>NC_137606.1:36139867-36261812 GCF_963280865.1 Gymnoscopelus braueri
AACAAAATAATAAGAACAATCAGCTTAATGATGCATCATTTCTGTGCTATATGCAATTTCATCAAAGTGTGACTGCTTGACTATCTTCCATATTATTTAATTTGTGTTTTTGTCTGCTGAGAAACAATTTCAAGATATCTGTCTGTTGTTTCCCATATTTTTGTATTTAATGATTTCACTATGATTTTATGGTCTAAATTAAACACATATTAATCAGGTAAAAAAAAACATTATGAAAGGATGGCTAGTTAGTTGCAGTCCAAATGCATTAAGACCTGGCCACGCCCCATGAGCCCTCATACAGGCCATGTGCCATCTGCACTGGATGGCAGGATCACTGTAACAGTGGTTAGGGCAGGGCGGGGCACAATGTTCAAATCCCTGCTTCAGTCATGTGGTTCTGCTGAACACCAATCTGTTAACTTTCTGTAAGAAGCACAGCGGAATGACTCCATTGTGACTCAGACAGTTAATGTTGGACTGTATGCGTTTTTGGCATATCTTTATATTTTCATTTTTTCCCCTTAAATTTAGCAAGACAAACAAACACAGGACACAGAAAGTAAGGAACTAAACAAAAGAGGTCATGGGACATTCATTATATCAATAACAAAAATATATATGTTTACAAGATTTGAGGTTCAGGGAAAAGGATGCAAACAACTATTATAAGAGATCTGGTTTGTTATCAAGGTATGAAATCTAACCATTTCCCCCATCTTTTTTGTGTTTGATATCTTTGTTGTGATCTGTGTCGCCTATCAGTCACTCCTCACTACCATGTCCAAATAATGCAGAAATGCATTAAAAAAAGACATAAAACCTCAGAATTATACAGTATTCAATCACTCCTTTTTTCATTCCATATCAAAAGGCAATAATTTTTACACACAGTATACAGACATTCCATTCCACACTGATTTGACTTTTGTGATTATGTTTTGCACCGAAATTTGCACGCCATGGCATCCATCATAGTACCTGTCAGGTTCTGCTTCAGGGTGGAGGATTCACATTTTTTCAGTCACATGTACCAAGCTTATTTTCCCCCTCTCTGGTCTCTCTAGCAACGCCATCAGTGCTGGCCGGCTCTAGGCCATACCAGGGGGTTCGAGTCAGAGACCCCGTAAAAGAGCTGCTACGGCGTAAGAGGAGCCTGGAGCCACAAAGTGCTAGGACAGCGTCCCCTACTGTGGTGAGGGAACTATGACACCTGGAACTTAATTCAATACATTGATACTTGTCTTTTACTTTAAGTAAGGGCACAGTGAGCTGAGAAAACTTTCAGATGAGGGTACAGTACAAACATGAGCAGTTGAGACAATACCAACAGTGCAAGAAGGCAGGACAGCATAATTATAATGGTATTAACTGAGTTGTTGAAGCAGGAATTTGAATATAGCTGTAGAACAGCAATGTAGTCACTGGTGACTAGTGACGAATCATATTGTAATGCATGCCAAAGTCACGCAAAGGCTATACAAGTAACTGATGTCATTATAGTTAATAGTTAAGTGTTATTGGAGGTTGGGGGAATGGTGTGTCTCAGAGACAGGTCACCCTGTAGGCTCAATGAAACAATGCCCCCTCCTCACAGCAAGATCATCTTTTTTCTTCAATATCTCATTAACTTTTAGAGCACTTTATCCGTCACTCAGTCACAGGCTCTTGAAATACACATTTCATGCATTTTGGAGACAATTGTGGACAGTCAGTTTATGTAAGAGTTAGAGTTAGGCATGTATAGGCCTACACAATAGGGTTAAAGCTGCACTTTGTAACTCTTATGCCCTACTGGTGATTCGAACCCAGTTCCCCCCGTGCATGTGCAGAACTTTTTACCACTGAGCCCAATAGATCAAACCTGCTTGCTCAGGGGAGTAATTGAATTTTGACTTTCAGGCAGTACCACTTGTCAACCAATAGTGGTCCTACTAGACCACAGGATATAAACTTCAAACTCCATTTTAACCATGTTAGATTCATCGGAAACACCCGTCCTTGGTTCTGGTGACTCATATTGTCCTTCTAATTAATCCTTTTCAATTACTTTTTTCATTTATTTTAAATTATTATTTTGGAAAATAAAATAATTAAATAAAATAATTAAATAAATGAAAAATGTTATCGAAAAAACACGGTCTCCTCATCTATGTGTGTCTGATAAAATGAATATCAAATATCTAAATACTGAATCAAGCAACTTAAAAACTGTCTTGGGGACTTTGACAGCTTTGAATTGTCTTGATTTAGTTGAAAGTGGGTCTCTAGAAGTTCCTTGTGTGATAGAGAGAGTGAGTGAGAGAGAGAGAGAGAGAGAGAGAGAGAGAGAGAGAGAGAGAGAGAGAGAGAGAGAGAGAGAGAGAGAGAGAGAGTTCAAGGTTTCAGTTCAGTATTCTGGAGCTGAGAGAGAATGGTCTCCAGCAGAGCCCTTGAAGAACTGTAGGCGCCTGGGATCGGGAAAAGGGGAGGGGGTGGGGATTGGGGTGGGGGTTGTCCTTACATATTGCAGGTGTTTTTCCACGGCAGTTGAAGGCTTTCCCGTGTATGGCTCCAGGGCTGGGCACAGGGCCCTATGCAAAGCAACTCAGCCTTGCCAAAGACCCCTCCTACTTGACTATTAGTTATCGCTGCCATGGCATGGCAGACAACACACACACCCCGACACCCCCCCCTCTCTCGCTCACACACACACACACACACACACACACACACGCACGCACGCACGCACGCACGCACGCACGCACGCACGCACGCACGCACGCACGCACGCACACACACCCTCAGCACACTAATCTCATTCTGATAAGGGCAGCCGTGGGGAGAAAGAAAGATATAAAGTGTCATTTGAAAAAATGTGGGATGCAGAATGTAATTGATAACACTCCTTTAATCCACTAAAGACATTTCTGTGGCAACAGGAGACAGTTTTTGGTACTTGGGAAGACCTTTACATTGTTCCTGGTGCAATGCCACTCATGTCAAAAACCTCAAAGTGCTGCCCTTATAATATAATGCACCAAGGAAAACTCTGTATACAATAGAATACTGTTCACCATTTGGATGTATCTTGAGGTCTTTAGTTGATAATCTTGCAGTCTAAGACCTATACTATGTGATTCACGTGGATGCATTAATCTAAGCTACTTTTGTACTTTTACGTGACACGTAATCTTACTTGTACTTGCGTAATAAATATAGTACTACAGTAGGATATTGTGTGTTTTGCTAATACAGTACTGGGCCAACGCCCGTTGGGAACGATGCCCGCTGGGAACGATGCCCGCTGGGAACGATCTCCGTTGGGAAAGCATGCCCCTACGGTTACGCAATACCCACTGTACCCGTTGTACCTGTTGTCAGAGTACCCGTTGTCAGAGTACTTAGTGCACTACCCATCTAACTATAAATGCAAGGAATATCTGTGTGTGTGTGTCCCCGCACGTCTGTATGTCCCTTGCATATCTCGAGAACCAAACAGCCTTAAAACTTGCCGTGTGTGTCCCCAAGGACCGGAGGGAGTACGGTGCCCAGTATGAAGAAGGTGGATCTGTGGATCTCTAAAAGTGTCTATCCTATATTAGAATCGGCCAATGGGAGGGCGGCCAGCAGGCGGGAGGATCTCTGACATCACTCTGATTCAGCCATAACCATGGTCATGTGCATATATGGGACCGACCGACTTCAAACTTAGTGTGCGCAGCGGCAAGGACTCGAGGGAGTGCGGTGCCTGCTGTCGAGTAGTTTGGATATCCAGTTGTCCAGAACCGCCGATCCAACCAATATATGGGCATATGCTTATGACATGATCCATGTAAGGGCATAAAAGGCACAAGAGTTGACAGATATAGATATCTCCATATATGGGCGATGTAGGTGTGAGGGCCACATAGCGACCCGAATTCTAGATGTGAGGCCTGCGTAGCGGCCCGAACCTCTAACTAGAAAAATGTGCTCCTCGGAGTACAGGTTTCCGCCAGGGCAGGTATCTTATTGTGGGACAGTAATGTTTCACGGCACTCGAATGCTTTTATGATTTGAGGCATTTTGTTCAAACGGGCCACTTCTGCAAACTTTGGAAGCCAATCTAGGCCAATCACGATGGAATATGACAAATCGGTCAGATCCGTCTTGATCACATGGCTATAGAGATAATGTTTACCGATTGGTGTGATGTTTGGACAAAATAGAAAAAAATATTATTTTGAAAGAATTGGCCTCCTGGTCAATGTGAAAAATGTGTGGGCAGAGGTTCTGCTCTGGCCTCCAGGGAGTGTGCGTGCACAGTTTCACACCGATCTGTGTTGCGGGGCCGGAGATTAGCTGTTCACAGACAGACAGAAAGACGGACGGACGGACAGACAGAGGATGCACACACACACTCACGGGCGAAGACATCTCGGCCCGGCTTAGACAATAAAACCACAAATCATCTATGGATCCTGATGTCATCAATATGATAATGGGTGATAATGGGTACTGCAATAAGTACTCACAACGTGTACAATGGGTACAACCGGGGCCACGTCGGGACGTGATGAGATACATTGAGAATGTGGTCACACAGCTGCAGGAAAAATTTTACATTCAGAGAGTAAGTTGCTCTGCAGTAGCTGTGATGATGGGGAGGAATTAAGTGGTATAACATGAGCTTAACAGCATTATGCAGTCATAGGTTCATGAGTATTTACAGTAGACATAATGTCAATGCAAAGCAAACATGCAACATTTTCAACAGATTTTCATCATTTGCATTTGCCACTATAGCCAGGACCTCAGAGTCAGCACCCGCTTTGCTGCAAATGGGTCTCAAACCGTAAACTTTAACAGTAGGTTTGTTTAAAAAGGGACTACCTCCAACTTATAGGTTGTTTATGACACATTAATCATTATTATCATGCTTCATGAAACAGAAAACCATCATTGCTCAAAAGAGAGCACTGAATGTTGAGCGCCGAGCGCGTGTTGCCTCTCCACATGCTGTCAAAACTCTGACACTTAACAGTTCCCTCTGTAAACCCTCTGGCAGTGCATGCTGTTACCTCTTGACGTGCCCAGCAACTTGACACCAGGCAGCAACTTTCACTGCTTCCCCCCTTTTCTCAATACAGATCCACCTTTGTTCCTTCTAATGTGTCAGTGCAGGTTCTGCCCTGCTCGGCTGCTCAGTATGCATTCAACACCATTCATGTTGGGCTCACAAACAGGAAAACAGAGTTTTACATGGACCTTTGCCATGCTTGAGTCTTTTAGAGGGAGATTATATATTACACGTGTATGCACATGAACATCAGGTGGGTGTGCACATCCATCTCTCTGCGTGTTTGTGTATTATACTCTACATCGCACAATGGTGTTGGTTGCAGAAAAGGCGAGACAGTAATTGAGAGTATAAATTAGGCTTAAACTGCTTGCTGTGAGACATTTGTTGCTAGCTCTAAACTTTATACACGAAGGTAGCCTAGAGGTGTGCATAGTTGAGCTGCTTCAGCAATCTCTGGTGGACATTTGTAGACATACACGTACATATAGCCATACATCCGTACAGCCGTACATACATTGACACAGACAGATACAAACAGACAAACAGGGCAGCCTCATTACAGTACAGTAATAAACATAAGAAAAGTCATGTTATCATGTTCATGCAGTATTTTCTTCAAACAGGAAATCATTTGAAAGTGGTGTAAAAAAAACAAAACAACGTGATGGAAGTTTTGTACTTTTACTATTATCCTTTATTAACCCTTTTCAATTCATGATCATGTGAGATGTTTTATTTTGGGTGCAGCATATGAAAAAAATATGATTCCACAGGCGGCTGAGCTACTTCATTAAATACAGGAGAGTTCTGTACAGTAGGCCTATGTTATCACACTCCTAGTTAGCTTTAGCTTTACACACATTCCATGCCCTCCTCCTCCCTCACAGACAGACAGACAGACAGACAGAAAGACAGACAGGCACGCACGCACGCACGTACGCACGCACGTACGCAGACACGCACACGCACACACACACACACACACACACACACACACACACACACACACACACACACACACACACACACACACACACACACAGGGATAGCATTCTATGCTGAGGTGCGCTCTATTCCTATTTGGAGTTCAATCAGAAACACTCACGTCAAAGTAGATTTAAACATTTATTGCAACAAATGGAATACAGTTAAGCTTGGTGTTAAAGCTCCACTCTTGGGAGATATTCCCTGAATTTAGTCGAAGCAGCCTGCTAAACATATAGGGAATGCTAAGCAAATCCCCCATACGAAGCCGTATTTAAAGGAACCCCTTGCTAATGCGTGAGTTGTGATTGGAGTATGAATGTGTGATGTAATGACCAGCAGTGCTGTGAATGGGTAATAGAAAGCTGATGTTCAACATCAGCTGACTGACAGCTGATTACAGCTTTGGCGTGCAAGACTTCCGTGTCCTGCATGAACTTAACGCTATATGCTTCATTTAGGGTTAGGGTGGAAGTAGCCTTCATGGTATTATGTCGTTTTTGTAATAAATACTGTAGGCCCACACATTATTTGAACCGATTACAGGCAAACAAACAGTAAAGAAAATCAAAGCCCTGTTTGACAGTCATTATCACATGACTCACAAGATAATTTGCACATCATTTGGTGGGGAGGAAGGAAATCACATTTCTGCAAACAAACAGTGATATTTGTACAGTAGCATTTGTGTTGCCCATATAAACCTGACTAAGAATCAACCTTCATGTTGGATGGGGATATATATATATATATATATATATATATATATATATATATATATATATATATATATATATATATATATGTTTTTATCCCACAGTTTTTGTAACCCATTTTTTCACCCAGTGCCAATTACCAACTATGTAATCCTGGGCGCTGCTCTGCCAGCCTCGGGAGAGCCCAAAACTGAGCTCATGCCTCCTTCAATGCATGAGGAGGCATTATCACCTGATGGGGGGGAGTTTCCCCAGTTGGACATATAGCGTTATTCCAACCAGTTCCTTTCCCCTCCATCAGGCGCCCTGGCTGACCAGGGGGAGGCAGTATAGAGACCAGGATTACTGCATGTTTTTTGTGAAGGTACCTACCATAGACATATAAAGGTAGACGCCTCCTCTGGCTCTGAAGCGTCGGCACGGCGGACGCGCTTCCGCTTCCTGGGCAAGGAAGATTTTGTTCCTGGGGGACAGCTGGAAATTTCCGCGTGCGTCACAGAAGGGGCCGGGGGCGTTCAGTAGGCCAATGAGAGGCAGGTGGGGGCGGGACAACTAGATTCTGACAAGTCCTGGAAAAGACTCGCTGTGATTGGCCAGTGCCCGTTCCCCCCATTTCCGGGGGGGACGGACACTGGCCAATCACAGCACGTATGGTGGCCACCATACCAAACAGGTCGCTCCAACGAACTGCAGAGGCCAATGAGGTATCTAGGTTTCTATATCTATGGTACCTACCCTAGGTATGGGCACTGATGACGCGGAGGAGAGGACACGCCTCCAGACACGCCCCCCAGCGCCCACAGCGTCCCCGGCGGGAATCAAACCCAGGACCTTCTAGCCGTGAGGCGACAGTGCTACCGACTGCGCCACCGTGCCCCCAATGCATCATAATCATGCTTATAAGTAACACTGAATAATTATAGTTATAAGAACTCATAAATACTCATAATGCTTTATAACACCGTTTCTCAACCAATTCCACAGAAATAGGAGTTAGAATCTCAAGAAGGGGAGTCAGGGCACGGCCCCACCGCACTTTTATTTTACCTCTGGGGCGGAATCTGCCAATGCTTTGTCAATGCAAATGCGTGGATTCCTGGTCTTGCACATTTTTTCCAAGAATCCACGCATTTGCATTGACAAAGCATTGGCAGATTCCGCCACAGAGGTAAAATAAAAGTGTGGTGGGGCCGTGCCCTCAGGACTCAGGCTGACTCCCCTTCTTGAGATGAATGATTTCTTCTTGAGATTCTCCCATTTCTGTGGAATTTCTTGCCCTCTGACTTCCCAGTAACTGACTACACTGAAGCATCTTGTCACCTGGTCATTTAGTGGCGTGGTTCTCATCCTGTGGGTCGGAACCCCCAGGGGGGTCCCCAAGTGATTTATCTTTTTTGGGGGGGAGAGACCCCAGATGATTTGCATAATGTGCAACATTGTTTTCTCACTCAACAGTAAACAAACCAACATACAGTAGTGTATCTGCACATTTCTAAAGTGACAATTTAAGAACTTTTAAGACCTTTTTAATGCCACTAAAATAAAAATAATAAAACGTACACAATTTTGCATCAGAAGTAATCAACAAACATTCAAACATGGGTCAAATTGTGAAATATTACCTGAAAAAGAGGCACAAGTTATGAAACGCCTCGCAACAAAATGTAATGCCCCCAACTCCTACAATTCCAAGAGCTTGTCAGGGTGGGGGCCTCCAGTTAAAATATGATTATTTGGGGGGTCGCGGCCTGTAAATGTTGAGAACCATTGATTTAGTGTACTGCTTCTCAAGTAGTCGTCCAGGGACCACTAATGATCCATGGCATGATTACAGGTGGTCCATGCCAGTGTGGCATGGACAGACAAGATGGAAATATTTTGAGCATTTCGATACTAAGTTTGATATTTTTTTTCGATATGTAGATTTAAGAATGAGGGCTTTGTTTAAACTGTGGGACCTGCTGAGAATGCGGAAGTAATATGATGTGACGTCAGCAGGTTGGAGAAGACACACTGTAGTTTAAACAAAGTTCTCCTTCTTAAAATCTACGAAAAAATAACAACTTAGAATGTAAATAAATGCTCTGAATATTTACAGCTTGTTGGAAATATAAACAAAACAAATATTGGATAGAGATGTTAAATGATATAAGCTCATTCAGGTCACATGTAGGCTTATATGCCCCCCACGCTTTTGGCTCTGTGTTTAGAGGCCCCTCAATGTGGAAATTGATGTGATCTACTGTATATGGGCAGCTGTATCATGACTAAGGATGACCTACGGGTCAAGAGTTATCTACTGTAGGCCAAAATATAAAGCGGCCTGTTATAGCACCACTATGAGGCCTAACTTTGACTCAGACAAACACAACATCTGTTCTGGTATTCCACAGGGCTCAATTCTGGGTCCCTTATTGTTTTCCCTGTATATACTACCGCTGGGAGAACTCATCGCCGATCACGGAGTGAACTTCCATTTCTATGCTGATGATACCCAGCTGTATCTTTCAGTAGCTCCAGACGACCCCTGCGCTCTAGACCCATTGTTGACCTGTCTGTCCAGTATAAAATGCTGGATGAGTGAGAACTTTCTTAAGCTAAATGAGGATAAAACAGAAGTTCTCATAATTGGCTCCAGTGAGCAGAGAGAATCAATAACAAGTAGACTTGGTAACCTGGCTGTAGAAAGTAACACCACAGTAAAGAACCTGGGGGTGATTATCGATTCTGAATTGAATTTCAATACACACATTAATCATGTCACCAAGATTGCTTTCTTTCATCTTAGAAATATTGCACGAATTAGAGATTATCTGTCGTTAGACGATGCAAAAACGCTGATCCACGCTTTTGTTTTCTCTCGGCTTGATTACTGCAACGCACTCTACTCTGGCCTGCCAAAGAAAACAACTGACAGATTACAACTTGTTCAAAATGCGGCAGCCAGAATTTTAACTAAAACCAGGATGAGAGAACATATCACTCCAGTTCTAGCTTCACTACACTGGCTCCCGGTTGTTTTTAGGATTGATTTTAAAATTCTTTTAATAGTTTATAAAGCTCTAAATGGTCTGGCACCTTCCTACCTCTCCGACTGCCTAGAGAGATATGTTCCAAACCGGGCCCTCAGGTCTTCAAGTGCTGACCTGCTCGAGGTGCCTACAATGACATATAAAAAATACGGTGAAGCAGCATTCTGCTTTTACGGACCGACAGTGTGGAATAAACTCCCACTACACTTAAGACAGGCAGCCTCTGTCGATAGCTTTAAAGCACAGCTCAAGACCTATTACTTCACTCTTGCTTTTAGCTGATTCTTTGGTTGATTTTTAATTCCTCACTGTATTCCCTATTTTAATGTTGTTTTATGCCTTTGCTTTTGTTTTGTGTGAGTGGAAGAGAAAGTCACGGTAGTTAAAAGACAAGAGTCTGATAACTCCATCCGGAGGATTTAGTGAATTATCCTCTGGGGCACGTCGACACGTGGTGGACCCTCCAGGGCAGATCCTTTTGTCTATGTTTATTCTATATATCTTGTATAACCCCGATATCATTCTCAGGGGTGTACGGTGTGTGGTTTGGATGTGATAAGTTAGCAGATCCCCTGGGCTAGTCCACACGTGGTAAACATGGTGAAAATATATTACTAAGGTGTAATATTACTAAGTGAAAATATATTACTAAGGTGTAATATTGACAATTGTGTGAAGATATATTACTAAGGTACACAAGGTACACATGTAATATTGGCAATTGTGTGTGTTGTAGTTGTGTTGTGGCGAGGGCCACTGCATTTTACTGCATTTTACTGCTTTTATTTTATTTTATTTTAATTTTAGCACGTCGACACGTTGTGGACCCTCCAGGGCAGATCCTTTTGTCTATGTTTATTCTATATATCTTGTATAACCCCGATATCATTCTCAGGGGTGTACGGTGTGTGGTTTGGATGTGATAAGTTAGCAGATCCCCTGGGCTAGTCCACACGTGGTAAACATGGTGAAAATATATTACTAAGGTGTAATATTACTAAGTGAAAATATATTACTAAGGTGTAATATTGACAATTGTGTGAAGATATATTACTAAGGTACACAAGGTACACATGTAATATTGGCAATTGTGTGAAGTGTGGATATTTCTTTAGCTGTGTTGTAGAGGACAGTGGCCACTACATTTAAGTTATATCCATTTGTGTTGTAGTTGTGTAGTGGCGAGGGCCACTGCATTTTACTGCATTTTACTGCTTTTATTTTATTTTATTTTATTTTTGTTTGCTTTATTGTTAAATTGGTTCTAACTGTAATTGTATCCTTGCTCTGTAAAGCACTTTGAGCTGCATTTCATGTCATGAAAGGTGCTATACAAATAAAGTTTATTATTATTATTATTATTATTATTTGAAAAACCTACGTTGAGTGTCTTCCTCGTACTAGTGGGCATGTGCATGCAAAGTCTGACGAGGTGATCGGTCCAGAGTTTGGGAGATTAGCTGCGCACAGACAGACAGATTCACAGTACCTCGATATTCATCGAGGTACTGTATTACCTCCTTCTGAGGATTTTTGATCCCCTTATGGATAGTAAAACACACACACACACACACACACACACACACACACACACACACACACACACACACACACACACACACACACACACACACACACACACACACACACACACACACACACACACTTTAGAGTCACCTGTGACGCACACCTGGGCTTTATCAGTCTAACTGTAAATATTACATATTTACATGCCAACACTTTCCTCTCAACCAACATGTGATTATGTTTTTATCACCTGTTCTTTACACTCGTCACTCACGTCTTTCATTGATGTCGTCTCTGTCTCCAGGCTGTCGCTGCACCAAACAACCAACCATCATATTCACATGCCAGTAAGTAATTCTTTCATCTGCTGCCAATGTAAACGGCATCGCAGACCTGTTACACTCTGTCACCCTATATATCAGCACCTTTGGGCCAACCTGCCTGTGGTGCTAAGGTTCACAAAATCACTATCGTCTTTTAAATAACCTTTCAATACCTTTACAGTGATGTTGAACTTTGCTAGAACTTTAGATTGTAGAGCCACCTGGCCAATGTGGCCATGTAGTTCAAATATTGTCAATCATCTTTAGCTGTTGCTTCTGTGATGGGAATTTCATTTTCTTCTATTTGCTCTCTCCATTCCCTGTCATAACATGTCTCAAATTCATTACAATCAGTGTGAACAAAGCAGAAAAATGTGTTACGTATGTTACTTCTTCTCACCCAATTGATTTAGGCAAAGGACAGTCATATACAGACATACAGACACATAGACATGCAGACATAAAGAGATAACTGGAATTTTTTCTTAATTCCCTCTGGGTACGTTCACTTCAAAAGGTAACATGAATAAAGCCATTTCACTTAACCAAAACTAAGTAACAGGACACATTGATTTTTAATAAGTAGCCTACCTTCTACTTGATACTAAATTATCCTTCTCATGCAGGTATTTTTGGCTTAGAGGCAGCCAGAGGCACTTTGCTTGATGCTTCCAACTCCAGCAGTAATGGAGGGCTGCAGAGTTCAGGATGGAGAGGCCAGTCTGCCTTGGCGCCATGGCCCACCTCTGACTACACCCAGGTGGATCTGTCCTCCACTCAGAGCCTGACCTATCCGACCACCACCCTCACAGCAGACATGTACATGCAGACTCTCTGCCCCAGCTATACGGTGGTTGGACCTCCCGCCATGTTGACCTACACACATGCACCGCTGATTACTAACTTTGGGGTGAGAGAAATAACTTGCAGTTATATTTGTACATGTTACAAATTCAGCTGATGGTCTTATCCCGAGTGACTTACAAAAAGTGCAGAGTAAAGGTGCATACACAACGGACAGAAAATAATCACATTGCTTGAATTGTGGGAAATGTGTCGTTCCGTTGTGTTCCCAAATTTTCACTTGAAACACCCCCAACACACTCATAGGCCTACTGGCTCTCACTTGCTTTGATGAAAATCGCTTGAGTTAAAAAGAAAAATCAACTTGGCCGGTTTGAATGCACCTTTAGCGTGGGTTCCTTCCTATACGTAATTACAAGCAGACAGCAGTAAAAAGGAGAGCTTGTACAATGTCAGGATGAGAGACTAGCAAGGTGCTAGAGAAATGAATAGGGGTGCTGGACGGTACCTCACTGAGGTCAGTCACATATTCACATCATTCCCAGTTTGATTTTGGCTGTATCCAAGTGTCATGAGACCTGCTGCCTCTCTGAACTCAGTTTCCTATCTCTGTGCACTTTACCGTCTGAACGAATTAAGCAAATATGCCTAAATTACAATTAAATTTTAACCTTTTCCCATTCTGAAAAGTGGCCAACATAACTCTGTTACTAATGAAGAAACTCTATTTAAAAAGAAAGATGTAATGTAGCAAACTCAGCATGTTGCATGTTGCTAGGAGGTAATACAGTACCTATGTTGATATGAGAGAGAGAGAGAGAGAGAGAGAGAGAGAGAGAGAGAGAGAGAGAGAGAGAGAGAGAGAGAGAGAGAGAGAGAGAGAGAGAGAGACAGACAGAGACAGAGACAGAGACAGAGAGGATGATATACATTATATCAATTGATACATATTGATAACAACTTGAATTGTCATCAATCATTTTTGTAGACCATAGCCAGCACCACCCCCCAGGTTGACCTCCATGACTCAGGCCTGGCCTACGTCCCCTGGGCACAACCCCTCACCACCATCCCCGCCATGCCCTGCAGCTCTGGTGTCCAGTTTACCACATGCTCAACCACGCTGCCTGCATCACCCCTGGTTCACATGCCTCTGCACACGCCTTTGACCACCATGATCCCTCAGCTGGAGTCACAATCCCAGCCCATGGAACTCCCCCCACAGCCTCCAGATCAGCAGCTGAATGCTGAACCCCAACCCCAGACCCTGGACGCCTTGGACGCCCCATCCCCATTGGACGAGGACCATGTGGTTGAACCAGAATCTCCAAACCCGCTGGAGAGGCTTCTAGAAGATACACCTGCAGAATGTGAAGAGGAGGCTGAAGACGCGTACAACACCACTCTGTTCACACTGAACGTCTGAATGTCCAACCCGATCGCCAGAGGAAACGTTGTCATTGAACGTTTTTCAAATTCCGTGCATAGACAACTGGAAAACCCGAAAATCCGTGCATAGCCGCCTTGCATCTCCCCCATTGTGACTAAACCATTTCGGAGGCGCGCAGTCTCAAGGGAACTGTCGCCACGTAAGGGACCACAGAGTGAGCTAAAGCGAGCGAGTTGTCGTCCCGAACGTTGCGACGTTCCCTTGAGCCTACTCAGCGCTGTTTGAGTTACGTACCGATAGGCACAGAATCGTACATTTTGTTGTGGGGACTGCTCTGCTTCCGGGTTTTTCCGGGTTGCAATTGGTTACGCCCACCGTGGGACTCGCTGTACATATGCACGGATTTTCGGGGTTTCTAGGCAACTATGCACGGAATGACGTGCACTGGATCCGTGCAATGTATACTAAATTCTTGGAGATCAGGATGGAATGTCACAGCCAGTCTCAGAGGTGTCTGGGTTTTTTCCTCTGCCATCAGTATTATTCAGTGATAATTCCCTGCCCTTTTCTCATGGGTGAAGTTACCATTTGTATTGGTCATGCATTTTGTATTTTACTTCAGTGTTATACAACAGTTCTTTCACTGGACCTGGTATCAGCTAAGCTTACAGCCATACAGTAGCTGGCCCTTGAGACTCACATGTCCTTGGCTCTCAGCAGCAAAGGGACCCTTCCCCACAGGCTAAAACTGACAGCCAGGTGACCTGTCCTGCATTTCATCCGTCAGGCCCTACAACACTTGGAAACATGTGAGGAATTGTGGAATCATTCCCAGCTCATTATATTTTCATGCTTGGTCAGGAACCTTTCGTGTCCAATGCTGACACAGAGGATGCTCTTTGCGCAACCTTTTGTGCTATGTCTCACACACGCACGCACACACGGACGCACGCACGCACACACATATATACTGTGTATGTGGTGTGTGATATACTGTATATATGTGTTCCTTTTAATATTTTCATATAATGCCAGGGTCCAGTTATTATTGTCCCTTTTCTTTCATGCAAATGAAATTGTTCTTTGAATAAAATTAATATCTGCTATCTTAATCAAATTCCAAAATATTTTTTTTGGTCGAGGAAACCCTACCATTAGCTTGATTTGTCTTTACAGTCTTCAGGCAGTCCTTGTTAGTTTTAAGATGAATAAGTACCCAAATCTTTTGAATCCATCTTTCAATACATTTTAAACATTGAGCTGCCCTGTGATTGGGGAAAAAAAGAAGAAGAAGATCTTTCAGATAACTTGAAGACTCTGTGGTGTGTGCTGGTAGATGAATGGATAGTATGTTGACCACCAAAGCGCAACTCCTAGGTTTGATGCTGATGGGAAAGCTGTGTTGCATGTGTTTCTTTCTCATTGATCTTGGTTTCCTGTCTCTATACTATCTGCATTTTTGAAAAGCAACATAAACTGCCCAAAGACACCTGTGCCTGTGATTGCATTGCATCATGGTACTCCAGTCGAGAAGACTACTGCTACAGACAGGCAATGTTGTTTGCTCTGATGTCCATCGCTGTTCACCTACACCTCTCTGCACCACCTTCCCTGAACACTTCACTTTGCTCTAAACACAATGATCAAACATGTAATGTCACAGAAGAGTCTTGCATTTCAGATGCAGAATATGCCTCAAACTCAATGTATCACAGGCCAAAAGGTGTTGCTCAAACATGTCTTTCGTGTGCCTAGGGAGGGCAATAGTATGTGCCGCCAACCCTGCCAAGTATTCTCGTGAAAACTAGGCGCCTCCGGGCCAGGATGTCTGGCACCCTCATTTCAGAGACTATTAAGACCAAGCAGACCAGAATTAGGTATTTCACAATACAACACAATTAGATTCCTTTTCGAATGCTTTCTCTCTCATGTGGTGAAGGTTTAAAAAAGCTGGTGATGCAGGACTGTTAAAATGTTTTTTTTGGCAGAGTCCATGAGTTACTTGAGAAGAGATGAGGTTAGATGATAGGTTAGATGTCACAGAACACAAGATAAAACAACAATATCCAATAACCAATATCACTCCAATTGTCCTGAAGGGGGCTATAATTAAAAGTAAGAATTAACTTTGAAATAATTCCTATGCTGTGAGTCCAATTTTTAGAATTTTAGAATTAGAATTGACATGACACAGACTTCCATCTATACCCACTCTACAAATTTCCCTCAACAACTTCTAAAGTCCCTCTGACTAGATTTTCCACCATTTAGATTCTCTTTGATACATTGAATGTTGACTGCTCATAAACCAATTTATCCTAAAAAAGTAAGATGTAGTGAAACATTTTGAGAGTTGTAGTGAGATGTAGTGAGATGTAGTGAGTCAGGTAGTGAGATGTAGTAAGATGTAGTAATATGTAGTAGTGATACATACAGTGAGACATGTAGTGAGATGTTGTAACACACGTAGTGAGACATGCAGCGAGATGTAGTGTAGTTTGCCCCTCAAACACTGAATGCACTACATAACTAAATGATCTTGACTATGTCTTTGTCATTTTAAATCTCTGATTTCATCCAAAACTTTTTTTGTAAATAATAGTGTTTTTGCTTCTACACATCAGTTTTATTAAATAGGCATGTACTTATTTTATACTCCAATTTAGTTATCTTTGACACAAAAATGATTGTAGACAAGATGAGTACAGATAATATGTGTAAGCTGCTGCCTTTTACTAAGGTTTTTAATAATATCTTCTAAATGGTACATTTATATAGCGCCTTTATCAAAGGCACTTTACAATTCATTCTTGTTTCTGTATTCTTCTGTATTAAGAAGATAAATGTCCTTTCATCTTGTCTTTAATCTTGTGTATGCCCTGTGTCTTAATGTTTAATGTTTTGAAAATAAGTTTGTATTGCCTTGTTGAAATATGCTACAAATTATATTTGCTTGTTTTCATGTTGTGCTGTGGCAAAAACAAGGATGAATTAATGTAAACAGAGCACAGAGACCAGTCTACCTAACTGTTTTTTTGGGAGATATGTGGGGGAAAACCCACACTACAATGTGTGCCAAGAGTGTGTGTGTGTGTGTGTGTGTGTGTGTGTGTGTGTGTGTGTGTGTGTGTGTGTGTGTGTGTGTGTGTGTGTGTGTGTGTGTGTGTGTGTGTGTGTGTGTGTGTGTGTGTGTGTGTGTGTGTGTGTGAGTGAGGGGGGAAGGGGGCATTATGCCATACGATACAGTCAGTGAGCTTTATCGCTAACATCTATGAAAGGTAGACTTGTTGTTTGGATTCTACCAAGGCAAGGTGCTGTGTTGAAATATGCATCTCTGGCAAATATGATGAGATTTAAGAGTCTACCCACAATACCTAAATCTTTCAATTAACATTTTTGGTTAAACAGGACATAAATCTTTTATGTATCTTTAAAAGATACCTACTTGTTTTTGTCTGGTTCCATCAACATAATTCATCACTGTCTCAAATTAATTAAACAATACTTTATAACAGCCAAAAATATAATTCATGTGCTGCATTAAAGTAGTTATACTTCCACGTTATCTGACTAATAATACTCTTAATATTCAAAATTATTGTGAAAGATTACGGCAGCGTATTAGTTACAGGTCATTTAAATTAACGGAGGTGATTTGTTTGTAAATATTTGAACAATAAATCAAAAAGTGGTGGTTCTAAATAATTCTAATGATTTATGTTCTGTTTAACCACTCCTGGAGAAAGGGAAACAAACAGTGAAGTTCTCTAGTACAGCTTCAAAGCTACTAGTGTTATCACTGAAAGGGCTGGGCATGTTAAGACCTGTGGCCCTTCAGAGAGAGAGAGAGAGAGAGAGATAGAGAGAGAGAGAGAGAGAGAGAGAGAGAGAGAGAGAGAGAGAGAGAGAGAGAGCGCATTGCATAGGGAAAATTATCCTCAAACACCCCCTGAGCAGGGGCGTTTCTAGCATTGTTTATTGTATAACAAACGGTGCCCCTGTATGGGGGTCTGGGGGCATGGTACGAGGGGATGAAAATGGTTCGAATTTACTGTTACAGTATAGAGAATGTTAGCTTCTGCAAGGGGGGGCAACATTTTTACATGAGAGGCATAAAATCGTATTGATGGTAAGGCCAACTGTATGGCAATAAGACGTCCGTGTGACAATTCAATATGGCCAAGTAATGGAATGTAAAACAATATGCATGACACATCAATCACAGTTCTTCTACCACAAACATGTCAATATGATTGATCTATTTTTGGACCGATGGGGCACCAGACCATATAGCCTATTAAGTAAAATTACATCAAACTTCAGCTGCATATGTAGCAACATGTCATGTCGGTAACACAGCTTTGCAACTAAATTAAGCACGTGTCAAACAATCAGTCAAATAAATAGGTAAATGAGACCTACCTTATACAGCGAATTGAAGCTTTCTGCCTTTTGCTCCTGTGGCCTACATTGTTCATGATTCGGGAAATGATGATTTTGTGTGCCTTCTCTATTGCATTCCCAAGTTTAAAACTCTTGCATCTGTCCCTTTGTAAATAAGTCTTTAGCTGTCTCAGAGTTTAGAAACCCTATTATCATGAGCATTAATGAGGACCAGTTATATGAAGATTTAAAATGGGTGAAGTCGTCCTTTAACAGATTGACAGATGGAAATATAGGAAATATATTCTGTGCCCCTGTCCACACTAATTATATTGTCATTGACGGATTATTAATAATGTTTAAATAAACTTTTATAATGATGGCAAACAAAACTGGTAAAAAGAAAAACACACAGAATTACACTCATTTAATTGAAAATGAAAATACATGAATCAGAAGACAGAAAATACTCAAAAAATCCAAATACTCAAAATAAATTCAATACTGGCTTCATAACAACAAACTTTTGCCTAATGTGGTGTTCGGTTTGCGATTGTCATGCCCTCCCCTCCTCCCTTCCTCTCATCTTCATCCTTTCATCCTCTCCCCCACCCCTCTCCCCTTCCTTCCTCCCTCACTCCTTCCTCCCTCACTCCTTTCCCTCACCCTTCATCGCTTAACATCCTTTCACCCCTCGTCTCCCCTCTTCCTCACCACTGCTCTCCCTCTCTCCCTCCTCCTATATCCCCTCACCCTCTTCATCCTCTCCCCTTCATCCCCTCCATTCCTTTTATTCCATACAGGTTCATCTTCTACCCATTTCTTAAATAAAAACGTTAAACTATGTGTGGTTAGAAGTTGCAGAGTGAATTTTATGCTATAGAACAAAATACATGTTTTGGCTGACTTTTTTGACTAGAACAAATAATTACAATCCCTTAAGCCTGTGTTAACCGCAGACCTTATTTCAGGCATTTAACCAAAAACCCATTTAAAAAGAGAAAGAATCATGAATTGCAAAATGCTAACTCATTTCCAGGTTTTGGGTCTGCAAACTTTGCCACTGTATGACTTGCAGATTGATTGGTGCTATCTGATTTATAGGTGTGGTGACCTTTTACAAAGAAATTATGAGTTGGTCAATACTGACTTGTATTTATTCAAGAAACGCCCTCAACAGATGGAATGGGTTACATTTTAATGAATCACATCTTGTGAAATATGGTGGGATACCTTGTGGATATGAGAACAATCAGTGTCGTGGATTGAAAATGTAACAAGCCACAACAGAAACATTGTGTGTGTGTGTGTGTGTGTGTGTGTGTGTGTGTGTGTGTGCGTGCGTGCGTGCGTGCGTGAGTGTGTTTGAAAGCTCTGGCATGTTGCTACGTGGTGCATTCATCCAACAAGTCTTAGGTTGTGTATCAACGTGTCATGCTTATTTGTTTTCCTTCATTCTTTTCCAATAATAGAGATTAGCATGAAGATGGGCCTACTCAAAGTATTATCATTATTGTCAATAACTACGTAGTGTGACATACTGATACTTGAAGTACAAACAACTGTAAAGCTTTTAAAACTTTGCTAAATTCAATATGCAACTTGCTATAAATGAACTCTCAGGATTTGATAGTGTACTTCCCATTTAACTACTTTAACCCTGATGCCCCTGTTTTGAGAATGTCATTATAGATTAAAGTTTACCGTTTACAGTTTAGGGCTCAAGTGGTTTACCAAGAAAACAAATCCACAGCAAGCCTTACTGGCAGTGTCATGCACCTAGGGCAGAAAGACACCTCTTAAGCCTTGTGTGCAGTGCAAGTATTGTTTGAAACTAAAAGTGTAGATCTCATCTCATCTTTTGCACAGGGGATTTCCACAATTGCTTGCTTAGCAGCTCCCCTTGACACGAGTAGCATGCAAGATTGTTGCACACAGCACACACCCTGATCACTCAGTGCTTGACTTTGACACGTAGACGTAATAGTATTTGGCATGGATGAGCAGCCTACCTTATTATATTCAGCACACTTGGCAGACTTTTGACCTGTGTAAAACACTCTATCACTCATGGATTGGACATTTTTTGGCAACAACACTGTGTGATATGAAATCCCTGTTTGCCTTCAGTTTTCTGTTTCTCTACACTTCTGTCTGAGCTAAGAAAAGAGCTGGCTAGTGTTAGCCAAATGTAATAATGATAACATGCAAAACAGTAGATATTTAATGTGTGGGGATAGCCTCTCTGGCTTATCTTTTCTGAGAGTGAAACCCAAGATTTAGACAGTGTTTTGATGAATGGAGAAAGACCAAGAACAGATTAGACCAAATGAGGCAACAAGTGGTCCACAAGGACCTGAACTGTAGACAGACCCCCCCCCCTCACACACACACACACACACACACACACATCACCACCTGTCAGAGATAGCCCTCCCCCATCCCCATGTACTTTCTTGTTCAACATCTTGCCATCACAGCATTACTGACCCTGGAGGTAAACAGGGAGACAGAGTTCCGTGGAGGTTTGTTTATAGTAGCGAGGAGCTGATAGGTGGTTAAGTGTGTGTCTTCAACTGTTAACTGTTGTGGTTACAGTTAGGAGGAACCAGTCTCATATACCCAAGATGTCTCCTTCAAAGCCTTGCAGCTATTTGAAGAAATCTTTACAAAATGTGGCTATAGATGTCCAAGGTCGTGAGAATCAAACCGCCGCCAGCTGTTGCCTTGCTCATCTTTAAAATAAATCGATATATATTTTTTTCACCTGAAGACTCAGTATTTTTTCCCTATAGTCTGCCTCACCACAAGCAGAACTTTGGGTTTCTTTGATTCTATGTATACCTGTTCCACTGAAGAGCACCTGTTTTGAGCCACTGTGATTGAACCCAGGCAGCACTTACCTTTTCTGTTTTAAACCGCCAGATACTGTAAGACTTAAGTATCATTCATAGTCGGACGTAAGGATATGTAACCAGCGCCAGCGCTCCTTGCGTTGTCGTTTTTGTCTCCCCCTCCGTCACTTACGGCTCCAGGATTTCCGTCCGTGCGATCAACATTCACCGTCAGGCCGACGTACGTTCGTTTGTACGTTGCCTGTAGTACCAGTGGAAACCGTTGGCAGTATATCAGGGAAAAAAAGTTTTCCTTGGGCACTCTTTCTCCACAAAAAGACCCACGTTGGTGGTGGAAGTACTTGAGTAAATGTACTTAATTACTGTGACGAAATGAACCCAGCCAGCCATTCCCTAAACACACACACACACACACACACAAATAATATAGCACAGTGCAGTATGGGTCGAAACTCACGTTTTGTAGACAACCATTGTTTTTGTCTAGTTTGTGGACTATAGTTTGTGTCTTTTATTGCGTTGTTTTGGCGTCCATTTTAGCGCTGTTGCCAGGTTTTGTGAGAGAAATAAGCAACCAGGTCTATGAAAACAAGCCCAAAATAATCGACTAGGCCACATCACATGAAAATAGCAGATCTACAATATCTATTTGAGAATCACTGGTTTAAATAATAATTGGCCCAAATAAGCAACTACACTTTAGAAACAAGCCCAAATAAAACCGCAACCACCAATGTTTGTTTACAAGCAACTTTACAGAAAAATAAGCCCAAAGTCGCTTATAATAAGCGGACATGGCAACACTTTTCACAACATTTAAAACCTCGCAGCTGCCATCTAGTGGATTAATAGGTGTACGACGCCCAACGTTATAATTCCTACGGATTTAACGTCAGCGACTATGCATGCGTCTGTAAAGAACGGACGGAATCCCTCACCCCCTGACGCACGTTTTAGACCCATCTAGGGACTATGAACGGGCCTTTACAGTATCACTTAAACAGCGAACATTCACCAAGTCATGGTGAAGGTTTGCTGCTTGAGTTGATCTGAGCTTTGAGGATTGGTGGGCTTCAGTCAGGTTTGGCCCAATCAGGGAACCCATCCCCACATTTTTAGGGGGGCAAGCACATATTGCCGTGGTCCCCTTTTGTTAGGGGGCCAAGCCCGTAGGGCTGTGGTCCCCTTTTGTTAGGGGGCCAAGCACATATTGCCGTGGTCCCCTTTTGTTAGGGGGCCAAGCACATAGTTCCGTGGTCCCCTTTTGTTAGGGGGCCAAGCCCGTAGGGCTGTGGTCCCCATTTGTTATTTTGTAGGTTTGATTGTAGGTTTTATTATTCTTCCACCGTTTTACGCATAATCGCTGTATTAGCCTAACCATGCAGTCGGTTTATGCGAAACTCTGCAATATGGTAGAGGGCTTTGTCAAATGGCGAAGAGACGAAAACCACAACCATTGGCCAAAGGGAGGCGCTATAGCAATCTATTGAAAATGCAAACTTTGAACATATAACTCATGCCCTGTTTGAGCTATTGCCATGAAACTTCAATACACATAATGCGTCTCCTCATACCGAACAACTTTCCCACTCTGACTTTTGACCTCTGACCTTTAGATCAGAGGTCTACAGACGATTAGATAATCCAAACAACATTTCAAAAAGTAGTATAATCCAACTCCTCATTGCTCCCTGGGAGGGTGGTAGCTTTATGTCTAAAAATGCACTCAGATTCAATTATTCTTTATTGAGACTGAGCTGAGAAGCACAGTAAAGAGTACAGAGTAAGTAGCCTTGGGAACCAACAGCTCCAGACCCGTGGCCCATAGGTCAGGAGCCTCTATCAGTGTTTCTGTAGCATGAGGCGTCTTGATATACAAGTACATCCCCAAACATATCTGATGAAGTAATAATTTCACTGCCTGCAATGTTGCAGCAACTATATTTGTGACAAGCTGGCTGCAATAATAGCCATGGATCAAGACTTTCATAGATGTATTTTATTGATTTTGATATTTGCATATCTATA
Organism: Gymnoscopelus braueri; assembly: GCF_963280865.1. Classification (NCBI taxonomy): domain Eukaryota; kingdom Metazoa; phylum Chordata; class Actinopteri; order Myctophiformes; family Myctophidae; genus Gymnoscopelus; species Gymnoscopelus braueri. Next base: position 36,162,954 of record NC_137606.1, read on the forward strand.
TGCAAATATAAAAAACAATAAAATACATCTATGACAATAACAACCTTGAACTTTGAAACCTTGAGTAGTCTACTGTTTGACAGACCGACAGATCGACCAGACTGTCTTACATAGCCCACTTTAAAACTATAATAAATCCATGCTCAGAAACAAACAGGATTGCCTATTGTGCAAGCCCAATAGGCTTATATGCAAACAGGTGACACAAATATTCAGGCAAACGGAGTTGTCCATTTCTCAGATTTATGACTTGTTCACATTTATTTGAATGTGGACATGTCACATGAGGTATTAGTGCAGTTAAAAGGGAACAGAAATGGGCCAAAGGAGCTGGTCGTAAATGACCTTCGTCCATTAACCTGACACTGTCCCATTGCCAGCGAAAATACATGTAAAACGTTTAACCACTTAAACCTCATAAGGGGAAAGCTTTCACTGAAAATAGCTGATCGACAAGCTCACAATTCGAAGCAGCGCATCGTGTTGTGAGCTTGTCGATCTGCTATTTTCTTTTTTTTTTATTATCGATCTGCTATTTTCAGCAAAAGCTTTCCCCACAATACCGATGCTGGGGTTTAAGTGGTTAAGAATAGAAAATATGAAATGTGCAGGCCTACATAGGACAAAAGTGGCCTCCTGCGTCTAAAATGTATGTGCAAATGTATTTCCAGGGTCGAAATATATTTTCAAATAGATTTTTGGCTTGTCTTGTATTATTTTAAATGATGTGAAATATTATATTTGTTGTTATTATTGTTCTTCTGAATGGAAGGTTTCATTACAATTGTTCCACAGTCCGCACTCGCCATCAGGCCTACATCACGGATCCAATTAAGGCCATGGCCTTAATTGGATGGGTGTCAGGAATCTGAATCAATACTGAGAACATGACATTCTTTCACCAAGCAGACGTTTAATCATTGACTTCATGCTATATCTTTGCAGTGTGTGTGTGTCCTTTCATGATCACATGATGTTTTAGAATAACCATTTCAATAATGAACATTTTATTTATCATGTCTATTTATTTGTCCTTTTAATTTATAATGATGTTACTCTGGCAATCGGCAGAATAGCCTTGGTGTAGCCTGTTTGCCAGAACATTTTAAAGCTGTTTGTGATGTTCCATGGTAACCATTTTTATATGTCTATACTAAGCCTATGCTGCACTCCTGAGACAAATATATTGGTGATACTTGCTCATAAGATATTATGGTTATTTCATTTAGCCTAAACAATAAACTTAAAAAATATGAAAACGAGCAGGTTAGTACAGCAATTAAATATTGGTGAATTTACAAATTTTATTTCACAGTTACAAAACTAAAGCATATATGTGTATGAAAAATAAGGTGGTAAAAAAGAGGATCATTGATACAAAAATAAAGTCAGCCTCTACCACAAACAACAGTGACACAACATCCACTCAGCCATTCTCCATTCACCCTGCAAAAATAAGGAACACTGAAATTCAAAGCAGTCCATCAAGTGAATATTGGCATTGATTAGGCAGGCTATACATGGGCAGTGCATTGCATTCACATCGTCTAATTCAGTGGTTCTTACCCTTTTCAGGCCGTGACCCCCCCAAAATAATCATATTTGAACTGGGGACCCCCACCCTGACAAACACTTGGAATTGTAGGAGTTCCACAGATATTAAATATTGTGAGAATTGTAGATCAGCTATTTTCAAATATTTTGCCTCTTTCTTATATTATTTGGCCAACGTTTGACAAATGTTTTCTTTTTTGTATTGAAAAGGTCTTAAATTGTCAATTTACTGTCATGTGGGGACCCCCCTGGGAGTCCCGACCCACAGGTTAAGAACCACTGGTCTAATTTATACAAAAAACAATACTGTTGATCATAACACATTATAGCACATTTCTGAACCCATTGGCGTCAACTCCCTCCTGAAATAGTTGTCTTCCAATACTGGGTATGGGGGGTACGGGTAGTCTATGGGGCTGTAGTAAGGTGCATACTCCTGGGCAGAGAAGTTGTCCTGCTGCTGAGCCGGCCAGCTGCAGTGGGACATAAAGTGACAGTCCTGCTGGAGGTTGTTACTACAGTGCTGATAGTGGTACTGCTGGTCCAGGGGGGCGAAGCCCTGGTAGCTGCCACCGTCCATCCTGGTGGGCGAGTTGTAGCAGGAGGAAGAGGAGGAGGAGGAGAACGAAGAAGAGCCCTGTGGCGAGTAGCTGCTGTGATCCACCGGGCTGGGAAGGTTCACCGAGTCTGGTGGAGAGGGAGCCTGGAAGGAGGATTGAAACATGAACAGATGCATCATTGCTCTGTAAACTGAGACCAGGGGGCATCAATATGTCCATACACAGACAAATGTGTCCATGGCAACTTTTTGATTATGTTTTACACAGTACACACCATAATGTTTTTCATTTTAACATAAGACCCAATTGCTGAATGTCAGTCTCCAGGTTTTCTTCAGAATATGTACAGTATGACACTGATTTACTAGACAATATGGCACATTAGGAGTCCACTAGGACAGTGGTTCTAAAACGTTTTGTTTTCAAGGACCCCCATAACTCTGAGAGTGTATAAATGGAACCAAATGGACCCTATGTGTACACTCTCAGAGTTACAGACCTGTAATGGTCATTTAGGGCTATAGCTCTGTTTCTGGTAATATTGTATGTCCATGGCAACATTTTGATTTTGACAAAAACCAAGAGGCATGGCGATGGATCCCTGGGATCAAAACATGAACAGGTGCAGGGGTTTGCTCTGTAAAACGGAAACTATATAGCCAGATCTTCAGTGCGCAACACCGTCTTACGACTGAATACATCAAGCAACAACAGTGGAGTAGGCAGGTTGCAGCGCTGCAAAGTAATCAAATTACGCATTCAAATGAACCGTTCCCCTGGAGTGCTGCAAGTTAAACCGAGCCCACATCCAAATTACGCACGATTTTTACGCACCAAAAATACCTACCATTCCAGGGTTGTTGTAGTAGTCCGCATTTAGTGCGTGCTGCTGCTGCTCGTGAGACCAAAGCAGTGCGAAGCTGGGCTGATGGGGGAGCAGAGACGCGCTGTTGTTGTCGCTGTACGTGTCGCAGCCACCACCACCGCCACCGGACAACAACGACATGTCCACAAACTGCCGCTGGTCAAAGGAGCTCTCCTGTACCTGCAGGCTGCAGGCGTGTGGCTGAAGGCTCCGGGTCCCACTGATGCTCACGTCCGCTCCCTGGAAAGCTGCAGCGGTTGTGGCGTCGCCGTGGTTGCCTGTTGTTTGAGAGGTACAGTAGCCTTAGACGTGTGAGAGTGCGTTAACCGGAAGACTCGCCCCAAAACACGCTCACCCCCATTTTTTCCCCGCGGACCGCTCAAATACAAGAACCTATAGGGGCGAGCCTCGCCCCTATAGGTTCTTGTATTTGTTTTACTGAGGATGAGGTTAGACATACGTTTAGGGTTAGGCATAGTTTTACTGAGGTTAAGTTAAGGAATAAGCTTAGGTTGAGTTTTACTCAGGTAAAATTTAGAAATAAGGTTAGGTTTAGTCATAGTTTTAGTAAAGTTTAGGAATAAGGTTAGGTTTAGTCATAGTTTTACTCAGGTACTTTACTCTGGGGATCTCATCTTAAACGAGCTTAGTGCTTAATGAGACTCCCAGTTTAGTAGACCTTGTATTGTGAATTTGCACTTCCATGTACTGATGTTCTCATGTCTTACTAAATAAAGTACATCAATCAATCAAAGGTAAAGTTTTGGAATAAGGTGAGGTTTTGGCCCAGTTTTACTGAGGTTACGTTTAGGAATAAGGTTAGGTTTAGACATAGTTTACAGAGGTGAGGTTAAGTGACGGTGAGGAATTCCAGGTGGCGAACGTTCCGAGGTCGCCGGGTTGCCCCGGGGTGACTGTGTTTTGGGGCGAGTGTTTTGGTATTCGAGAGCGCTACAGTGCCCGATGAGCGTGACACCACCACTAAACACAGGAAGACATTTAAATAATTTGAGAGACATCACAGGTAGTTGTGATGTCAGAGTGGTCCATCACCCAACACATTTGAATGCACGTTTATAAAAAGGGTTGACATTACACTGTACTTTGGGTGCATGTGATAGTTTAGCATGCAATTAGTTTCAAATTGCCCTATCCTTTAAGACAACTGTTCTTGACTGCTGAGCTTCATGTAAGTATCTTGTTTTTGGCTTCACTATAGGTTCTAGGCTACATCAGGGGCAGGTTGTTTATAATGGTTACCTTTCACTAGACATTAGTCAGCTATGACTGTCTGTCTTTTGATCAAACCCACAACAACGCGTAGGCTACAGTTTCGTCGTTTAATTGCATGCCTGCAACATCCGCGTGTTTTGATTCCACTATTAAACAAGGGCGTGTGTTTAAAGCGAGCCTAACTCCGTTGTAGGCTATCATTCGTGCTTGCTCATGGGAGAGAAAAAGAGCCTCTCATTTCATGTTACGTTAACTATAGCCAACTGTAGCCTACATCAATGGTTCTCAAAGTGTATTCCAGGGACTCTGTGTCCTTAAGGTAGGGGGTCTAAATTGACCCTTACAAGTCTGTAACTCTAAGGGGAGACCTTGAAATGTAAAAGTTTGAGAAACACTGGCCCATGCTGGATGTGCTTTAAGTTTAATGTGTAGCCTACTTGAAGAAACCGCACGTTTTTAAATGGATGCTGCCATGCTGGCCAGGACGAGATGATTACCTTGCAGAGTGGATACACACAGCTCCTGAATATCCACGCGACCTGCAGACACTTGCTGAAAAAAGAGAAATTAAGAAAAATGTCATCAAATTGTTTTAACAAAATCAATCAGATATCATATTAAGATATTTGTGTTAATTGGACATTGGAGTTATTAGGCTATAGGATTTTTATTTATGTATGTGTGGGGGTTGTGTTTGGGGGGGTGTCAGTGTGTGTGTGTGTGTGTGTGTGTGTGTGTGTGTGTGTGTGTGTGTGTGTGTGTGTGTGTGTGTGTGTGTGTGTGTGTGTGTGTGTGTGTGTGTGCGTGCGTGTGCGTGTGTGTGTGTGCTTGTGTGGTGCATGTGTGAGTGTGTGCTTGCGTGCGTGCGTGCGTGCGCGTGTGTGTGTGTGTGTGTGTGTGTGTGTGTGTGTGTGTGTGTGTGTGTGTGTGTGTGTGTGTGTGTGTGTGTGTGTGTGTGTGTGTGTGTGTGTGTGTGTGTGTGTGTGCCTGCTTGTGCTTGCGTGGACATGCCCACTGAAAGGGGATTACCAATCATAATTCTGTTCATAATAGGGATTTCAGTTTTTAGGGAGCGGCATGCACTTTGAGCACGCTGCTCAAATGACTGTGGGCAACTTGTGTTATAGAGTTATAGGGGGGCAGTCAATAATTTACGAAGGCAACGGCAGCAGGGGTTATTTATAGCTTTAGGAAGGGTGGACTAGGCCTATACTGGTTTTAACTATTTTTCTCCTTTATTGAACAATATGCATTATGCAGCAAACGGGGGCATAGGAAAGCCATGTGTTGTGGATGTGGATATCATGAACTTGTATATTTCCTAGGTTCAAAATATCTTTCTTTGCACATTTTGAATAATATCTATTTTTGCACATTTTAAATGACAAGTGTTTGTACTATTTGTGAGATCTTGCCTATATGTCCATAGAGAGTAGACAGACAGTCCATTCCTTTTTGAAGGAAGCATAGGTTCATGTGTAGGCTACTACGATATATTAAACAAAATAAAGATGTTTAAAACCATTCTGAACTTGTTATTGTGTAAGTGTGTGTTGAGGGGGGGGGTCTCGTATACCGTTTTGATCGTTTTCAGGGCCGCTTTGCGTCTCTGCAGCAATTCTTTCACCGTGATCTTCACTCGCACGCCTTGGTACACCTTCTGTTTATCTGCAAAATGATGACAACAAAACAAACATCTCCTTATACTTAGTGAAAGTCTGCTGAACCAGTGGTTCTCAAAGTGATTTCGAGGGATTCTAAATGAGAGTCTAAATGAACAGAACAGAATACATATAGAACCAAGTGGACCCTAACGGGTCCATTTGGTTCCATTTGTTTACTGTCAGAGTATAAGGGGAGACCTTGACATTTTAAAGTCTGAGAAGAACCATTGTGCTAAACACATGGGGCCAGGCAATTATTATCTCTCTGCATGCTGCGGACTCATTACTTCAGCTCTAATAGCACAGAAATAAAAAATCATGTCCTTCTTTGTGCTCTATCTTCTTGGTAAAAAAAAGTATTGCACCCACGGCGATGTCAAGCTTTTGGTCATTACATTTAAAGTATAGGTCATAGGAAATATGCCTATTTATTTTATTTACACATTTAAAATAACAGGTTAATCATCATAGCCCAATTTGTATGGAATCATTTGTTGAGAAAGTCCAGTGTGTGCGCAAATCCCCCTCGAACTGACAGCCTTATAGCAGTGTTATAACAGTGTTATAATAAGTGGATGTTAGTTATACACTAACACTGTTATAATAATACGGTAAGTGCTATCGAAATAACCAGACGTATTTCTTTGCAATAATAGGCGATTCGGCTGCAGCGCTGCACAGTAGGCTAGGCAGCACTGTTTCTCAACAGTGGGTCGGGACCCATATGTGGGTCGCGGACACATCGCGAGTAAATATCCCTTTATTTTTTTGTTTCCTACATTTTGTTTTAATAATTATTAATTATGAATCCCCAAAATTAGAAAAGAAATGTTCAGTGTGGAAGTAGTGAAAATAGCCGATCTACAAGCTCACAACGCCTGGCTGTGCCGTGTGTTGTGAGCTTGTAGATCTGCTATGAGCAGACATCATTTCTCTTTTGGGTCTCGAGCTAAAAAGTTTGGGAACCAGTAGCCACTGCGAGACAGTATAGTCTTCCACCCTGGGGCTATGTTCACCCTGGGACCCTGTGTGCCTTTTGCGCCAGGAGGGAGCCACGACCCCCCCCCTTCTTCCCCATATCCACGTTCTCTTTACGGCAGCTCCGTTTGCACTGAACAGTGTCTAAATCCATGGACTGTTGCGCGAAAAAAACACCCACAACCAGATCAGATCAGGGACACGGAAAACGGTGCAAAAATAGACTAACGTAAGTGCTCGTTTCACATCTTATAGCGTATATATGCTATAGACCAAATGTCGGGTAAATACAAAGCAGAGGTTATTATTGATGTGAAACTATGCTCCCAATGCCCCCCCCCCTGTATGAACGAAGGAACCATTGTAAAGCGCTTTGAGCACTTGGAAAAGCGCTATAAAAATGCAATTGATTATTATTATTACACGTGTATAGGATAGTTGGTTGATACGGGCAGTAGGCTAAGGGGAGGGCGGGGTACTTTGTTCCATGGGGTCAGTAGTTATTCTCCATTTAATAAATGGATAATACTGACTCCACGGAACAACGTGCCCCTCCCCAGGAACAGTCAACAGTAGGCACATGCAGACAAAAGTCCGTCTAAAAGTCAATATATTGAGTTTGAAAACGCGAACGAACTAGTAACACAAAAGTCCCAAGTTTATGCTTATATGTCAGTAAAAACCCTATAGTCTCATCCCTATAGAACGATTCATCAGCACTATGGGTCTCAGGTTCTTAACATCGAGGTAATGTTCTTAAAATCAGACAGCAAGTTTGGTTCCACAAAGCATAAACTCACATGTAACATACCGTTCCCTACGGCTAAGTGAAATGTTTCGCCCCAAACTTAAAGGAGTAGTTCACCCAAAAAAATGACTTATTTTCTATCAATAACACGCCAAATGAAGCCTTGAATATATAGATTTTTTTTTGTCGCATTCCTAAGCCAATAATTTGATGACTGGAGACTAAAACAGAAAAACCTGTGTAATTGATAGAAATAAGTATTTTTTTTGGGTGAACTTCTCCTTTAATCATGGAAATGCTCGTCGCTCTCCCATTCTATTACACCATATTGTTGCAGTATCCTATGCTTATAAGCTACAATGTGTCAAGTCTGATAAGAAGGTGTATTTGGCAACGTTTTATTATAAAAATCAAGACCCAAGTGAGCAAAAACGCCAGATAAAGGGAATCGGGAGGGACCCCACACAAATATGTTTTAAAAGTAGCCTATCTCCCTATAGTTGATTGTCTTGAAATGTTTAATGTAATTGCCCATTTTGTTTTCTGTATTGTAATTTAATGTTGTAATGTAATGTTGTTTGGAAAAAGAAAAAAAAATCATTAAATATATTGTTGAAAAAAAAATCTCAGGAGTGGCAAAGCGTCAGTAAATGCGATTCGATAAGAGCAATAGGCTCTTAGGCGTATAGTTTCAGACGTGTGTGCGTGACTGTCTGATAAATATTCATACAATGCCTCTTACGCGATTTGACTCTTAGGCGAAATGTAGCAAATAGTTAGTGAGCCTAAGTTAACGTCCAGACACGTCCCACCAAACCCCCATGCGCACGTACGATAGGGTTTTATAAAAGAAAGTCTGAGTTACATCAACTATAAAACTGTCATAAAATGACATTGCAAAATATATTCATACATGTCTTTGGGTGCGATAGAATTGAAGAGAAGACGGTGTGGAATGAGGCATAGCCTCTAATAAATACAACTCAAATTATTCTATTATACTATGAGAGCCCTTTATAACTGTCTTTAACTGTTATAAATCCATAAACTTTACACATGTGAAGATTGTGAGACAACCCTTTGGTGCACGTGTGTAAAACTTGTGTAAAGATGACATAAATGATCAAGGGGGGAAAACATATTTTCATTGAGGGTTTTTCATATCACTTTGCCGTCCACACTTGATTCTAATGACATATTTTTCTTTTCTTTCTGTTGTTCTGTGTTACAGGAGAAAATGCTCCATAATCGTTTCCAGATGAAAATATGATGTGAAACTCACCAGACATGTTGGCTGAAGGCTCCTGGGAGAAGACCTATGGGCTTCAATAACGTCCTTTTCTGGCTCACCAAATAGCCAAGAACGAAATTCTTGCAAAAGTCTCCAAAAATCTCAACATAAATGTGTTAAAACAGCGTTAGAGCATACAGCAATATCCTAATATAGCTGGGGATATATTAGTTTGAGATTTTCTCCCTCCATGCCTACTATTTAAAACCCCTAGAACTCAATGATTTGACAATGATTTGATTGCGCGTTACTTTCAATTTGAATATTCAGAAGCACCTCAAAAATATAGATTTTTCACAAAAAATCAACACATATGAGCATGGAAAAACGTCCCCTTTAATATAATATACTGCTATTTCACACTTTGACCAAAAATAAATCGACGTTTTATACATTTTAGCCACCTTTTTTAGATATGAGGGCATCACTCCCCCTCATTACAGTAGGCACTGTAGTTAGTTATATGAGTCCATTTAACATCGCTCTGACTTAAAAGCAGCTGTACCACATTTATTACAATTGTTCAATATGCTACCAATATATTGTAATATATTTTTTAACTTTAATTCCCACCAAAAAGGATATATGTGGGACAGTTGTGGGCGGGGCAAAGGGCAGTAGCCATCTTTGGTACGCTGACTCCAGGCTTCAGTGCAGTCTCTTTAAAACACCTGCTGAGGCCATGTGATACAATGGTGTCAATTAAGAAAATCCCTTCACAATTTTCACACAATTGTTTTAGACTGATTTTAACCCATTAAGACCTTGAGGCCGAATGTCTTCTAAATCCTAACAGTTTTTTTGAAAAAACGTTTATGTTGATAAATATCAGTGGTGCTCAAAATGTTTTCATGTCAAGGACCACTCAAAATGATATATATTTGGCCGCGGACCACCCCCATCTCAAAATATTTTTGTTCCAGGGACCCCCCAGAAGCAAATATTTGAGTTAAAGATGTTCGCTTTAAAAAAATATATATATATTCAAAAATAGCAGATCTACAAGCTCATATGAGCTTGTATATCTGCTATTTTTGAATTGCCAAAGAAATCTAAAAATGCTTTCCCGGTCTTAATGGGTTTTAATGATGCTTTATACTGTAAAGCATCAGCATGATGGGACACCAACGGTTGGACCTTTTAGACAAAAGTATTATAAATGTAACTGTGTTGTTTTACATTCTTTTGCCTAATACATTTTTTTTCAATCAATCAATCAATCAATCAATCAATCAATCAATCAATCAATCAATCAATCAATCAATCAATCAATCAATCATGTCTAGAATAAAACAGCCACCAGTGATTTCTTTATGAAGATAGACTAGGCTATACTACAGGTAGCAGCCATTTGGAAATTGCTTCGTTAAGATTAGTAATTAATGTGCAGTTACTAATTACAACTCATTTGTAATGTCATTAACTTTCCGAAAAAAATCTGACATTTATATGATGACAAAAGTTTGGGTATAAGTTAAAGAAATAAACCAAACGAAAATATTGTGCAGTTGCTACATTAAGGTACATTTTAAAGTATTATTTATAGGTCGTTGTCCCAAGATCTTAACTTGGTAAAAGTATAAAGGTTGTTATTAAAGTATTAGGCATTCTCGTCTCACTCTCACAATGGACACTTACTTTGCTCCATCAGTTTGATTCACTGAGTCCAACATAAGTAATAAAGTAATGTAAATGTAATGTAGGCTATACATGATGTGAACATGCACGGCATATCATTATTAATTTTATCCTTCAACTTCTTGTTTATGCCCCAAAATGACTGGATACAGGGTCTGTAGCAATTGTAAAAATGTTAGACCTTAATGTCTAATGATTAAACATGTTTTAATCATGTATACCTTACTTTACTTAAGACATTTTTTTTTTTTTGTATTTTTCATTTTGGACAAAATAGACAATTTACATCGTGCCCAGATGTCCATAGTGCCCACCTATCCTGTTACCCCCATCTTACCTGTGTCAAAACCATTTACTGTCCCCCCCCCTTTCATTTTGCTGGCAACACAGATTTACACAAAACAAAAATCCCACCATAAAACCTATTATTCAATATATTATTTAATGTTCCATAGTAGGTATTAAATTAGTAGGCTAGTCCCCTGCTCAAAGCCTGATTTATACTTAGTTGCACGCTAGTGTGGCGTTGCATGCCGTAGCAGATATACAAGCAGATATACAACGCGTCACATTCGTGACACACTGTGAGCTTGTAGATCTGCTATTTACTGAGCACGACACAGGCACGCAACAAGTATAACTGAGGCTCCTGGCTTAACAACGCATGCTCTGAGTTTCTAGACTACAATCTGAATCTCCAGTCCAGCTCATGCGGCTAGTGGTAGAAGGGCGCCATCTAGTGGCCAAAGAGTGTGTCCCCCCTCCGAGGTATTTAGTGCTTGACATTTTCTCAGATATTTTTTGAAAGAATATTTATTTTGTCTATAATTTCCGAAATCTTTCGATATTTGATTAAATATTTCCTAGATTTACCATTTTCTCAGTGTTTTTTTATATGATCTGGACACCTCTCAACCTTCATAATGTGCAGACACTAATGTGTGATTCAGAATCAATTCTTAAACAGCATTATTTATTTGTTTGTTTTTGTGAACTTACAAACTTACTTACTTTAGATAGCTACCATGTGATAATAGTTTTGCCCCCCCCCCCCCAATCAAAGCTTGTCATTAGAGTTAATTTACCTGTTTGTGTCAGGTGTTTTTATTGATGGGTATCTGTAAGTGTGTTGGAGATCAGACCCAGGACATTTCCATTGCAACACACAGTCCCTATCACTTGAAGACTCAAGAGAGACCACATACTGTGTATCACAGGGGCCTTCAACAGGGGGTCCGGGACCCCTAGGGGGTCCTCAGAGTTAATACAGGGGGGGGCGCCAAATCTTTGTGTATGAAATATATTTTTTACATTAACCACTTGAACCCTAGCATCCCTTTTCTGAGGAGAACTTTAGCCAAAAATAGCAGATCTACAAGCTCACAATGCCTGGTGTTGCAAAGCGTATTTTTGGCAAAGAGGTCAGGTCGCCCATAGGTGTAGAGGGGAAAAGAGCAGACCAAGTGAAGTTTAATCACAATTTTATACAATATAGAGGGGTCCCTGCTTCACCTCTCTCTCAGCTAGGGGGTCCCTGGCCTGAAAATCGTTTGAAAACCCTGGTGTACAGTATCACATTACAAATGTGTAAATTATCGGTTCGTTTGTCAGTTGCGTTGTGATCCCTTCATGATGGAAACACTGAGTTTCTTGCCTCATGCAGGTTTTCCAGTTCCCAGTCTGGGGCTTTGACTGGGAGCCCCTTTGTTTACCCTTGAAGGAGTTCCAGCTGGTCCCCACCCAAAGTGCACCAAAGTTACATTTTATTACAACTTTTTTTTTTACAATGTGAGAATATATAATTAGAATGTCTGTCCTCCTGAACGCAGGTTCCATCTGTGTAGTATGAACAGCAGCAGGCTTATATATATACAGAGTGCACTATATACAGTAGAGTAGCCTATGCAGTTTGGCAATTCCCTATGAAATCCTATTATTCTTCATTTCATATATATATATATATATATATATATATATATATATATATATATATATATATATATATATATATATATATATATATATATATATATATATATATATATATATATATATATATATATATTGTATGTATGTATATAGATGATGATGATGATGATGATGATGATGATGATGATGATGATGATGATGATGATGATATAATAATAATAATAATTGTGTCCCCTTATTCTTGGGGTATTTTCCAAGAGTCAGTTCTTGCTGGGACACATCATTTCTTTTGACAAGGAGTGTTCCATAAAACATAGTGTTCCTCTAATAATCCCCAACACCACACACATGTGATGCGTATCATAGAGACTGTCAGTCTTGTACTATAGTCAATAGGACCTCCTGATCTCGTAGGGCGACCAGGAGCTGCCGTCCACCTTGACCCAGGAGGACTGAGTCTCTCCGTGCGGCGGCAGGCTGCTGTCAGCCTCTTCTGTCCCCAGTGGAGCCATCTTGGACAGCGATGCATCGGTGGACGTGCTGCTCATGTAGGGAGGACAGGAGAAGGAGGAGGGGAGCGCTGGGTAGGAGCTGGTGGTCAGGGCATGGTAGTGGCTGTCCTCCAGGGAGTGCAGGGTGGTATAGGGCTGGGAGGTGGAGGTGGGGCCCAGGGCAGACCCCCGGCTCGGGGAGCGGTACTGGGACGGGCTCCCTGGCGGCTCTGGGCTCACCATGGAGGGGGGGATGCTGACGGATGCGAGGCTATCGGGACAGATGCCGTCCACTTGGGATACTGGGTCTGGAACAGACTGCTCCCATGACTCCCTCTGGGGATAGGCAGACAGGCAGGACAGAGAGGAGAGGAGAGGAAAAGAGGAAAGTAGGAGAGAGGGAAAGGAAGAAGAGAGGTGAAGAAGGGAGAGGAGAGGAGAGGAGAGGAGAGGAGACAAAATGAGAGGAGGGCTCTTAGCTATTATAGTGTTCAGCACATGGGTTTGTTTGTTAGTGGACTTTGATTGATTTGTTTGTTTTCTTGCAATCTGTGCTGAGGTGCATGTGTGTGTATGTGTGTGTGTGTGTGTGTGTGTGTGTGTGTGTGTGTGTGTGTGTGTGTGTGTGTGTGTGTGCGTGAGTGCGTGCGTGCGTGCGTGCGTGCGTGCATGCAGGCGTGTGACTGGAGTATGTTACCAGGAACAGATGTGAGGACTCTCCAGTGAAAGGCGGTAGCAGAGAGGAGAGGGCAGACGAGGGGAAGATAGACCCCCCACCGCTGGTGAATGCAGCGCTGCGGTAGTCGCCGAACGTCTCAGGGTAGTAGCTGTCGATGAGGGAGGGGTACCCACCCATGGCAGAGGGGTCACAGCCCAGGGATTTACCCCCCAGGGAGGAGGGGTATACATCGCTGGGGAACTGCTTGGTCGACGAGCAGAAGTCTGAGTCAGACAGATAGGGTCTTCTCATTCCGTAGTAACCAGGCAACATGTGCGATCCTGTAATAAAAGAATATATATATAAGTACAATGAACAACCCTATATACTTTGTTGACTGGAGTACCCAGGGCTCTATAGGATAGAGAGCATCCATCCACCTGGGAGACAGGGTCTGGAAAGGTCTGCTCCCATGACTCTCTCTGGGGATTAGCAGGAAGGATGGATGGAGAGGAGAGGAGAGAGGAAAGCAGGCTACAGTATGGAGAGTGCACAGGGAAGGGAGAGGAGAGGAAAAGAAGGGAGAGGAGGGGAGTGGAGGAGATAGGAGACAAGACGAGAGGGGACGAGATGAGAATAGAGGAGAGATGAGAGGAGTATTCCCTGGGACTGAAGATATGTAGAGAATAGGCCTATACAGTTTATGCAGAATATACAGTTGAATTGTACCATTGCTATTGAACTAGGATATACGTATACATATGTTTCAGACAAAAAGAAAAGTGTACAGAATATAGAATATACAGGATAAACATATAGCAGAAGAATGAATAAGTTAGCACCAAGTATATAAGTAGCGCAAATAGCAGTCACTGTAAACAGTTGACAAGGCAGTTTTTTAAACTTTGAGATGAAAATGAGAGTTTACATGTAATAATTTGTCTTGACTAATTTGTCAGACAGTTCTTCAGTCTGATCCTATACTATACTATGTATTGGTAATGCGAGCACAAAATATTATCGGGTACGCAACTAATCCATCAGTTTACTTTGATTCAGTGTTATCACCTCACCTGTATCAAATATAACGTTGAGGTGTATGAATTTGGGTTTGTTATTTTAAATGGCTACGGCATTTAAATGTTTGTTTTCTGTTAAAGTTGTAATGCCTGTAAAATGCCAATGCCATTTTGGATTACAGTATCAGTTTTCTTATCAGGTGAGAATAACTGTATTGCTGTAATACACAACCACCCTGTAGACGTATTGAACATTTTAAAACAATATTGTATGCAGTGTATATTTTTATACTGTTTTGGATCTTTAAACACATTAATCCCTATTCTAGGCATGTCATGTAGGCAAACGTTGGAAAAAATAGGCAAGCGAAATTCAGCGAAAGGGAAAAAAGGAGGGACAAAAGGAGAGGGCCCAGTCAAAAAAGTATAATGGGTTTATGCAGTGAAATCATTTGAATTCATGTTGTGAGCTGGGGAGTCCTGTGACATTGATAGCTCAGGTAAAGAGTCTCACCTGGCATTTGGACAAATGATGGAGGTGTGGTGGCTCCTCCCTGTGATGGGGGAAAGAGTACAGTAATGTGATGTGGTGACATCATGACATCTCTCATCACATCTGAAACGTCAAACGTCTGCCATGCATCATTTAACAATCACAGTCAAAGTCACAGTCACACTCCCCCATGGTTGACAAACAGCTTAACTGTACTGACGAATGACGAGGTGGTGAGAATGAGAGAGAGAGTCAGAGAGTAAGAGAGTGAGAGAGAGTCAGAGAGTGAGAGAGAGTCAGAGAGTGAGAGAGAGAGAGTGAGAGAGAGAGAGAGAGAGAGAGAGAGAGAGAGAGAGAGAGAGAGAGAGAGAGAGAGAGAGAGAGAGAGAGAGAGAGAGAGATAGATAGATAGATAGATAGATAGATAGATAGATAGATAGATAGATAGATAGATAGATAGATAGATAGATAGAGAAAAAGAGAGAGACAGAGAGATATAGACAGAAAGAGAGAGAGAGACTGATAGACAGAAAGAAAGACAGAGAGAGAGATGGAGGGAGGGGGAGAGAGGAGAGAGAGAGAGAGAGAGAGAGAGAGAGAGAGAGAGAGAGAGAGAGAGAGAGAGAGAGAGAGAGAGAGAGTGAGTGTGAGTGAGAGAGAGAGTGAGAGAGAGAGAGAACACAGGTGCCAGATAGAGAGTAGAGAGAGAGAGAGAGAGAGAGCGATGCACAGTGCAGGGCTGCATAGAACAAGCTCTCTTTTGTTTGCATAAGGCTAACATGAAAGAGTTGATATTAAGCCTGTGCTGGCTGGCAGGCAAGCAAATTTTGAGGGCAGAATTTGAATGTGATTTGCGAGTGCCAAGACTTCCTCATGTGTCCCATGTACGGCTCAGTGCATCTCTGAAGGGTGCACATGGAAATGAGCTTGTTCAAGCTTCCAGGCACACAGTAGCTTCACAGCAAACGCCTGATGGAAAGACATGGTGGAGGATGGGACAGGGGGGTGGGTGGGGGGGGTGCGGGGGCAGGAAGGCCTGGTAAACGCTGCCTGTCACCAAGGGTGATGTGGAAACACCACTGATGATATCACTTGGCCCTGTTATATATCAAACCATTCTGCTATTCATTCTGAGCACAGCTGTGTCTTTTTTCTGACCGTCTCTTGATGAAACACAACACAGACAACCTCCCATCGAAAACAATATTTGGCTTTCAACACCGCACACAACACCGAAGCTAATTACATTGGACAGGTCCTCTGCATATGATTGTTTTAACCACTTAAACCCTATAAACTCCGTTGACCTGTGTCCCCCAGGCATCCATCCATGGCCCACTTTTGTTCTTCTAATCTCTTCGCCGAAAATAGCCAATCTACAAGCTCCCAACACACAAGGAGCTTAGCCTATAGATCGGTTATTTTTGACAAACGTTCCCCTATTTTCCCCGAATGTTCCCCTATTATGATATGCCCAGAATATTGTTTATGTGGTTAAAGAATACAATGTAATAACTTATATTGAGGTATTCAAGGAGTCAAGGACTGCTGGAGTGGTTCTCCTGTCCAGACCAAACACCAATTGTAAACTATATTGTGTTCCCTCAGGTCAAACTCACCATGTCACAACATGAACAGAATCACCTTGTGGTTAGAGTTTGTCCCATGTCTCACAAAGGCCCTTTCTGCTGTTAACTCTAGCAAAGAGCACAGATGAGTGAGAGGTGAGGTTTGCTTTTAGCTATACTGTGTGTTTCCACGCATCACTGACTCTTTAGATCTCTATAGGCTACCAGCCTCATTTATAGCTCTATGTTGAAACTTACAGTTAAACAGACAACATGACTTACAGGCATGTGGTGGAAAAAGTACTCACATTTGTTACTTAAGTAAAAGTAGCAATACTGCAATATAGAAATACTCTGTTACAAGTAATAGTCCGGAATTCCAAAGTCCAAAATTGACTTGAGTAAAAGTACTAAAGTATTGGTATGAAAATGTACATCAAGTACAAAAAGTAGAAAGTAGGCTACTCCTTATGCAGAATGTCCCATTTCACACATTTTCAGCTTGTAGATTGGCTATTTTCAAATGGCTGGAATATAAATAGGGCTGAAGTAGTTTATGTATGTTTTGTAATAATAATCAAAATCTGCAAAGTAACTAGTAAATAAAGTTTTCAAATAATTATTGTGGAGTAAACTAATAATATATAATATAAAAAATAATATTTGTCTCTGAGATATAGTGGAGTAGAAGTAAAAGTACAGAAAATTGGAAATACTTCAGTAAATTAAAATACCTCAAAATTGTACTTGAGTAAATGTACTTAGTTGCTTTACACCACTGCATACAGGTCATATGAAAGCTTACTTTGCAGAGTGATTTCACATCTGTATTGTTACATGTCCTATGGAGTGACTATCAGTATTCAATCCAAAAAGATGCTATTGTACTTTAATTTAGTTGAGGACAGCGAAGGAGCCATTGTGTCTGTGTGCCTTTGGCTGTTTGTATTCAGGTTCACAATGGAGGGCAGGGTGGAGCACCGTGTTAGACTGGCAGGTGAATTCAATATGGGCCACAGTTACAACAAGCCAGTTAATTATAGCTATGGGGACGGGGTAATTGCTCAGTTTCTACCACTTGATTTTATCTGCAATATAGAGGGGGGGGGGGGGTGTGTATAATGTATACATATGAACCTTACTTAGCCGCTCCTAATGTATTAACAGTTCATAATGATACTGACCATGATACTGACCTTGATACTGACCTTGATACTGACATGATACTGATATGTTACTGATATGATACTGACATGATACTGATATGATACTGATATGATACTGACATGATACTGACATAATACATAAATAACAGTTCATAATGATACTGACCATGATACTGACTATGATACTGACATGATACTGACCATGATACTGACATGATACTGACCATGATACTGACCATGATACTCACCATGATATTGACATGATACTGACCATGATACTGACCATGATACTGACTATGATACTGACATGATACTGACCATGATACTGACCATGATACTGACCATGATACTGACCATGATACTGACCATGATACTGACCATGATACTGACATGTTACTGACCATGATACTGACATGTTACTGACCATGATACTGATACTTATTGTCTCCGCCAGGCCGAAAGGCATGGCGAGAGAGTATGTTTTTCACCCCGTCCGTCCGTCCGTCCGTGTGTCCGTCCGTCCGTCCGTCCGTGTGTCCATCTGTCTGCGAGCGGCTAATCTCCAGCACCGTTGGCCCGGTCGCTGCGAAACTGTGCACACACACTTCCAGGATGCCAATTCAGAACCTCTGCCCCAAATATTTCTCATGGCCCTTTTACAGCGCCACTAGGAGGCCGATTTGTGCAAAACATATTTTTTGACAGTACTCCTACAGATTTTGTCCAAAAATCACGCAAATCGCTACACAGTATCTCTAAAGTCATTAAACGAAACGGGTCTTTCAGATTTTTCATATTCCATCCTGAAAAAATGTCTTCCAAAGTTTGCAGGAGTGCTCTGTTTTGAACAAAATGCCTCAAATCATGAACACAGCATGCAATATCTTTTGCACGCATATTCCCATTAGGCCGAGGACGAAATGCCACTTGAAATTTTTCCAATCAGCCTCATGGTGGCGCTATAACAGGCCGATTCGTGTTTTTACCTATAACTGCACCAATCTGTGTAAAACTTTGTATGCACACTCCCTAGAGGTCAACAAAAAACCTTTGCCCTGCATTTTTCACATTTGCCTTTTATAGCGCCACCAGGAGGTCAACTTATGTAAAACACATTATTTTATACTACTCCTTCCAATTGTATCCAAATTTCACGTAAATCGGTACACATGATCTCTATAGTCATGTGATCAAGACGGATGTGTTTGATTTTTCATATTCTATCCTGATTGGCTAAGATTGACATCTAAAGTTTGCATTATTGGCTTGTTTTGAACAAAATTCCGCAAATCATGAACGCACTGTCCGATTGCGGTCAAACTTTGCACGCACATTCACACTATGTTGAGGAACAAATGCCACCCTTTTAAAATTGGCCTGTTATAGCGCCACCAGCAGGTCTAATTTTGCAAAACAAATGTTTTTAACAAAATGCCTCAAATCATGAATTCAGTCAAGGTCCAATTGTCGTGCAAGGCCTAAGAACAAATGGCACCCTTTTCACATTGGCCTATTATAGCGCCACCAGGAGGCCACAATAGCCTACCTGACCTGGCGGAGACCTGTGCTCCGAGGAGCACTTTTTCTAGTTTTTACGATGTAACACTTTTGTATGCGCTCATGATTACATAATGAGTTTTTATTACATTTAGGTTATTACATTATGAGCTGTTATAACATTTTGAGCTGTTATTGTCTCCGCCAGGCCGAAAGGCATGGCGAGAGGGTATGTTTTGCCCCCTGTCCGTCCGTCCGTGTGTCCGTGTGTTCGTGTGTCCGTGTGTCCGTGTGTCTGTGTGTCCGTGTGTCCGTCCGTCCGTCCTTCTGTCTGCGAGCAGCTAATCTCCGCCACCGTTGGCCCAGTCACTGTGAAACTGCACACACACACTCCCTGGATGCCACAGCAGAACCTCTGCCCCACATTTTTCAGATCAGCCTGTCATAGCGCCACCCTGAGGCCGACTTTTGCAAAACACATTTTTGGATATTACTCCTACAGACTTTGTCCAAACAACACACAAATCGGTACACAGTATCTCTATAGTCATGTGATCAACACTGTCCGATTTTCCATATGCCATCCTGATTGGCTAAGATTGGCTTCCAAAGTTTGCAGGATTGGTTTGTTTTGAACAAAATGACTCAAATCATGAACGCAGCATGCGATTTCCGTGAAATTATCCACGTAGATTCCCCCTTGGCCCAGGAAGAAATGCCACTTGAAAACGTTCACATCAGCCTCATGGTGGCGCTATAACAGGCTGATTCACGTTTTTACCTATAACTGCACCGATCTGCGTGAAACTTTGCACACACACTCCCTAGAGGCCAAGGAAAAACCTTTGCCCTGCATTTTTCACATCTGCCTGTTAGAGCGCCACCAGGAGGCTGACTTTTGTAAAACAAATGTATTCAAATCGGTACACAGTATCTCTATAGTCATGTGATCAAGATAGATTTGTCCGATATTTCATATTCCATCCTACTTGCCTAACATTGGCTTTCAAAGTTTGCAGAATCCGTT
This sequence comes from Gymnoscopelus braueri, assembly GCF_963280865.1. Lineage (NCBI taxonomy): Eukaryota > Metazoa > Chordata > Actinopteri > Myctophiformes > Myctophidae > Gymnoscopelus > Gymnoscopelus braueri. Next base: position 36,183,333 of record NC_137606.1, read on the forward strand.
TTGAACAAATTTCCTCAAATCATGAACGCAGTGTGCGATTTCTGTGAAAATTTGTACGCACATTCCCACTAGAAATGCCCCCCTTTTCACATTGGCCTGTTATAGCGCCACCAGCAGGTCTAATTTAGCAAACCACATTTTTGGAACAAAATCATGAATGCAGTGTCCGATTGCTGTGAAAGGCCTAAGAAGAAATGGCACCCTTTTCACATTGGCCTATTATAGCGCCACCAGGAGGCCATAATAACCTACCTGACCTGGCGGAGACTTGTGCTCAGAGGAGCACTTTTTCTAGTTACATTATGAGATGCTAAGGTCTAAGACAGAAATGTTGTTATATTCCCATTAAAGTAAGTTGTGTGCAGGAGTTTTTTTCCCCCTGTTACTACGCTTGGATCTCCACTTGGTCTTCTATGCACTTGTTGCCTTCGTAGGTTTGCAAAAGACTTGCTTTTCATTTGCAATATATAAAAACAACTATGCTGTTATACATACATACATTCTCGGGCGAGACTGTGGACAGATGAAATTACATTTGACTGTACAGTGTCTCAAACGGACAGGGAGCATTTCACATGTGAGGAAGAACAGTTAAAGTGGTTGATAGGTATTGGGGCTATCACAGCTGTGATCTTGGGACACATTCAAGCGAGACTTGCAAGACAATTAGATAGATTGCATACATGTGTCATGTATGCAATCGTATCGTCAGTACTTCCAAAACACCACGTTCTCACACAAACTTTACTATAACTCTTCTGAGGGAAAAAAAATGCACGAACTCATTCTCGTGTTGAATCCAACACGTGCACTCCTTGTTGGTGTATGAGACTGTTTACACCAGAATTATTATTATTATTGACCCCTTGATACTACAATTGACTAATTGACCAGGTGATACTACATTCATAACATACACAATTGTTTTTGTTTCTTTTTTCATACTAATCACACATAAACACGCACGCACGCACGCACGCACGCACGCACGCATGCACGCACGCACGCACGCACGCACACACGCACACGCACACGCACACACACACACACACACACACACACACACACACACACACACACACACACACACACACACACACACAAACGATGCCACGATACTATGCCTGGCTTATCAACCTGATTTGTGATGTGTGTGATGCTGGATTTGGACTGTATTCAAACATGCAACCTCGTCACTACATTTTGAATGTCTTAACCTGGTACCATGTTGTTTCAGCTTACATCCTTATGTTTGTATCATATACAGTAAGTACGGTACATACAGTACCGTACAGTATCTGTCCGTCCACCAAATAGGATATCTAATACTACAGGCTCGATTGCCATGGAATTTGTGGTAGGCCTACACTTTCATGCTCCACAGACAAAACCATGATTTCAGTAACGGCATGGCCTTTCCTTTTTTGTAGTGAGAGCAGTATGGGGCTAAGGATGGCGATGTCAGTCAGTTCACACCACTTGTGTGTAAGGAGCAGCACAGCATCTGGGGCTGCTAGTGGGCCTTTTTGACTCTTAGTCCAGGGGACTCTGGTTGACAACCATGACTCCCTGCCCCTGGTTTGGTCACCGACAATGAACCAGATTCAAACTGTGACTGGGGAGCGGGCCCTGATGAAACAGTGTGACAACTTTGGGCCCAGTTTTACTGGCCCAGTTGCCAACAAGATGTGGAACTGTTCATCCATCTGGGTGCCTTTCCTGTCACCGACCATGGAACCATCATAGTGGACTGGTCGAGCAGTGTAATCTCACCCTGGCTACATAGCTTGCTATTCTCTCCGACCGCCCGCAAAGATACTGGAACCTCCACTTGTCCCTGATCCTGTGGGCACACTGGACTGCAGTCCAGGAATTTACATATTGCATCCTGGCTGCCCTGATGTTCAGTTGAGAACTGTGGACCCCAGGGGACCCTTGTGTTTAGGCCACTGCCTGAACCGGAACTAAGGGAGGAGGCTGGGTTGGACTACTTCGCTCAGTTACGGGAGTGACTATGAGATATTCATGAACTGACCTGAGGAGCTCTTGCTGAGGCTGGGGTCCACTGGAAGCAGGCCTATGAGTCCCAATGCCCCAGAGGAAAAGTACTGTGCTGGTCAAACTCTCCAATTTGTTTAGCCATTTGTATTATGTGTATAATTTAATTAAGAAACCATGGGCAACATAAGCATCTTATGTGGACCCCAGGAAGACTAGCTGTCGCTTTGGCGTCATCTAATAGGGATCCATTCAATAAACAATAAACAACAAGGGTACTGTAGCTGGGTGTTGTGCACCTGCCTTTAATTGTGACCGCATTGATGGAGGCATTTATATAAGCACTGTTTCCTGTGTCAAGAAGTGTGAATCTTCAACCCACTGGTCATTTCACTATCTAAAAATGTAAATAGTTTTCTCACATATCTGTTGGCAAACTGGCGATCCTCTGCCCATCTTTGTTCCTGACACATAGATACATGTAGACACCAAGATAGATATTACTGGAGATATTGATATTAGATATAGATAGACAGACGGAGGACAGATATACATACAGACAGACAGACAGACAGACAGACAGACAGACAGACAGACAGACAGACAGACAAGACAGACAGACAGACAGACAGACAGACAGACAGACAGACAGACAGACAGACAGACAGACAGACAGACAGACAGACAGACAGACAGACAGACAGACAGACAGACAGACAGACAGACAGACAGACAGACAGACAGACAGACCATTATCATCTCAGTACAAATTACATAACGAATCCATCAAGTATATAAGCACTCAGGCGGGTCTCCCATTGTCTGCTGTGATGGTATCTCCTTTTTTCTCTCTCACATGCTCTCACTACCTGACTGGTTGGTGGTCCATCTGTCTATAGAATGGACACGCTGATGCACAGAGGACAAACACTGTCCTGTAAAGAGCTATTGACAGGCAACTTCAGGATGAAAAGCCCTTCTTGTTTGTGCAAGCTAACCCTGATGTGAGTGTGTGTACGGGTAGCTTATGTGAGCGAGTATCAGTATGTGTTTGTATATGTGCGCATTTGTTATTGTCTGTATATTTTGTGAGTGAGTGAGTGAGTGAGTGTGTGTGTGTGTGTGTGTGTGTGTGTGTGTGTGTGTGTGTGTGTGTGTGTGTGTGTGTGTGTGTGTGTGTGTGTGTGTGTGTGTGTGTGTGTGTGTGTGTGTGTGTGTGTGTGTGTGTGTGTGTGTGTGTGTGTGAGAGAGAGAGAGAGAGAGAGAGAGAGAGAGAGAGAGAGAGAGAGAGAGAGAGAGAGAGAGAGAGAGAGAGAGAGAGAGAGAGAGAGAGAGAGAGAGAGAGAGAGAGAGAGAGAGAGAGAGAGAGAGAGACACACACAACAATAGGAGGTTTGTCTGTGGTCTGTACATGGGCAGAGGACAATGTACACTGGCAGGTGTGCGTGGCTCTGACTTTGCATAGACAACCTCCTGCGTGACCCAAAGGCCCATTCTGTCTGTCTGCTACCCCCCCAACACACACACACACACACACACACACACACACACACACACACACACACACACACACACACACACACACACACACACACACACACACACACACACACACACACACACACACACACACACACACACACACACACACACACACACACACGTACCCTCTCTCACCACACCTTGGGAGTTCATGGAACCACCGCCATTTACTATCATTGTGTCAGTGCTCTTTGTGAGGTTAGGATGGGAGTCCATATGCTTTGTGTCTTTCCCTGTATACGCCATGCTCGGGTATTTACCCACAGGCTTTCAGAGCGCCGGAGGGATTCAGAGTGCAGAAAAAGGTAACTTTTAGAGGGAGGTACAGCTGGTCAATAGGCCCATGGATCGTTGGTACACAAAAAAAGCCCAAATGTAAATAAGTTGGGAGATTTAATGGACGGCCTCGTGATTGTGTCACCAACAGAATGTCAACTGTCATTGTTCCCATTTACCAAGAGACGGGTATACACTCTCTGTTGGTGCAGGCTCTCAGAATATTCCAATAGAGAGAAGGCAAGAGAACATCAACACTTGATGTTTTATCCTGGTGTTGACGTGACATACACATTTAAAAGTTTAAATGTTAAACATAAACATATAATGGAACTAACACAAAAACAGGGTCAGTTTTGAGTAGATTTGACTCACCGAGTATCTGGGGCCACTCGTCTGTCGGGAGCGCTTCTCTGCCAGCAGGTCTTTCACTGTGTGCTTGACCCGGACACCTTGGTACACTCTCTTAGAATATTCTAGATGGACAGAAGGAAAGACAATGTCTATATTTATATTAATCAGTGTGTTGACACAATAAAATGTTTTAATAATGAATGGAACAATGAAACTGTTAAATACAATTCTAAGTAATTTTACTAATGCAAATGTAAACCCTTACTGCATTGATAAATTAACAGTTTAACCCGGGCATTGCTATGATAGCATCGTTGGGTACTCCATACAAATTTCCACACTGTCCCACAAATGTGTATTCATTTGAATGTTGCACAGTTTTATGTATATAAGTGAATAACACTTTGGGAAACGTCGTGTGTAAATGGCATGGAAATGTCCTCTGGTTTGGTCCATGCAAATGCACAGTTAAAACGAACCAATTTATTACAAACATTATTGCCTAACACTAAGAGTCGAGGCAAAATGCAACAAAAATAACTATTTTAAATTAACATAGAAGTCCCATGTCGTGTGTAATATCAGTCTATGCAATAGTTTGTCTTCCTAAATCTCAACGTAAAGCGTTACATTATTGTGATTTGAGCACATTCCTGGGAAGCAGAAATAAACCCAATGAAAATGCAAACTTTATTATGCAAACGGAAATTGCATGCAAAAAACGTTATGTAAAAGATCCCAGCTTTCTGAATGGACCTTTTCGACCCCCCCCCCTACACACACACTCACACACTTGTCACTGCCACAGAATAAAATGATGCTTACAAGGTTAGCTTTCTCTACAGGTATTTCAGCACAAGTCAAATGTTCCAACCTTATTTTTTCACAGATGCATCCCATTTTTCTTTGACTTTTTCTTTAATCTTTTTTTTTTTAAGAAATGACTCTTACATAAAATGCCAATAGATATTACACATGAATCAAGGTAAAAAATGTTAAGCAAATCTAAATGTTGATCGCTAGACAGGAGAGATCACCACATTTTATGACAACAACGATGTCAACCATCAGCTACCTGCTACCAGCTACACTGCATCCAGCACCGTATACAAGAGTGAACGAGGGCTTCTTACCTGTGTCCATTGTGCTGCAAACGCTGCGGAAATATTACAGAAAGGCCTTGCCTGGAGTGGTTCAGTCCCTGTGTTCAGCACCATACCAAGCATCACACTACACTGGAAATCTTTTACCACTTGGTGAAAGAGGGCAGGGACAGATGACACATGCCACCACATACTACCACCCTCTGCAGCATTCTGAAATGACCTTTGTCTATTTGGTTACATGCAAATGTTCGGTAGGGACGTTTTTTAGACAATTTGCATCCGCAGTCGAGATTAGGGGGAGCGGACATCATGACAAGCATCGGGGCAAGGAGGGGGGGGGGGGAGCCTGGAGGAGAGAGAGGGAGAGAGAGTCTGGGAAACAGTATCCCTCCCTAACCCGGTTTTAAAAGGATGTATTGTTTCCATATTTTGACTTCCAGCTGTAGATGTTTCCCTGTAGCTGCTCCTGCCTGTTTAGATGTGAAGGCGTGTGGGAGTGCTTTGTATGCTTACAAGATGTATGGCATGCTCAGTATGTATAATATATTATGTATGTACAGTATGTCATATTGTCATACATATACACTGACAGTTGGAGATAAAATAATATATCCAGGTCAGCCTGGATTATATGTTGTGCTTCTAAGGTTCTTCCATACATAGTAGATGTAATGATATAGAACTAATAGAAGGCTGAGAAACAATGCACATTTATTATCTTAATCATAACAGGCACTCTAACCAAGCTTGTCCCTCGTTCTGAGCACAGTATAAAAAACATGGCATTTAGCAAACATGAAACAAAACATTTAGTCTTGAATCTTTGTACTGACCATGAAAATATTGCCTAACAACCAATATTCTTTGTGAGAAGTTGTTACTCACAATCGTGAGAAGTAGTATCTCACAAACTTTGGTCCTGAAAAAGCAGAGTCTCATCTCTCATTGCAAGGAAGCTGTTTTCTGACAGTGATATTACTATTTCTTTATTTCTTCATTTACAAAGCAGCTTAACAATTAACACCATTTTACTAAAATTGAGGTGCAGAAATGATAAATGTCTTGTAGCTGACAATATACCCAGATGTACTGTAGGTACTGTAGCTGTGATTCAACTCATGATAATTATCCTACAGTATATGACTGTGACTTTTGTTGTGGATCAAAATGTGGACGAAAGGCTTGGGTATTATTGTAGCAGGTATCTGGTGGATTTGCATGTGTGCATCTAGTGGTGTCCATGTTTCAAAGAAACATGACGTGTTTACCAAGTGATCATGCCTATACGTATACTGACTCAGTCATGAGCTGTATTGTGATTGCTCAAGGTGCTAGAGTGATAGAATTGATTAAATAAACAGACTGACAGATGCAGTGTATTCAAGTAAGAATGTTATTACCAGAAACTTTGGTATTTGGAAGATTTATATACTGTACACTTTTACATATATCTCTCCACCAAGGACAGCATACCAAGTTGATAGACCATTATGAAATATTTGTTTAAGTTCAGTGGTAACATTTTTAAATCAGTTTGTCCCACTTTACAATTTTCTGTACCTCCTTCATTGAATACCAGGATCCAATGTCATTGTGGCGATGTGAATCCCTGATAAATAAAAGTTTCACGCTCTCATCAACATCACACCTTGTGAGGTCTTTGCTTTATTTTTTATTTTTACGACATACTGAGGGAATCATCTGGTCTGATGTAATCATGTCTGATCTAATGCTGGTGAGTTTCTGCCAACGCTGATCATGGATGGTGGTCCTGTGCTCGTCACCCTCCATGTGGAAAAGAACTGCTCCATGATGGAGGTGGTAGCAACCGTGACATCATCCATGGGTCATTAACGACTTGAACCCCAGTGTTCATATTCTGGGGGGAACATTAGCCAAGTAAGCTTGTAGATCGGCAATGTTTTGATGAAGAGATTTGGTGTAAAGATTTTTTTTTTAAAAGCGGTCCAAGTACAGAGCCAACTCAGGTCCAGTTTACTAAGTCTAGAGGGTTGAAGTGGTTAATGTCCTCTGTGAAGTCCAGTTGCACATTCCACACAGACCGCCACTGTGTCAACAGTGTTTTTTGGGGTAAAAAAGGGTAAAAAAGAGATATGTTGAATTTAAACTAGGCTATCCATTGGCACACCTCTGCTCTGCCAGTGCAGTTTGCATATAGTGGTATTCCCTTGTCACTTCGCCTCCCTTTGGGTGCACTGTCCATCAATGATGTAGAGCTCCGATTCAGACCCTGTTTTGCTACAGTAACTACTGTGTGCGTGCGTGCATGTGCGCGAGCGTGTGTATATTTCAATGATATTGATATTTCAATATATGTTATGAATAAGCAACTTAAAACAACATTTTCTATATATTTTTTTTCTTTTACAGAAACTATGATCATTCCTATATGTGTGTGTGTGTGTGTGTGTGTGTGTGTGTGTGTGTGTGTGTGTGTGTGTGTGTGTGTGTGTGTGTGTGTGTGTGTGTGTGTGTGTTTGTGTGTGTGTGTGTGTGTGTGTGTGTGTGTGTGTGTGTGTGTGTGTGTGTGTGTGTGTGTGTGTGTGTGTGCGCGCGCGTGTAATCAGGCTCATGTTATGTGTGATGACAGTTGTACACTGTACAATTTTCTTGATAAGAAGCTCTCTTTACCAAAGCAACGGACTCCCTCACTCCCTTCTCTGGAAGAGGTGTGTCAAACACACATGACTCACCTTTACGTGCTGTTACTGTAAGTATAGATCATATATGCTATGACAATTGAATTTCCATTGACATGAATAAAGGTCTTTATCGATGTCAAGGGAAATAGCATATACCATTTTGTAAAGTACAGAATAAGTAGTAGGGTAACACCATTTTTTTGTGATAGATTTATTGATTTATTTGATTTATTTGTGATAGATTATATTATAATAAGACTCTTTTGCAGATATAAATATAGCCATAAATATCAATCAATCGCCCCTCCCGTTTTTATGCGAGAACTTCTGGGAACTCAGATTAATCTATCACTAGTAAAATGCAAAATACATATATAGATATATGAATGCACTGAGTATCACTATCAACAGTAATGGATCAATATGTGAGTATAGGCATGTAGTTATGGTGTGTACTGTATAAATGAATAAATAAAAGTCAATCTTTCACATAATATGTGCATGTAATATGTGCATATTGTCGCTGTCGGGTAGAAAACTCGTATCTCCATAATAATGTTGTGAGCTTGCGTTCGGAGCAGAGGCGACAGACAGCTCCAGGGCCGAGCAACCATGGTCGTCTGGCTCCCGAGACTACACCCCCACCCTGAGTCTCGCCCCACCTCGGGCTCCTCATCAATACACATACTGTACATCTCATTCCATTCAATAAATACTGTTTAACTTGCGCAGAAGATGTGGTCTCTTACTAGTGAATATATATATATATACTGTATACTGTGTGCTGAAAGAAAATCCTGCACACTGTCTTCAAACGCAAGGAAAAAAAGTTGAATGGGAATATAACAAAGTTTTGGTCTATTAGACCCTCAGCAGGTTATCTTAAGGCCCCTTAAAGAAGAATTCCGGACTACGTTTTTCCCTTATATGATATTACTATATCCTAGGACGAGTGGCACAGTAGAGCATTTTCATAACTCCATCCCGAGTCCACCGGAGCAAAAAAAATGGAGAGGCCGGTCCATGCTCTCTAGGTCACGTATTTCCATCGCAATTATTATTATTTTTGTTCATATCTGACTTTCCTAATGACAGAAAACTGTCCACTGTGTTTTTGTCCCAAATGGGCCGCTGTAATGTTTACAAGTTGATCACGGGCGAAATCTCGGCTTGCGAGACTTCCGGAGGGGTGCATCTCACACAAACACCATGGACAGTTTTCTGTCATCAGGAAAGTCAAATATGAAAAAAAAAAGAAATATCGAAATACAAATACGCGATCTAGAGCATGGACCGTCTGCTCGGGTTTTTAGCTGCGGTGGCCTCGGGATGGAGTTATGACATTTTTCTATTGTACCACTCGTCCTAGCCTCCTAGGATATAGTAATATTATATAAAAGGTAAGAAAAAACGTAGTCCGGAATTCTCCTTTAAGATAAGGGGGTTGCATTTGAAGACATGTTTCAGTACGTTGGGGCCCTCATCTGGTCTTCGCCTGCCCACCTGCTGCCTTTGAAGGTGAGCAAAAGACTTGTTTCTTATAATGTATATGTGTTAAAACAGCAAAAAAATTAAACAGCAATGTGTATCAACTAACATGTACAGTCGATCTGCATTGAATGGAGTTAACACACACTATCTGTGGGGAAACATTAACAGCAGTTAACAGCAGGCCTCTGATTATGGTGTAGCTTACATCCCAGAGCAAAAGTGGCAGAGTGAGTGAGCAGTCACTAAGCATTAGGGCAGTGGTTCTCAACCTGTGGGTCGGGACCCCCAGGGAGGTCCCCAAAGGATTTTTGGGGGTCCCCAGATGACAGTGAAGTGACAATTTAAGAACTTTTAAGACCTTTTTAATACCTAGAATATTATTGCTGCATCAAAAGTAATCAACAAATTATACCACAAAAACTGGTCAAACTTTGGCCAAATTGTCAAATAATATAAGAAAGAGTTGTGAGCTTGTAGATCTGCTATTTTCACAATATTTATCATTGAAACAGAGTCATACAAAATGTAATGCGTCAACTCCTACATTCTTGTAAGTGCTTATCAAGCGTACCACGGTAGAACACACCACTGGGCTGGGGGGTCCCCAGTTCAAATATGATCATATTGGGGGGTCACAGCCTGAACATTTTGAGAACCACTGCATTAGGGTACGGGGAAGAATGCTCATGGGCCTTGTTATCCCCGTTGGAGGGACAGCGAGTGCATTTTCCGGCAGCGGCTGCTGCCGCGGAGCTGCCGGCGGCGCCAGCTTTGGGAGTGTGCTGCGTTTGTGTAACGCAGTCCCCACCAATATTATTTACGATTCTGTGCCTATCGGTACATAACTCGGACGGCGCTTAGTCGACTAGCAGACCATCGGCCGGTCGTCGCGGGCACTCGCGCCTGGAGGCGCTCGGGCGCGACTCCTTGGCCTCAAGGTCTGCTGAGTCGGCGCGCCTCCGTCATGGTCCAAAACTATACTTTATCGGCGGAAAAAAGAAGTTGACTGCCGTTCCTCCACCGGCAGTTCCGCGGCAGTTCCGCTGCTCCGCCGGCAGCTGCCGCTCCACCGCCGGCAGTCACTGCCGGCAGCTGCCGCTCCTCCACCGGCAGTTCCGCGGCAGTTCCGCGGCAGCAGCCGCTGCCGGAAAATGCACTCGCTCCTTCTGCCCCGTTGTGCGGGGGAACAGCGAGTCTGTCAATAACGGTAGGCTACTCCTCAGCTCTGATAGCTCATCATAGAGTGGGTGGGAGAGATTAGCCTGGCATGGCCAGACTAATATCACTGTGTAGAGTTCCGGGGGCAATTTTTTTTGCAATGGCAGATTCGTCTGGAACCAGTCAACCTGGCTAGGGAGAGATTCCTCTGGATGGTAACCGAAACGCTCGCCCCAAAACACGCTCGGCCCCATTATCTTCGCGGACCTAAGGTTAAGTTTATACATAGTTTTACTGAGGTTACGTTTAGGAATAAGGTTAGGTTTAGACATAGTTTTACTGAGGTTACGTTTAGGAATAAGGTTAGGTTTAGACATAGTTTTACTGAGGTTACGTTTAGGAATACCTGGTGGCGCCGGATTTGACCCAGGGCGAGCGTGTTCTTGTCCGGATGGTTTCCAGCTTTCTCCTCAACCTCCCCTCTGCAACTATCTCGAGATTGTCAAGTTTACTTCTCACTATAGTTAGCCTTCTTCACCAGTTTGTTGCGCTTGCTGGTGTCCCTTACACTGGTGTTGCCCCCTCAACAGGCCACAGCAAAGAAAAGGACACTGGCTGCCAGCCTGCCACCGACTGCTATAACATCTGCAGCGTCCTGTTGCACACGCTGTAGAACCTAAGTCTCCTCAGGAAGCTTGCTTTATTTTTTTGAGCGGTGTTGGGGTTGGGACTACTCATTAGTACACCCTTCGCTGTACTGTGATTGGCTCATAATAGCACACCCGTCTACATTAGTACACCCCTAGCTGTACTGTGATTGGCTGACTCTATTGGCTGACTCTATTCAGCACTGTGATTGGCTAGCGAGACACATGATGAAATTAATAACCTATAAATAGGACTTCAAAAATCAAAAAAACATTTTTTTTTAAAGTGAGCTTCCATCACTGTGATGACCACACCGCTCACTTCACACTGGGTGTGATTTTTGGGCGGTGAAACCGCCCCTATAAGTGAGGTTTGGATATTTGTACAACAAATCCTGCGCTGTGATTGGCCAAAATGTACCCCGCCTAACCCTGCACCGTGATTGGCCAATCACAGTCTATTCAGGACTGTGATTGGCCAGTGTCACATGACACATGTGCATAGCCCTATATAAGAAATATAACATAATATTGTAAATATATAAATATATAAATAAATATAAACATAATATTGTTTTTTTTAAGTTATGGTTTCTAACCATAACTTTAAAAAAAAACATAAATTTGTTTTTTTAAAGTTATGGTTTCTTCCATCATAAAGAGTGTTTCAATAAATGTATTTATTTTTTGTACATGATTGGTTGACTCCATTCAGTATTGTGATTAGCTAGCAAGACACCGCCCACTTCACACAGGGTGTGATTTTTTTTATTATATCCGGACAATCTACACATACAAAAGAGTATGCAAAGTCTTCTCAACATGTGTCTTTTACAGGCAAAACGCTTAATTGCCGTCTCTTGGAAAAATATAAAGAGACCTCAAATTGGGCCATGGTTCAAAGAAATGTCCTCCTTATGGAAAATATGACTTATATCCTGATTCCTGAAAGGCAAGGAGGATTGTTTTCAAAAAGGTCTGGAACCATTCATGATACTTTATTGAAAATGGTGATGTAAATGACATGCTGGCGCAGAAGGAGGATGGATAGACTGACTGGATGTGTTTCCTGTGATAATGCATGGCCTTTATTGGATGGAAAGTGATGGAGGGGGCACGGTGGCCCTGGCGCAGTCGCTAGCGCTGTTGCCTCACAGCTGTGGGCGCTGGGGGCATGTCTTCTCCTCCGCGTCATCAGCACCATACCTTGGGTGGGGTTGGCGAAAGTGCCTACTCTGTGTGGAGTTTGCATGTTCTCGCCGTGTCTCCTAGGGTAGTTAATACCCTCACAAAAACATGTAGTAATACTGGTCGCTATATCGCCTCCCCCATGACAGCCGGGGCGCCTGATGGAGGGGAAGGGAACTGGTTGGAATAACGCGTTCCTTCCACACGCTACGTCCTACCGTAGCGCGTGGAAGGAACCTTCTTGTCACCTGTCAGGTAACAAGAAGGTCAGTTGGCTGTCATGCATTGAAGGAGGCATGAGCTCGGCCCTGGGCTCCCTAGGCTGTGGGGGGAGTGTAGCGCCCAGGATCACTTAGAAAATTGGCACCCGGTGAAAAAAGGGTTACAAAATCGTGGGTTAAAAAAAATTAGAAAAAAATTAAAGTGATGGAACCTTGTTGTATGATGTGCCACCAATGGAGGAACATGTTTGTAGAATATATTTTTTTGTTTGTGTGGGATTCTGTTGTTCTGTATGATTCTTTTTCTTTTTAAACAATCTATAAAAAATAACAGCTTGATCTCTTCCTGTAGGCGATATTAGAGGGCCTTGGATTTGTCTTGTTTTCATCTGGTCGGCAAGAGTTGATAAGAGTTAAACTTTGGTATAACGCAACTTTCATCGCTGTTACCCAGCCATCCAATCACTGTGGAGGAGAGGGTCAGGACAGGCCTTGGAGTGCATACCTTTGCACCTGTATTGGCAATAACAGGGGCCATGGGATGGGAGCCGTGTGAGATAAGGTGGAAAGGCAGCATGGTAGCCTTATGGAATAGACTAATCAGAATGTCAGAGAATAGAGTTGCCAAGAATTATTTGAATTGGGATGTATCGATAAAAGGTGCATGGGTAAGTGCAGTAGAGGATAGACTTCTAAGAACTGGGTTACTTCACAGTTTTCAAAATAACAGCATTGCAAATATCTCTGTGGTTAAAGAAACACTTTATAGTTTATATCAGAGCAAATGGTCACAGGATATATTGCATAAACCAAAACTGAGAACATTTGTTATGATAAAAAGTTGTTATGCTAGTGAAAAGTATGTTTGTGCTCCATTATCCAAAAGTCAAAGATCTCTATGTGCCCAACTCCGTTCTGGGATCTTGGCCCTGCACCTTGAGACTGGAAGGTATAGAGGAGTAGTAGAAGAAGAGCGGATTTGTACTTATTGTGACATAAATTATATTGAGAATGAGTTCCATTTTATTTTCTACTGCTGCCCCTTATATCATGAGCTACGTCAAAAATATATTTAATAGGTGTAAAACCCTAGATTTGATTTGGTTAAATGATGCAGAGAGGCTTGTATGGATTTTTGTAGTATTCGCACTTTGCGGAATATTTAGAAAAGGCATGGGACAAACATATATGTGATGTATATTTATTTAAATTTCTTTGGGGGTGTTAACCAAACGTTTTCTTTTTACTTGTGCAGCTCTCCTGGAAGTGAATGTGATATTGTTTATTTATGTTTTTGGTGTCTTATAATCCCGTAAGGGATGGGTTCATTTATTCATTCATTCAACACCACAAAAGCCTCAAGAGAGCGTTTCTATTTACTGCTCAGCGCACAGATCCGGTCTAGAACCCACCTACTACTGTGTCTGGTAATTTGCACACATTAACAAAAAAATAATGAATGATATTGCGATCCTAAAATGTTGAAGGGTAAATTTAGTCTGATAATGATGTGCGGTGCATGTTCCCATCATGTATACTTTACATTACTTTAGACCATTTGTCAAATATTCTATTTTTACATCAGTAAAAATTCATTACAAAGACATTTTTACATTGAGGTTCCCACTCTTCCTTAGTGCAGACTCTTCTTGTATCCTGCTTGTGTGTTTGTTGTTGTGTCAATGTAAAGTGATCATGGCTTATAGTTTTCATTGCTGAATATTGGTGATGATTGAGGTCAGTAGTAAGTAGAGGTCTCTGAAGTACCTGAAGGTGATGTCAAAGCTGACCCCTAGTGGAATCTTTTTGTCAAGACCAGGAGTACTCTACACAGTGTTGAAGTCAGATTAAAATATTTTATGTTCACTAGAGGGCAGTAAAAGACAACTATGCAGTGAACAATTTAAGAGCTTATTCTCTAACTGGGAGAATTGCAAGTAGGTAAGCAGATGCAGAGAGTGAGTGGATAATGTAAAGACAAGAGACAACAAGGATAGAGACAGGCTACAGGAAGAGACAATAACAGACCAAATAAACAGATTTGTATGCAGACAGAGCACAATGTAGAGATAGTGATCGATACAGGTAAGGAATCAGATGTGCACTTGGTCAAAACAGACAGACATAAAGGCAGACAGACAGACAGACAGACAGACAGACAGACAGACAGACAGACAGACAGACAGGATAGCCTGGGAAGACCCTTCCCTCTCTTCTTTCCAAGGTTCTTGATGGCTTTGTTGATGATGCTGTTGACTCATTATTTGTCCCAGCGGCTGACTCTGATCACAGCACACGTTCTCTCTCACCATCAAAAAAAGAACAGAGTTGCACATTCCTCTCCTCTCCTCTCCTCTCCTCTCCTCTCCTCCTCTCCTCTACTCTCCTCAAAGAAGATGCTATCCTTTTGATCTGTTACATAAGAAATGTTGATATTGAAGAGGCAGTGAGGACTCTTGGCCATGTGTGCCTGCAACTTTGTATTGTGCTGTGTTTATTACAGATTAATTACAGTTAGGTAAACTCATTAGACATTGATTGAGCAGCCAGATTTTATCGTCAACATTTTCCACGTAAAATATGAGATAGAACTCATTCTTGATGAAATCCCATAAATGTTGTTTTCTTCTGTCCCCATCAGAAATAACACGTTTCTTATCACAGGACGTTGTCTTGGCCCATCCAGAGGAATTTTCCAGAAGGGCTGAGTGGTCGGTCTGCTGTTGCTGTGGAGGAGGAGGACGCTGTATTGGAATCAGGCTTCGTGGTTCCTGTGCGTATCATGCACATATAGGGATTAAACTCATAAAAAGTGAATTCCAGCTTGTAAAGCTTTGGTATGCCTCAAGTGACTCTCCGACTCACAGACACTTTCTTTCTTCTTGGAAACGACTCTGCCTCGTCACACCGAAGAGAAGAGAAATGCCTAAGATTCCTCCGAAAGTCTGGATGATGTATTTTGCTGAGTGGGGTAATATAAATGTTTATTCAAGGCCCGAGCTCTCCGCTACTCACATCATATCGTAGGGAAGGATATATCACCAGCATGGACCTGCCTCCTGGAGATCACTGTATCATCACTCTGCATTATTTCCATGCTGAATTCTTTTGGAGAACCTGTGAAAATGTATATGCCCTCTCTGCTACCTGGTCTCACACACATGCACATGCACATGCAGGGCAATGAGTGTACCTGGATGCACTAGTGCACATGAACATGTGCACTAGTGCATGCACGATGCACTTTGCAGGTCAATAGAGATCATAACAGAATCATGTTGCAGTAGCTCAGGGATCTTTGTTTATGGACGGATCTATTGCACACACCAAATGAAAAGCAAAAACACATTATCTTACATCTAAGAGATTGTAGATATCATACCATACATATGAATGAACATAATCCTGCCTCACTTTGAATGGGAAGTAGTGTGCCCTCTCGTCAACAGATGAACACAACAGCTGTCCTGTTGCAGTGAAACATGTTTGGATTAAATCAAAACTGAGCCATCAGGTAGCACGTCTGTCCTGCAGACAGTTGGTGTCATCTGTTACAGTTAGGGTTAGATTTAGTGTTGATATATCACGGTGGCAAGCGTTTGGCCCAGGACATGGAAACCTATTAAGGTGAAGGGAATCTAATCCATTTTCTCTGGCCTTTTATAAACAAGCTTTCCCTTAATGTGCAGGAGTGAAAGAAAGCAGTTGGTTGGAGCAGAGGCCCCAGTCTATAAGAGATGATGAGGTGAAATTGGTCCTGGAGATTATGTAGGACATGTATGTCCCCACACGCACGCACGCACGCACGCACGCACGCACGCACGCACGCACGCACGCACGCACGCACGCACACACACACACACACACACAATCTTATCAAATGTGTAAGATATTATTATTGTTGATTTGATTATCTTACTTGCTGCCAGACTCCAAGGCTTTGGAACGGTCTACCTGATGATCTTAGGCTCGCCATTTAAAGCTCCCCTGAAATCTCCTCTCCTCTCCTCTCCTCTCAAAGAAGATGCTATCCTTTTGATCTGTTACATAAGAAATGTTGATATTGAAGAGGCAGTGAGGACTCTTGGCCATGTGTGCCTGCAACTTTGTATTGTGCTGTGTTTATTACAGATTAATTACAGTTACATAAGAGATGGAAACCTGAGGTGAAATTGGTCCTGGAGATTATGTAGGACATGTATGTCCCCACACGCACGCACGCACGCACGTGTAACCCTTTAGTTATTACAGGCAGGGTATAGGACTAGTTACTAGGTTCGGAAAGAGCAGTAGGCTATCACAGAAGAATAATTTAGACCACAGACCATGAGTAAGGTTTTATAGTAGCCCGACGGCTTGTATTAACAACAAATAAAATATAGAATGGCAGACGCACAAAACAATAACTATCACACATAAAACAAAAGAAACCAACTGTGCTTAGACAGTTAAGGGTCACAGATAAGTACCTCCTTTAAACACCCCTGTGAAACACAGGTTAAACAGGTAAGTCTTATTTTAGTCTCTAATTTAGTTTCCCTTTCAGGTTTTAGATCTATTTTATTTATCCTTTTCAGGTTTTAGTTCGTAGGGAGGTGGAAGGAACACTTTGAGGAACTCCTAAACCCAATGACATCAGACCCACCCTCCCTGACAGGAGCAGAGCCTGAGGATGATGGGGGATCGGCGTCAATCTCCCGGAAGGAAGTCACTGAGGTAGTTAAACAACTCCACAGTGGCAAAGCTCCGGGGGTTGATGAGATTCGTCCAGAAATGCTGAAGGCTCTGGGTGTTGAGGGGCTGTCTTGGTTGATACGTCTTTGCAACATCGCGTGGAAGTCTGGGACAGTACCGAGGGAGTGGCAGACTGGGGTGGTGGTCCCACTTTTCAAAAAGGGGGACCAGAGGTTGTGTGCCAATTACAGAGGTATCACATTACTCAGCCTCCCTGGGAAAGTTTATGCCAAGGTACTGGAAAGGAGGGTCCGGCCGATAGTCGAACCTCAGATTCAAGAGGAGCAATGTGGTTTCCGTCCTGGTCGTGGAACAACTGACCAACTCTTTACTCTGGCAGGGATCCTGGAGAGGGCCTGGGAGTATGCATATCCGGTCTACATGTGTTTTGTGGATTTGGAGAAGGCATATGACCGGGTCCCCCGGGAGTTTCTGTGGGAGGTGCTGCGGGAATATGGGGTGAGGGGGACCTTGTTGAGGGCCATCCAATCTCTGTACGCCCAAAGCGAGAGCTGTGTCCGTGTGCTCGGCAGTAAGTCGGATTATTTTC
The DNA here is from genome assembly GCF_963280865.1 of Gymnoscopelus braueri. NCBI lineage: Eukaryota > Metazoa > Chordata > Actinopteri > Myctophiformes > Myctophidae > Gymnoscopelus > Gymnoscopelus braueri. Next base: position 36,201,261 of record NC_137606.1, read on the forward strand.
CAGTGGGGGTTGGTCTCAGACAGGGCTGCGCCTTGTCACCAATCCTGTTTGTGATTTTCATGGACAGGATCTCAAGGCGAAGTCGTGGCGGAGAGGGTATACGGTTCGGTGAGCTAAGGGTTGCGTCACTGCTTTTTGCGGATGATGTGGTCCTGATGGCACCATCGGTCCGGGACCTTCAGCTCTCACTGGATCGGTTCGCAGTCGAGTGTGCGTCGGCTGGGATGAAAATCAGCATCTCCAAATCTGAGGCCATGGTTCTCAGCAGGAAACCGGTGGATTGTGCAGTCCGGGTAGGGAATGAGGCTTTGCCCCAGGTGAAGGAGTTCAAGTATCTCGGGGTCTTGTTCACGAGTGAGGGGAGGACGGAGCAGGAGATCAGCCGGAGAATCGGAGCAGCAGGAGCGGTATTGCAGTCGCTGTACCGCACTGTGGTGACGAAAAGAGAGCTGAGCCAGAAGGCAAAGCTCTCGGTCTTCCGAGCAATCTTCGTTCCTACTCTCACCTATGGTCATGAAGTGTGGGTCATGACCGAAAGAATAAGGTCGCGGGTACAAGCGGCCGAAATGAGTTTTCTCAGACGGGTGGCTGGCATCTCCCTTAGAGATAGGGTGAGAAGTTCGGTCACCCGGGAGAGACTCGGAGTAGAGTCGCTGCTCCTTCGCTTGGAAAGGAGCCAGCTTAGGTGGTTCGGGCATCTAGTACGGATGCCTCCCGAGCGTCTCCCTAGGGAGGTCCTCGCTGCACGTCCCACTGGGAGGAGACCCCGGGGCAGACCAAGGACCAGATGGGCGGATTACATCTCCACACTGGCCTGGGAACGCCTCGGGATCCCCCAGGAGGAAGTTGCTAATGTTGCTCAGGAGAGGAAGGTCTGGAGCTCTCTGCTGGAACTGTTGCCCCCGCGACCCGACTCCGGATAAGCGGTTGAAGATGGATGGATGGAGGTTTTAGTTCTAACTAAGGTAAGTATAAACTAAGTTATTTCTCTTTTAGGTTCACGGTAAGTATTAGTTTTTAACCAATGTATTATCCTATTTATCAAATCAAAATACCTTCTGGTTCACCTTAAAGAAATGTACAACCAATGTATTCACAATCACTCAATCAACAATGTTAAATCAAATCACTAAATCAATTCACATTACAATTTCCATGAACTTAATAATAACCATAAATGTCCATTTACAGGTCTTAAAAGTCCAAAGTGAGTCCCACTGTGTGTGGCAGTAAATTGTGTATGAGATGAATGAATGTGTGGCTCAGGGATTCACAGAGTGTGTGTGAATGACAGTATAACTGTAAAGTTCACTGAATGTCCATCCAGGTATGGGTAGGTGTGTGCAGTGCAAGTGGCTAGCACTGTGAGTCTCACTGTGTTGCTGCAGTGATGTGAGATGAGTAGTGTTGAGTCCTACCACACTACCAAGTGCTCAATTTCTGTTTAAGGGTTCTGCTTTGAGATCTTGATCCGTAGTATCTTGGGTAGCTCGCCATCAAACTTCATCCATGGAAGTGATATGCCAATATCACTTGAATCAACTCCAATAAAAGCAAAAGACCTGACCTGTTTATACAACAGGGTCATACATTCACAAATTAGGATCACACCCTTAAAGTTGTACAATGCAGAATCACAAATAACGATTTTTAGCAACCTCTGCTGGTCACTACCGTCACTGCATACAATTTCCCTAGTCCTCGATTACCCAGAATTCCATTCGTTTTCACCGGAAGCCGGAAGCGTTTCAAAAAGCGATCTTTTAATTGTTTTATACTATCTACGGATCGTTTCTCTTAGCCAGTGGAGCATTAGTTACCATGAGCTGTGCTTTCTTTTTCTGTTCTTTTTCGATCTTCCAATCCTACATTATCTTAAAATCAGCGTGAGGTTCCTTTTTGTTAATAGCGCGGTAGTTCCTGGCCAAACAGGAAACCGTTGCGGTAGTTCCTGAGGACGTCGGCCACGACGTCATGACGTTGGCCAGGAACGTCATTTTCCCGGGAAAGTCCCCCCCGTACACGTTCAATAGAAAATATATAAATAAAAGGCTTCCGGGGGTGAAATTCACGGAGTGGGTGTTGTGAAACTTTTGCCACTCGCAAAAGATATACAATTTAACTTTAGTTTTGTTGAAAACGTTACCTAGTATTACTTTAAATGTTTAGAAATAAAAATAAATAAAACATCATCTTACTACTAACAGTGCATTTACAATTAGCTGGATGCTCAATGAAATAAAAACTGTTATCATGAAAATCAGACAGAGGCTGCTGCTGCAGTCACAAACACAGTAGGCCTACAGTTCAACTCACCAAGTCAGTGTTCACTGAATTCACAGAAATTCAGGATGTAATGTTTCAGGATCAAAAGCACTCTTGTCTCAAAAAGAGATGGAATCAACCAAAAAATATCTTAACAGTAAATAATGTTCACATTCATCACACTTCACTCTATTTCTCTGTCTTTCTAGCTGTTTGTTTAACAGGCTTCTGTCTCATGTTCTTTCCAGAACATTCTGTGCTCTGCAGCATGTGATTAGCTGAATCACATCACCTGGGCTGGTGTTGACTTCAACAAGCAGTCTATTAATTGAGAAACCTCATTGGCCAATTGCTTCATTGGCTAGATCAGAGCACCTCACAGGGCTCTTAAAGAGACAGTAACAAGTGGATGAATGTGAATCCAGACTGAATACATGAAATAAACCCATATATTACCATACTCTGTGTAGTAAAATAGTTTTGGACAATCCTATTTAGTTTTCATCTTTAAAGCTCTTTTGTAGAGGTTTGGATATTTTATTAGGTGTATATCCTAATTCCATTTCTGTTTAGATCCTTGTTTTAGTGACTTGGCTATTTTGACCTGGGTTACACCCTCCCCCCTTTACCCTATGCAAGTCCCTTTGCATAGTACTAACAGGTTGAGGTTGTAGCGTTATGATTTGGGGCAGGTCAATGGAACTGGGTTCCGTGAGTGAGCTGGTGATAGCTGTGCTCAAACTTTGGAACAGGGAATTGACAATAGAGACCAATGGGTTCCCTAGTTCAGGGTAGGTTAATCTCTTGGCATTTTCCCTTTGTCTGGTAGATCTTCTCAGTGTTTGCTCCATTTCACTTTGATCTCTCTCTGTCACTTCTGGATTTATAAGGTCCTCTTCCACTGGCATGGCCAGATTCGTAACTTCATCCGTTTCCAACATGTTCGGGTCTGTAACTTCTTCTGTCTCCACAGGTAAGTTTACAGCTCCTTCGGATTCAACAAGTCTTTCCATGCTTGTATCCAGCAGGATTTCAGGTAAGTCATCAGCATCAGATGCAACTGTTTCATTTTTTCTTTCCACAGGTTCATTGGATCTCCTTTCAAGTAAGTTTTCTTGTATAATTTCTTCTGTTGCAGGTACAGATTCCATTCCAGGTAGGTATTCTCTTCCCTGCAGTGAGAATTCATTATCAGGTAGGTCTTCAACAGCATTCTCTGGAGCATTATCAGATGTTGGCTCGGTATCTGAACCAGTCTGCTCAACAGCGGGATGCGTTGTAGAAGATTGTTCTTCTGTACAGTCCGTGATTTCATGTTCCTGAGTGAACCTTGTGGTCTCCAGAATGGGATCTGGAACATAATGTGCCAAATAGTCATCCTCATCCTCTGAGTTGACTTCTGGTTGTTCAGGCTCAGGATCAGGATGCTGGCGTGTGGCTGGTCGTTTGGGTGTTTTGCACACAACAGGATCCTCTTCTTCAACTGTTGGTAAGAAACCACAAGGCAACAAGAGGTCTCTGTGCAATGTTCTTTGGGGACCATCTTTATTTTCTGGCTTGACTGTGTAAACTGGGAGGTCTCCTGCACGGCTTACAACAACATGCACAACAGCTTCCCATTTATCAGCCAACTTGTGTTTCCCTCGTAGTCGCAGGTTTCTTACGAGTACACGGTCACCAATGTCTAGGGTCGATTCAGTGATACGTTTATCGAACCTGACTTTGTTCCTTCCAGCTGTTTTGGCAGCATTTTTTGAAGCTAGTTCGTAAGTCTCTTGAAGATGTGTCTTCAAAGCATGGACATATTCTGAGTGAGATTTTCCATGACTTTTATTCAGAGGTATGTTGAATGCGAGGTCAATAGGTAAACGAGGTTGCCGTCCAAACATCAACTCGTATGGCGTAAATCCTGTGGTATCATGCTTTGTACAGTTATAAGCATGTACTAAAGGCTTTACAAAATCTTTCCAGTGTTTCTTCTCCTGATCTTTGAGTGTACCAAGCATACTTAAGAGGGTACGGTTAAACCGCTCCACAGGGTTTCCCCTTGGATGGTATGGTGTGGTTCTGATCTTATGAATTCCCATGATCTCACAGAGCTCCTTGATCGTCTTGGATTCAAAATCTTGTCCCTGGTCACTGTGTAATTTTTCAGGAATTCCATAGTTAATAATGAAGTGTTCCCAGAGGCACTTGGCTACAGTTCTGGCCTTCTGATTGGGTGTAGGAACAGCCACTGCATATTTTGTGAAGAAGTCGGTAATCACAAGGACATCCTTGGTGTTGCTGCGGTCTGGCTCTATGGAGAGGAAATCCATACAGACCAGCTCGAGTGGTCTGGTAGCCTGGATGTTGACCAAAGGTGCTGCCTTCTGTGGCAATGCTTTGCGGTGCACACAGCGACTACATGTCTTGACTTTCTTCTCTACGTCAGCAGCCATTCTAGGCCAAAAGAACCGGGACCTTGTAAGATCAAGGGTTCGGTCAATGCCGAGATGACCCATGTCGTCATGGAGACTCTTCATAACCATGCTTCGTAATTCCTCTGGCAGGACCAGCTGGTAGTGGACTTCCTCACCAACTTGCCTCTTACGATAGAGAATTCCGTTCTGTAGCTCAAGTTTATTCCATTCTCGCATGAGGATAGGGAGTTCAGGGAGTTCCTTCCTCACAGCGGGAGGCAATGTTTCTCCTGATTCAAGCTGGAAGATAACTTCTCGAATAGCAGGATCAGCTCTCTGTTTCTGCTTTATCTCTTCTTCCGGTATGTTGGGAAGGACTGGAAAACCTTCATAATACTCAAAACTGTCTGGGATAGCTTCAGCAGACATGGACAGAGACTCAACAAGTGGAATGTAGGGGCAACTGTCGTCACTGTCCATAGCTGGACGAACTAAGTGTTTGTCAGTGATTGCACTAACCACCTCTTTTGGGACAAGAGTGGACTCATCACACTCAGGTAGGTGATGCAAGGTAAACTGACGAATTCGCTCTTGTTCTTTCTGCGAGACATGGTCATTGGTAAGTTCACCATGGGGACGACGTGAAAGACCATCAGCGTCCTGATTACTCTTCCCCGCTCTATACTGAAGCTGGAAATCGAATGTCGACAGTGCAGATAGCCACCGATAGCTTGTAGCATCCAACTTGGCCGTCGTCAGCAGGTAAGTTAGGGGGTTGCTATCTGTGATCACTGTGAAGGTGTTTCCATACAAGTAGTCACTGAATTTTTCGGTGATACACCATTTGAGAGCCAAAAACTCAAGTTTGTGAGCTGGGTAGCAGGCTTCACTTTTTGATAACCCGCGACTGGCAAAGGCAATGACACGCATTTCTACTTCTTGCTCTTGGTAGAGTGCAGCTCCTAATCCAGTGGTACTTGCGTCCGTGTGTAATCTGTATGGCCGCTTCGGGTCAGCAAACCCTAATATAGGGGCAGTAGTGAGCTTGTCAATGACTGTCTCGAATGCATGTTGACAGCTTGCTGTGGAAGTACTTGTTATTGTTGTCTTTGACTCTGCAGCTCTTCCTGAGTGGTGGGTACCCTGCAGTAAGGTCATTCAGGGGTTTCACGATCTTAGAGTAGTCCTTTATAAATCTTCTATAATATCCGGAAAACCCTAAGAACGAGCGTAATTCTTTGAGATTTCTTGGACTTGGCCAGGTCTTTATGGCTTCAATCTTCTGTGGGTCTGTTTCAACACCATGCTGTGAGACAACATGTCCCAGGTACCTCACTGACGTTTGGAAGAACTTGCATTTTTCCAAGGAAAGTTTCAACCCGTACTCCTTCAGACGACTGAGTACATGGAGTAAACGTTTCTCATGCTCTTCAAGGGATTCTGAGAATACAATCAGATCATCGAGAAACACGAGGACTTCTTTTAAGTTGATGTCTCCCATGCAATTCTCCATCAGCCGTTGAAATGTGCTGGGAGCATTAGTAATACCCTGGGGCATCCTGTTAAACTCCCAGAACCCCAATGGACATACAAAGGCTGTCTTGTGTTTGTCTTTCGCGTCTACCTCTATCTGGTAGTACCCTGACTTAAGGTCCAATACAGAGAACCACTTTGAACCGGTGAGGGCAGAGAAGGTCTCCTCCAGATTGGGCAGAGCGTAGGCGTCCTTGATCGTTTTCAAATTCAATTTCCTGTAATCAATACAGAGCCTGACATCTCCATTTTTCTTTCTTACAACCACGATGGGTGAGGAGAAGGAGGACTCTGATTCACGGATTACTCCTGATTCGAGCAGCTCTTGCAGATGTCTTCGCACAGCATCAAGATCGTGTGGATGTATCGGACGAGGTCTTTGTTTGAAAGGTGCTTCGTCACTTAACTTGATCTGATGTTTTACTTTGCTTGTGTTACCAAAGTCCAAATCATGTTGTGCGAATACTTCTGGCATGGTACACAATTTTTGGGAAATTCTCTCTTTCCATTCAGCTGGAACTGGAGAATCAGAGAAGTCAAAACGTAGCTTTAAGCTTTCAGGTGACGTAGAAAGGTTCTCTGAGGATACTGGATCAGTGGAGTTCTGTTGGTTGGAGACGACTTGCTGCAAGGCATGAAGTTCAGCTATGACACTCTTTGCAGGTATTTCAATGTCATGCTGGGTTTCATTGCGTAGCACAACAGGTAATGTCTGTGATGAGTTTTGAGGTAGGGTGAGTAAGCAGCTTGTTACTAGCACTCCTCCTGGCAAGGAAGATATTGAAGGTGGCTCCAGTACAACCCACCGGTCTGGAGTTTGACTCTTGATGCGGACTGACCCTTCAAGGACAAGGCTCTGGCCAGCAGGAATAACTGCAGACATCTTACCAGGTATCCTCACCACTCCCATGTTACTGTTCACTTTCTGATTGTGTCTATGTTCAATAATCTTCAGAACAGCCCTATAACCATAGGGAATTGATTGAAATTCAACATCACTGGTCTCCTTGTATTTCTCATATACCAAATCCAAGGCATTTGTGCCTATCAATAGTGTGGACTGTGCATTAGCACGCATGTCTGGAACAATCAGTGCAAGAGTGGACACTTCAATTTCAGAGCCAAGGAAGTCTTTTGGAAAGGTGATGTCTGCTTCTATGTAGCCTAAATAGGGCACAGTTTGACCATTTGCAGCCTCTACCTCTAGCAGGTTGTTCAAATAATGGATTTTCAGGTTAGAGAGATTCTGCTCATAGAACGACTGCGAAATTGTGGTCACTTGTGATCCTGTATCGAGAAGACAATTGCACCAATCTCCTGTGTAATGCAGCGACTAACACCAACCTAGAGTTTCACCCAAGGGAGGTGGAAAGGGTGCTCAAGAGAACAAACCCTTATAAGGCCCCAGGTCCTGACAAAATCAGTGGGCGCTTGCTGAAGGTTTGTCATGAGCAGTTGGCTGATGTCTTCTGTAGACTCTTTAATCGCTCCTTGTCTGAACACTCCATACCAACCATATGGAAGTCCTCCATCATTTGCCCAGTCCCTAAGAAAAATAACCCCACCTGCAATAATGACTACCGCCCCGTAGCTTTAACATCTCTGGTGATGAAGAGCTTGGAAAGGCTCATTCTACCTCAGCTACAGAGGGAGGTTAGTGGGCACACAGACCCACTCCAGTTTGCATACAAGCAGCAGAGAGGTGTGGATGATGCGGTGATAACTCTGCTGCATCACACCTACACACAGCTGGAGAAGTCCAAGTCCTTTGTCAGGATGGTATTTGTGGACTTCTCAAGTGCATTTAACACTGTGCAACCTCATCTGATTGGACAGAAACTCCTCCGGATGAATGTCAATCCCCACCTCATACTGCTCATTCTCTCCTTCCTCACAGATAGACACCAGACCGTTAGATTCAACGGCTATTACAGCTCCAACAGAACTGTATCCACCGGGGCACCACAAGGATCTGTTATCTCACCAGTCCTGTTTACCCTGTATACAGATGACTGTAGCAGCTCAGACCCTGAGATGCTGTTCATCAAGTACTCTGATGACACGGTTATTGTTGACACCACTAACTCCAATGACCGCATCATTGGGGTAATGGACAGGTTTGCAGAGTGGTGTGAGAGCAACTTCCTGGACCTAAACCCAAGCAAAACAAAGGAACTGCTGGTGGACTTCAGGCGTGACCCGCCCACTCCCCCGGCCCTGGAGATAAATGGACAGACAATAGAGCGCGTTGAGGAGTATAAATATCTTGGCACCACCATCGACCACAAGCTCGATTTTAAGACCAACGCAGAGAATATCTACTCTAAGTGCCAACAACGATTGTTCTTCCTGAGGAAGATGAGGAAGCTTCAGGTCCGACCATCAATCCTGCAGGCTTTCTACAAGTCCTTTGTGGAATCCATCATGACCTTCAACATCACATCATGGTTTGGGGTGATGCGGGTCATTAACCGGAAACCTCTCGACAGGGTTGTTAAGATCAGTGGCAAGATCATTGGGAAGGACCAGGAGCCACTCAGCAGCATCCACAAGAAACGGACAGTAAAGAAGGCCTCTCAAATAGTTCAGGACAATACACACACACTTCATACACACTACAAACTGATGCCCTCAGGCCGTCGTTACAGAGCTTCGAATCTCTCAAAAAGGGGCTCAGATAGCTTTGTACCTACCTGCTGAACATCTAGGTCTGGTGGAGCCCCCCCCCCTCCCTTCCTCCCTCAAACACGTTGGACTATTCCACCTGATGGACGCTAGTAGTGTACACGCTAACACATGGGTTGCAATATAATATATTATTTTTTATCATGCTTTTAAGTTTTATCATGCTTTTAAGTAGTAGTTTTAAATGAACTTTGTGCCTTTTATAGTGACATAGGTATATATGTATTGACTATATGTATGTTTGTCTTTTAACCACTGCACAAACGAAGTTCCGAAAGGAAAATAAAGTTGTTTGAATTTGAATTGAATTCAATGCACACTTGAGCAGTGCTCTTGGCTCCAATTAACCCCTTAGGTATCTGTACAGTATTGGACTTGGTATGTTTTTTCTTGATTCTGTGTTCAGCATCAGTTGTGGGACTGATTTCAGTGACGTCAGCTCTTATTTGTCCCGCAATAAGGGCTGCATCTAGTTTGAAGAATCCGCGTGGGCTGAACTGTTTTGACTTTCCCATGCAAGCTGTTTTTCTTTTAGTTGCTTCCTCTTTGATGCAACCAAGGAGGGGTTTGGTTCATCGTCACAGTTTGTTTTGATATGGCCGTCCTCGCCACACTGAAAACAATACCAAGGCCTTGGTTTGTTAGTTTTCTTATTGCTCGTATCAGTGTGGTCGGACTTCACTTTCTCGGCTTTGGAAGATTCAGGCGGTTTAGTAACAGCAGGCTTGGAAGCTGCTTTCTGGGATTTCTGAGGTGTCGGAGCCAGTCGTGCAAGTTGAGCCTGCAGATCGGCTATTTGTTTTTTCAATTTGTGTGTTTCAGACTTGGGCTCAGAGGTACCACCTCTTTGAGTTGTGCCTTCTTCTTCACCACATGTAAACCATGTGTTCTGAACGTGGGAATCTGCACGTTTCTTGGTACCAAGATGCTGTTTCATGCGGCAGGCTTTTGAAGCTTGTTTGTTCTCCTCTGTACGAATGAGAAGGAGTAATTCTGCAAAGGAGGGCAGTGGTTTTCTTTTCTCCAACTGCAGATCGGATATCAATGCATTTGCCCAACACCCTCTACAGAACTGCTTCAAAAGATGTTCGTCCAGTTCACCTGCAGTAACACCACCTCTCCGGAAGGCAGCACTCAAAGTGTCTTTCAATCGGTGCAGGTAAGTGGATGGTTTCTCATCTGGGTCTTGCCATGTGATTAGGAACTTGGTAAAGAGGTCCTGACCATCCTCAACAGTACCAAAAGCTGAATCCAACAGCTCCAAGTACGCTGAGGGCAAAGCGTCAGGTTTCAGGTGTCTTACAACATCAAGAGCAGGGGATGACAGACTTTCAAGGATTTTTCTCGCCCTGTGCAGGTCTGACAGATGTGGATCGTTAAGGATAAGTTCAACAGTAGTACGCCAACTCTCATAATCAGCTTCATTGGCAGGACGTGGGCAGCGTCCTGAGAAGACTCGGAGCCTTGAGGACATGTGTGCGTTTGATGCTGCACCTTCACTTCTCACAATGTGTTCTACTACTACTCTCTGCAGTTCAGGTGGGTTGAGATCACCTGGTGACATAGTTGGTGGTTGACGTGCATCAGGGAATGACCATGATGATGACTGGGCAGATTGTGGAGGAGTCTGAACAGATTGTGATTGGATAGTACGCATGGGGCTGGCTCTTGTTTCAGATGATTCTGCTACGTGTTGATGTTGCTCATGAGACATTTTGGAGCGTTCCATGTCACTTGGGACCTCTGAATCACTTGCGGTGACTGACTCGCTGATGCGAGAGAGTTCCCCTTTAAGGACAGATTCAAAGTCTTTGCCAGTCAGTTTGGCTATATCCTTCAGCTCTTTGAGGTAGGTATCAGTCGCTGTTCTACTGACTGTGGGCGTGTAGACACTGGATAGGGCCTTGACTTTGAAAATTACTCCTTCAGTTTTACATTGAAGACTAAGGGGCAATAGGGGCATAAGTGATTCCATAGCTGAACCGCTTGAATACTCAACTATGGTTTGACCATCAAAGTCTGACTGGGGATCATCTATTTTGATCTCTCTTTCAAATTCGCCATGTTGCCGTAGAAAGTCAAATACTTCTTTGTCTGCAACAGTATTAGTCAACCGACTGACTATTACAGCGTTGGGGATTTTCACATTTGAAGTTTGTATTATCTCCATTCTCAATTACTTGAAGTTTATACAACCTAGCTATATTAATGGTCTGTGGTTTCTAACTATTTATTTGGCAATTACTGCTCCTGGCTAGCTCGCCAAGAGTTATTACAGGCAGGGTATAGGACTAGTTACTAGGTTCGGAAAGAGCAGTAGGCTATCACAGAAGAATAATTTAGACCACAGACCATGAGTAAGGTTTTATAGTAGCCCGACGGCTTGTATTAACAACAAATAAAATATAGAATGGCAGACGCACAAAACAATAACTATCACACATAAAACAAAAGAAACCAACTGTGCTTAGACAGTTAAGGGTCACAGATAAGTACCTCCTTTAAACACCCCTGTGAAACACAGGTTAAACAGGTAAGTCTTATTTTAGTCTCTAATTTAGTTTCCCTTTCAGGTTTTAGATCTATTTTATTTATCCTTTTCAGGTTTTAGTTCTAACTAAGGTAAGTATAAACTAAGTTATTTCTCTTTTAGGTTCACGGTAAGTATTAGTTTTTAACCAATGTATTATCCTATTTATCAAATCAAAATACCTTCTGGTTCACCTTAAAGAAATGTACAACCAATGTATTCACAATCACTCAATCAACAATGTTAAATCAAATCACTAAATCAATTCACATTACAATTTCCATGAACTTAATAATAACCATAAATGTCCATTTACAGGTCTTAAAAGTCCAAAGTGAGTCCCACTGTGTGTGGCAGTAAATTGTGTATGAGATGAATGAATGTGTGGCTCAGGGATTCACAGAGTGTGTGTGAATGACAGTATAACTGTAAAGTTCACTGAATGTCCATCCAGGTATGGGTAGGTGTGTGCAGTGCAAGTGGCTAGCACTGTGAGTCTCACTGTGTTGCTGCAGTGATGTGAGATGAGTAGTGTTGAGTCCTACCACACTACCAAGTGCTCAATTTCTGTTTAAGGGTTCTGCTTTGAGATCTTGATCCGTAGTATCTTGGGTAGCTCGCCATCAAACTTCATCCATGGAAGTGATATGCCAATATCACTTGAATCAACTCCAATAAAAGCAAAAGACCTGACCTGTTTATACAACAGGGTCATACATTCACAAATTAGGATCACACCCTTAAATGTTTAGAAATAAAAATAAATAGAACATCATCTTACTACTAACAGTGCATTTACAATTAGCTGGATGCTCAATGAAATCAAAACTGTTATCATGAAAATCAGACAGGCTGCTGCTGCAGTCACAAACACAGTAGGCCTACAGTTCAACTCACCAAGTCAGTGTTCACTGAATTCACAGAAATTCAGGATGTAATGTTTCAGGATCAAAAGCACTCTTGTCTCAAAAAGAGATGGAATCAACCAAAAAATATCTTAACAGTAAATAATGTTCACATTCATCACACTTCACTCTATTTCTCTGTCTTTCTAGCTGTTTGTTTAACAGGCTTCTGTCTCATGTTCTTTCCAGAACATTCTGTGCTCTGCAGCATGTGATTAGCTGAATCACATCACCTGGGCTGGTGTTGACTTCAACAAGCAGTCTATTAATTGAGAAACCTCATTGGCCAATTGCTTCATTGGCTAGGTCAGAGCACCTCACAGGGCTCTTAAAGAGACAGTAACAAGTGGATGAATGTGAATCCAGACTGAATACATGAAATAAACCCATATATTACCATACTCTGTGTAGTAAAATAGTTTTGGACAATCCTATTTAGTTTTCATCTTTAAAGCTCTTTTGTAGAGGTTTGGATATTTTATTAGGTGTATATCCTAATTCCATTTCTGTTTAGATCCTTGTTTTAGTGACTTGGCTATTTTGACCTGGGTTACACACGCACGCACGCACGCACGCGCACACACACACACACACTTATCAAATGTGTAAGATATTATTGTTGATTTGATTATCTTACTTGCTGCCAGACTCCAAGGCTTTGGAACGGTCTACCTGATGATCTTAGGCTCGCCATTTAAAGCTCCCCTGAAATCTATTTTTATAGACGTGCTTTTATGTGATTCCTTGGATACGGTTAGTTTTACTGTCATGGTTTTACTGGATTTAAAATATGAGAATGTTTCCAATTTGTTTTATTGATAAACGACTTTATATAAAGTGGTATACAATTTTGAGAAATCTCTATCATTATTAACGGGCTAGATGAGAATGTGGAAGCCTGCAGTTGCATAATGCAGTGGTTCTCAAAGTGGGGTCCTGGGGCCCCCAAGGGTCCTCGAGGAGGTCCGAGGGGGTCCCCAGCAAAATGTGTTAATATAGCATCAAAATAGCAGATCAATAATTCAATTCAATATTTTTGAAACATTTTAACAACACAAATCTTGTATGGGGGTCCCTGGCACAAAATATTTTCAGATGGGGGTCCGTGGCCGAATACATATTAATTGGGGGGTCCTTGACATGAAAGGTTTGAGAACCACTGGGCTAGATGAGAAGTGTCAGCCTGCAGTCGCACAATGAACATCCTGCCCTCCTCAGACAGGATTAGGATGTACTGGTCATGCGACCTGGAGATGTTACCATCAGGTTCAGAGATAAGGCTCGGCAGCACCAATGTAGAGTGTGTGTGCATGCATCTGAAGGAGCAAGGTGCTATCCTATCCTACCCTATCCTACACCTAGAATAGACAAGGCATACGCCGTTTATCTGTTCACAGTGCAATATTTTCCTTTGAACTTGATTAAAACAGTTTTTGCCCCTGATTTTGCCCTGTAGATTTGTGTGGCGACCTTATTGCGCATGTGTCAAACCCCTACAGCCACAGCATTCTGGACAGGCGCCACAAATCGCACACGTGCGGTGCAGGACTCGCGCATAAGCTACAAACAAGGCATGCCGGCACCAGCAACAAGTGGACAGAAGCCCTTTATTCTTTCTTATACAAACAAGTCATGTCACAAACAGTCAACAGTCAAAACACTACCTCTCTTACTAGTACTAGGCTTATATATGAGACGATATGTCTGTGCAAAAGCGCGTTGCATTTGGATACCATGTGACCTGTCGCGTCCCACAATGCATAGGCAGGTCACACAATCGGATGAGTAACCATGTGCGGTGTAACAGCGTACCATGTCCGCGGCCGTGACTACAAAAAAAAGTATACTGCGCTACATTTTCCTGCCATATCAGGACCATGGACCTCCAGGACAAGAAAACACATGAAAAGATATAGCTGCCAAGGGCTTTTTAGACCCACTTACAGATAATGGAAAACCGGTACGTGCACATCTTTGTTCGGTGTGTGTGTCTTGTGTGTATGAGCGTGCGTGCGTGCCTGCATGTGTGTCTCAGTTTAAATGTAGGACACAGACACCATACACATGCGTTTCCGTTGATATTAGTAAAGCAGATTTGGGGAGAGGCTGAGCCCATTCACTTGACCTGTAATTCAGGGGTCCAGTATAGTATGTGAAGCTGCGATAGGCTGTCATAACAACCTTGGACTGTATCAGCTGTGACAGTGCATGGCTGTGTCCATTACATGCATTACAGCTGAGTCTGTTAACCCTGTTAATGCAGTAATGTATGCTGAAATGAAATGTGATATACGACCAAGGGACATTTTTTATCACATCAGATCTGACCATACCATCTAGATGGAAGCAGGCTAAGGTGCTGGCCATTAAGGCCAGACCGCACCAATGAAACTAATCGCAACTCCTTGCAACAAAACTGTTTTAAGGCCAGTCCACACCAATGCAACTCCTTGCAACTGCCATTAGGGATAATGGTTGCAAGTAGTTGCATGTTACAAGGAGTTGCAAAGAGTTGCATCGGTGTGGACTGGCCTTAGCCAAATAAGACAGGCACAACAAGTACTCTGACAAAGCCCCCAACAATATGACTCAGACATATTGGTCGGAACGGCAGAGCGATGTAGATGTGAGGGCCCCGTAGCAGCCCGAACCTCTAGTTTGAATAATGTGTGAGTCGATGAAGGTAGCCTAGTCCAGTGGTTCTCAATCTTTTCTGGATCAGGGCTCACTTGAAAATCGTATAAGTTTTCCTACCCATCTGACCAATTAACACAACAGCCTTTCAACTGCCGTGTCAAGCAGATGGATGGGCTTCGTGCATTTTCGGAGCATGTTTATTTTAATGATCAATCAATAGATTGTGTTTGGATCAATGCAACCAACATAGTATACTAAGTTCCTATTCATCTCTATCACAATGAAAACAAATTTTTCGAAGGTTTTGAATGAAAAATACCAAAAATACATGGATGTCATGCCCTGTCACATCAGGCCCCTCTCACAGCACTGTGTGACAGGGATGTCATGCTACTGGTCATTGTGTCAATAAGGTACTGGTCGTTGTGTCTCCATATCATGGTCAGTATCATGTCAGTATCATGGTCGGTATCATGTCAGTAAGTAAAAATATGTATTCTTTTTCAGCATGCTTAACTTTCCAGAAAGAGAAAGGCTGTAGTTTCTATTAGTTTGGAAACCCCATCGATAATGTCATTGGTAGGCAGGTTTCTGAGCTGCTCATAGCTCCCCAATGAGACAGAGTGAGCAGACAGAAATGGTACCATCTTATAATGGATCAGTTATATTAAGATTGGTTTGAAAATGGGTGAAGTGCTCATGTAGGTTGAAGAATCTGCCCAGACGTTGAATAATGTGAGCCATTAATGTGGTCAGAAAGATGGTAACCAGAACACTCGCCCCAAAACACACTCGCCCCCATTATTTCCGCTGACCGCTCGCCCGCCAGGGTTAGGCATAGTTTTACTGAGGTTAAGGTTAGGAATAAGTTTAGGTTTTGGCATAATTTTACAGAGGTTACGTTTAAGAATAAGGTTAGGTAAGTTTAGGCATAGTTTTACTGAGGTTACGTTTAGGAATACCTGGTGGCAACCATTCCGAGGTTGCCGGATTTGACCCGGGCGAGCGTGTTTTGGGACGAGCATTCTTGTATTCCTCAAGATCCTTTTCCAAGTTAACTTAGCGAGCTTCCAAGAAGGCTGTTCTTTGTGTTCTTTGTATTGAGAAACAATCTGGATGAATATTGGGCTACCTTCTTATTTTGTTCATGGGGTTTCATGCATCTGTGGAGTCTCCCGCTCTGAGTCCCGTAACAGTACGCCCTTGCACATGTGCATACGCAAATTAATGTATCAGGCCACCCAGTGTGTTTAATAGACAGGAAAGAAAGGCACAGTTTCCACACACTAATAGACTATGGGAAGGACTGAGGAAGCACTGAGGGATCTCTACTAATGAGCTGTTGTTCACAAGTGCTTTGTCAGAAGTAACTCAATTACAACCACACCAGTGAGTAGAACCTAAATTTATCCCAAACTGCCCTACAAACCTAAAAATATAGCTTTCTTTGAGTAGAATCCCATGCTGGTTTTAGGGTGGACAAAGCCCTATGATTGAAGCATACAACTGATATTAATACTAGTTTACAGTTAGCTGCAAGAGTTGTGCTGCATGGTTTTCTAGATTGGTACATCGCACATGTACAAAAATGCAAGTACATGACGTGATGACAAAGGTGCAGAATCTGCTCAGACCAAACTGTTGTACGTGTGGTCCATGTGTTGAAAGCTGCAAAGTCAGACCCTGCAGCTCCAGTGCCTGTTTCTATTAAGGTAGCTGCCTCCACCTTTGGGCATACGGAGGCGGGATGTCAGGCAAGTTGATTTCCAGATGTGTCTCAGCGTCCTGACTTATGTAAGGTAAGAACCCTTCACAGTGGGGGCCGACGCTGGCTGTCCGCTCTCCTGATTGAAGAACTTCTACTGTTGATTCAGTCTCAGTACACTGAGCATTTCTCTTCTCACAGCACCACTTCATTAACCGCCTTACTGGCCTCCGCTCTAAGCTCTATATGGCCCTCGCCGTCTCGGACCACCATTGCTTTTTCAATGTGCTGTTTATGTTCAATACATGGTAGCGTGTTTGCTTTCCAAACTCAAGTTCATGAATCAAAATCTATAAGGACCATAGCGACTATTTCATAACCTTTTTTTGGCTCAGAATGTCTGGCCTGACTAAATCAATTAATTTGCTGTACAGAAGCACAGAGAGGTGGTCCAGTCCTTGAAGCCTGCCTGAGGACACGTCTCTCTCTCTGTGCAGGCTAGAGGGGCTGAAAGAAAACAGAGCTCAAAGTTTGCTCAAATCATTCCTTTATGTACAATGTTGTCCCTCGGGGCTCAGATTTTGGTTTACGCACCTGTCTAGACCTGCAACTGCTCCTCAACAGGTGCTTTTGTGGTCAAGGGTGTGTGTGTGTGTGTGTGTGAATGTACTGTATGTGCTTGTGTTTGTCTGAGACAGAGTATGTGTGTGTGCTTGTGCGTGCTGTGGGCTGAGGCTGTTTACTTTAACAACAGGAGCGTGAGTAGGGGGGGGGGAGTATTTGGCTCAGCGTCCCTCAGAGATTACATCACAGTTTAGTTCTTGTGGACACACCTGCTGCTAGAGGTGCCCTCTGTCCAAAGCAGCACCCATTGATTTCAGCCTTTTACTCCATGTTGCAAATCACTGCTTTCCAAATACAAAGAGTGGAACGTTAAAAGTTATAAAGAGTGGAATGATAAAAGTTATATATCTAACATTTATTGGGTTCAAAAGCCTGTTTTGGAAGCATTAAAAGAAAGGATTTGCTCCCAAACATAAATTTGAGATTTAACACAGACGAGGCTATATGACAGCGGACTATCGGCTCATGGATTTTTATTATTAACCGGCTGTTTTTAATACAAGGCCACTCCTGACGTCAGCACTTTTGGAGAGGAACCTGCACGCATTCCTGAGATGAGACGGACTCCAGATCCAGACACACTCCCCTTTCCCCAGCCTGGAGTTATCACCATGACGACATGCAGAGCTCACCCGGGCCCTGTTCCACACAGGTATGATTGAGTGGGGATGCCATGTAGTTTCACTTTAGGCTGATCATCACCTCACCTGTGTTATTAATGGCAAATTTCACAATATCTACGACCAATATTCGATTGGAGTAGAGTGTTTTAATTTTTTATCCAGAGACGACATCAGAATTGAACTGAAAATCTTTCTTAATTTTTTTCACGTTTTCTACAGTCATTTGGGCCAAGTCATCAGAAAACCCCACTTGAGCTTGAGTTCATATGGCATGGCTCTGCAGGAGGCTAGCCGACTATAAGAGGGTGTGTGTGTGTGTGTGTGTGTGTGTGTGTGTGTGTGTGTGTGTGTGTGTGTGTGTGTGTGTGTGTGTGTGTGTGTGTGTGTGTGTGTGTGTGTGTGTGTGTGTGTGTGTGTGTGTGTGTGTGTGTGTGTCCGGAGCTAATCACTCACAATCAATCTTTACGATGCTTGATCCACAATCTGTGGAGCCACAATAATGTGATGCAACGTGTAATTTTGACTCCAATCTGGCTTTAGTCAACAGCCAAATCTAAGCTGACTTCCACTTGTTTTGCAAGATGAAATAAAAAAAAGGTTTTTGTAAATTGATGAGTTATACCGCAGGAGCCAGAACAACTCTCAAATGGTGGCAAAGCATTCTGTGGAAAACTCAGTTGGTTCATCCATAACTGTTATGTAAACCTTGCTCTCCAAGCTGACTGATGGTGCACCTGCCTTGGCAGGAACGCACCATGCAAGGTTTCTTCCTCAGGCACGCACTCTATACTCACATTCTAGAACATATTTATGTCATACTTAAAGACAATGTTTCTGCCTGTCAAGGACCTTTGCCAGGGAGGTTACACAGGAGATAAATAAATGTACCTTGTGAGTTTATAATCATTCTGTCTACAGACCCATATTTCTTGATATTTGTGTGATATCTCATATTATCTCATATTATGTTGAAGGTCTGTCCCCTCATAGTCGATTAATCAATGAATTGGTCGGTTTGGTTCTTAGTCGACTAAGACTTCGTTAGTAGTATTGAGGCTATTTTCCATGCACATCTCTTGTACACTCTAGATATAATCCTTTAATTCTGATAGACTATTACTTATACTGGGCCATTGTTAAATCAGCATTGTTCAGCTTTTGTTCTCGAGATACGTGAACTACAGACACGTGCACACGGACACACTGAGAGAGATTTCGCACAACAACAGGAAAAATGGCTGATATTAAATTCCACCACCGCCACTCCACTCCTCCTCCTCCCAAACAAGTTCCATGCATGCTGCTTTGAGGGAACATAAAGTTTAATTGTACTCATTATAGGACCTGTAAAACCTGCCTGTAAATAGTTTCTGAAAAGCCACCGCAACTTACATCCAATATCCACCTTGACTTCTACAAATCCATGTTTTATGTTGGAGAAAGGAGTAAATATTGGGTTAGTAATGCTCTTCAGCAAAACATAATTTGGTTAAGAATTGGGTGACATGTTATGTAATGTATATGCAGTGCAATAAACGGGAGGTTCGCATTCAAGCACTTCATAAGTTAGCATAAGTACAGGAATGTCCGTAGATCTTTATTACCATGGCAGGTATCAACGTGGTTCTGGAAATGAAAACTACATATTGCATTTGTCTTTGACATTGATGTTAATGAAGCAGATTCATCTGATTTCCGTTACTGAAAACCCTATTTGACTTCTCAGATTGTGGGCCATGTCTACAGCGCTACGGTAGTTGTAGGTAACTTCACTTAACTGCTGCTGTGGTCTGTCAGCCGTGTGTTTTTCAGACAGATCAGCTTGCTATACATTCTACGTTAAGGGTCTCATGAGATAATGTGTCTCGCTGCCTGTAAATCACATGCGGCCTAAAGGCCTTCAGTTGCAGACACAAATTGGCCACATGTGCTGGCTGACAGAAGGACTACTGGAAAATGTCACAGGTGTCATAGGCGTTTTACTGTCACTGCCTGTCAGGTCTGCTTTTCCATGACTTCCAAGAAATGCAATGGAAAGACTCTGCCATGAAAGAATGGAAAAACGGCCACGGATCCTTCTCTGTGACGGTCGGCTGGTGGGGTTGGAAATGGCTACCTCGTTCATCTTAAAGGACTGCCCTCACAGACTCAATTACTGTACTTGTTTGTCTGACTTAGATTAAGACAAAGTTAAATACAACTCAGACTAAATTTACATTACAGTAATAATAATAATAATAATAATAATAATAATAACAAGAAGAAGAAGAAAGCACCCATTGCATACTGGTTGGCTTTAAGGAGACAGTTAAACTATGATATCTGTCCCAGTCACACGGCTCATCTCAGGTCAGCATTCTGAATGTATCTGCTCACACTGCCTTCTATCTGCTGCTGTGTTCATTTCATGTGCAGGTGTGATTTTGCATTTGGGATCGGCTCATTCACAGCTTCCTCCAGCAGACATAACACATCAAATAACAAGGGGTGAAATGCTGACTCTACAAGTTGAATAAACAGCAGGCACTCCGCTAAGGATGCGAACTGAGTCCATGTTTCAATGTAAACAGTAATGGTGGTGTTTGTGAGATTTCTGGGAAGGACTATTCAAATAAGCATTGGGATCTGGCCGCCGGCTATCGTCAAAGTCACTGTCAAGCGAAGATAGTGTCCGTAGCAACGGCGAAAAACAGTAGATCACAATATGACTTTGACATCCAGCGGGGCCACGGGTGCCGAGCCAAGAACCCCATCCCAGTATTGTTACAAGAATAACACATTCTTGGAAATGGGTTCAAATAGCTCCATTATGAGTCATCACTTTCATCCAATACACCCCCATCCCCCACACTCCTTTACCCTGGAAATCTGCAATGATCAGAGGGAAATGCTAAATGGTTCCAAATTACTGCAATAAAGTGTGTGGCAGTAATGGGTTTTATTATCTTTTGGAGCCATGTTGTGATCAAATTGACAGTAAATGTAATAAAAGCTTGTATAGACCATGATTTCACAAGCTCAGTTCTCTCCTATTCATCTTGTTCACCAGAAAAGGGTAGAACAACAAACTATTGTAGTCAAGAATAGATTAAATAAACATGACAAAGGAATGTATGCAGTAGGTGAGGTTCTCATTTATTGACTCATTTGATTGATCTCCAACACTCCAAGAGCCCTTGAGGTGAAGTGATAATAAGACAGACATGACATCATCTTCAACAGCGCTCTGCTTCAAAGTCACTGGGATTTGCACAAAGGTTTAGGAGTTGGAATAGTTTTAAACCCTCTGTTTAATTACATGTCAGTGTCACCTTCCAAACACTAAAGGTGGTTGCTTTGTGTTGATGCCCCGTTGTTGTGTAAACTCTCTCTTTATTTGAAATATCCCCACTCCTTCATGAAAGCTGGATCCTTCAGGCTGAATATGAAGTGGCAGAGATCATCGGTTACAGCAGACCTCCATAGTGAAGAACACCTGTGCTGAGTCCATGACTAAGAGAGTTGTCAGCTGTCCACTGCTCATGCACTCACTGCATACCTACCTAAGTCATGCTTTCAAGTAGAGCTAACGATTAAATGAATAACCACGTAACCGAATAATCAATTAACTGATCAAGAGAAAATGTATTTAATCAAGTATCATGTATTATATATTTACGACCAAAATGTAAATCCTTGTGTTTGTTCCATTTGATAAGATGAAAACGTAGGTTTTCACTGCTGGTTAAACATACAGTATTACGATATTTCAAGATATCTGTTGGGGTCCAAATAATTTCTGATGAGCATTTACTTTCATTAAAGTACTTTCAATAGATGAATAAAAAACATTTATGGACAATAATATTTAGTTGCAGCCTTACTACTCTCCTATACAGTCGGATATCTCATCATCTACCCTTCTCCTTTATTTGGAATTTATTTTGTTCCTGTTCTTGTAAAAAGAAAATATCTGATGCCTGCATGGTGGATACAGCTTTGGTTCTATAACAGGCTGTCAAGTTTGGGGAGTAAGATAAAGCAAACTCCCCGTAGCTTTTAGGCACATGGTCACTTCATGGTCTTGTTCTAAATAGGTTGGAAAGTTTGTTTTCACTGAGAATGACAACACTAGGAGTGCTTCTTTTGGCACAAGTCCCCAGAGAAGAGAAGACACAAAAACATGTTTGTATCTGGGGTGCTAATGGATAGACTGATACTCTGAGTGAGTTACCTCGACTGACCTTTAAAAAAGATTTTATGCTTTTACCAAAGCCAACTTTTTGGAAAAGAGAAGGCTTTGTGTCGAGAATAATTTGGTCTATAGCGTAGACAAAACAGCGTCATTACATAAACTAGACCGTTTGGGAATGATGCAAGTCGTCAATAAACCCCCCCCCCCCTGTTAACATTCTCATTGGCAGTATTTTAAATACATGTATTTGAAATATATACATTTCTAAAATGTTTTTGCATTTTGTCATTTGTATTTGGCTGGGATGGAAGAAATGAGATGTAATTTGTATCAAGATATTTTCTTATATATTCTGTATTTTAAATACATCAATAAAACACAATGTGAGATGCCTCTTCCACTCCGCCTCTGATTGGCTTACCCACCCTCAGAACAAATGCAACCACCAATGAGAGGCAGAGTAGGGCGGGTCTTGAGGCAGACTTCATATCACCTGGCCTCAACTAGTGAATGAAGCCTCGTGGAAATTTTCGTATGCCTTAAAGATAGTTTACAGTCAGTCAGTCAGTCAGTCAGTCAGTCTGTCTGTCTGTTCACTTGCAAATGTCCAGTAAATTGTTCCCTGTATTCCGTGTGGCTGTTCAGCCATGACCAGTGGACAAAGGAACATCTTAAAAAACATTTTTTTTAAAAGAACCGCTGTTGTATCCTACTGACTCACCTGCCAGTGAGGAGCCCCCACCGGGAGGACGTAGAGGAGCCTTCGTGCTACTCCTCCCACTGACAGGTGCCACGCCAACCCCTATGATTACATGCAGTGACAATTACCACCCTCCCTGTCCGGCGTCCTTCCGGCGTCCTTCCCCCAAACACACAATTGTGTTTGCGTAGACACTCAACAAAGCCGGATGCACCACGATGGACTTGAACCCACAACCGCCGCGGTGGTGGGCAGACAATTTACCACTGCGCCACCAGAGTGCGTGCATTTAGGAAGTCTTAGCCACTTAACCACCCTATTTTATATGTTGTACGGCTGTGTCGCGCAAAAATATCCGCCTGCAACGTGTTGTGACCATGAAGATGTGCTATTTTTGCACACACATTGTTTTTAAGAATTTGAGAAAACTTAATTTAGCCTATAATGACATGCCCATAATAGGGACACCAGGTTGAACGTGGTTAAGGAAGTCAAAGGTTCCAAAAAGGAAAATGCTTCCAATTGAAAAGCAGCAAAATGGATTTTTTTTCCGAAATGGTGGCTTTTCCAGAAAAAAATATGCGGATGTAAGGATCTGACATTCAGTGCCCATCAGTTTGATTTGCCGAGTTTGCATTTTCACGTTTCAATGCTAACTGGCCACATCCTGCCTCACAAACCACTCCGCCCATCATTCCTCGGAAATGACATTTCAAGACGGGAGCATCAAGCTGGTATACAAATATAATGTGTGCAGATCCTCAGTCCCTGCATTTTCCAACCCGGAGGTTATTTTATGCAACATACACACCAAATCAAGTACTTCACTCTACCAGAACATCTCAGATATTTCTATCACAGACTTAATGTTGTTACCATATTTATAGTGCTGCCTACGGATGATATTTTATGAGCTTCAGGGTCAGAGACGAGTTTAGAGGCTTCACTATAAAGTTTGGCCTTCTCCGTTTTCCATTGCTGTGACGGCTGGATGAATGTTGAAATCACTGTGGATAAGACAACCATGTTGGTCCAGAGGATAATGTATGCTCTCTTACGCTTTACAAAATGTCAGGAGATTTCTAAACACTGCTGAGCCTCAAGGTCTGGACCAACAGACTGCGGGACATCTTTTTTACACCAGGAAACCAGGCTTATGAACGGGTATGAACGGACACTAACGGCCTGTCGCACACCGCCCGCCCGCCTGCCCGCCCGCCCGCACGCCCGCACGCACGCACGCACGCACGCACGCACGCACGCACGCACGCACGCACGCACGCACGCACGCACGCACGCACGCACGCACGCACGCACGCACGCACGCACGCACGCACGCACGCACGCACGCACGCACGCACACACTTCCATTGATTTCCATTGACTAGCCTGCATCCATTCCATAGTAACAACAACCCTATAATCTCCACCCTCCTGCATAATCCAAATCCTAAACCAGCTCCATCAGTATGTGCAAAATGTCCCTGGCTTCCAGGATCTTTCTCATCTTGCTGTTTTTGTGAGGACACGCTTCATGCTTCTCTCAGAAAGAGAGAAGCAAGAAGCATGCACGCATGCACACACACACACACACACACACACACACACATCTCGCCTGCAAAACCTGTGCCTGTAGAATCATTTTACCCATCCATATGAGGATGACATTTGGAGAGCCCCTTGGTGACGCCCACGCGAATGAAAAGCCAATTCAAAGAGGTCATCTTAACGAGCAGCCAAGCCATTACTGTACAGGCGAGAGAAGTCAGTCACTTCCAGTATAGTGCTACTGTTTGACACTGTGCAGGTCTCTGGACTCGTACGACTCCCTTTGATACCTGGAAGGTAGTGACGTCATTCTCTGGGGATGGGCTAGTAGTGCGCTGATCTAAGCAGCAGAGTTGTAATGTTGATGCTTTTGACTAGGAGAGCCCCTCAGCTCAGAGACAACAGACTGTCCCCCTGTAAACGGACCATAGATGACCATATTAGGTAGGCATCTGGAGGAACACACTGGACTGAGGTCCTCTGGAGAGATGAAGCTGATACCCACCCACACAAATGTACAAACATGCATGTATGTACACTTGCACACACAGATGGACGTGCAAACTCACATGGACTCAATATACTTTATTTTAAATTTTTTATAAGTTAGTTTTATTCGTTTTTAGTTTCCTTTATTTGAAAGAAAACCTGCTGTCATCTGTAATCTAGTCACTACACAGAAATAAAATCCAAACAAAATAAACTGTTATGACAGAGACTCTTTCTGCGTTGGTGTGGGGATGGCTGATCTATCCTGTGTGCATCAACAGGTGTGTAGTCACACCTATCTCTGTGTCTAATTAGTTTGACTCAGTCCAGGCGTGGCAGCTTAAGTAAGTCATCACTGACCATAGACACAGATGGCGGGGCTATCCTTTTATCCCCCCGGCGGGGGGGGGTTCACCCGGGCTATATTTCTGGGAACACCTCCAGCAGCCATGTCATTGCTCTAATGAACAGCAGCGTCCAATGAAGGATCTACGTCTATTTTCTACTTTTGTGATTGGTGTAGCAGACAGCTGAGTTTGCTGTGATTGGTCTACTTTTGTTGACACACACACACACACACACACACACACACACACACACACACATACACACACACACACACACACACACACACACACACACACACACACACACACACACACACACGAACATACACGCACACATACCACACACACGCACGCACGCACGCACGCACGCACGCACGCACGCACGCACGCACGCACGCACGCACGCACGCACACACACACACACACACACACACACACACACACACACACACACACACACACACACACACACACACACACACACACACACACACACACACACATACATACATACATACATACATACATACATACATACAGACCCTGTTCTAGACAGCTGGCCCCTTTAGTGCCGCACTGTAAAAAAACCTAGATGGTATTTCATATCTTAACTTGAAAACTAGTAAAATTTTACACAACACAATAGAAGGGTTAATAAATCTTCATGGTTCAAGGAGTAACGGTTACATAAGCATCTAACAGTATACCTGCCAGCCTCATAAAGCATGTCACATGCTAAGAACATCACCATCATGCTCCCAAGATGTCAGACATGTCAAAAATGGGAGCACATTATGCCACACATGACCTAGGCCTGGAGTAATGCACAGGCTTTAGGGACCGCTCGCCCCCAGCGGTTCTTGTACTCTTGTATTCATTTTACTGAGTTTAAGGTTAGGAATAAGTCTAGGTTTAGGCATAGTTTTACTTTGACTGAGGTTACGTTTAGGAATAAGGTTAGTTTTAGGCATAGTTTTACTGAGGTTAGGAATACCTGGTGGCAACCGTTCCGATGTCGCCGGATCAGACCCGGGACGAGCGTGTTTTGGGGTGATTCTGACAAAATACAGTCTATGGGCTGCTGAAATAGCGTTAGATCGGTGGTGAAATGCGATGTTCCCAAGTCCCTGGGTTCAAATCCCTCCAATTGGGTGGTTTAGTATGCATCTCACGTACCATTTAGTAGCCAAGGTATTTGAATACTAAAAGTAATCAAATACCACAATATAGAAACATATTCTGTTGCAAGTAAAAGTCTGGTATTCTAAATGTACTTGAGTAAAAGTAGCCCACAAAAGTATTGGCATCAACAAAGTATCAAAAGTAAAAGTAGATGGGCGGCTGGACGGCCGGACACACGGACAGACCGGGGTGAAAACATAGTCTCCGGCCTGGCGGAGATAAAAATGCTATTCCTTG
Organism: Gymnoscopelus braueri; assembly: GCF_963280865.1. Classification (NCBI taxonomy): domain Eukaryota; kingdom Metazoa; phylum Chordata; class Actinopteri; order Myctophiformes; family Myctophidae; genus Gymnoscopelus; species Gymnoscopelus braueri. The sequence continues at coordinate 36,227,847 of NC_137606.1, forward strand.
TCCCCATAATAGTTGGACTTCCAGTATATCATGGTCAGCTGAACTTTGGCAGAACATTGTGGGGTATCCACAATGTTCTGCTTAAGTACAAAATTACTTGAAGTTAAAACCAGAAATTTGCAACATACGTATGTACAGGTGTTTGTCCATTACAACAAAGTACTGTGTAATTATTATATTACGAGTGACAATAAATCAATGCCATGAAACAGAAGTAGAAATTTGTGGTATGCTTGCAGGCGAAGCGCAAGGGCTTCTCACACAGCAGGGCTGCTTTCTCTGTCTCTGTCTGTCCTCCTAGACCCCTGGAGAGGGAGGAACAGAGGTAGCAATTGATGGCAGAGACGTCTGTCCATTACATAATGAAATGGCTGCTTTTGGTGTTGTGCTAGGAAAGTGTTTTGAAGACTTGTAGATGTATATATATATGTTTTTGTTCATGAATAGATGAAATATGACACTCACAGCCCCCAACGAAACAATAATATTACAGCTGTAATGTACTTAAAAATGTTGTTTCATATTTATATTGGAATGTTTGAATTGCCAAAAATTACAATACAGTTGTATTATAATTTACTTCCACTTCACTGATTACTTAAATACTTGAGTTGCTGCCATTACATACTGCTGTACTGTTGCTTATGCTGTCTGATTGGACTGTTGATGTTGTCTGTTAATGTTTACATTTGTCAGTCCAACTTTGTGTGTAAGTTGGACTGACAAAAAAGTTGCATTAATTGATTGAATTATCAATTGATTGATTGATTGACAAACGAACGACCGGACGGACGGACGGACGGATGGATGGACGGACTGATGTTTTTATTCAAAAAATGCATATGCATGACCGTAATTGTACATCTGTCAAAAGGATAACAAAACAAAAAGCTTGAGAGCTCATTTCCACTGTGATCCTTTGAGTGCAATGTGTTTGGGGTGGGGTTGGGGGGTGTAATGTATAATAAATACATTACACAATACAACACATACAATTTCAATGCACTAGACTATAGACACGTAAAATAGCAAAGAGCAACATGTAAACACTGTAAAATGACCCTGTTACAACTCAACTAATTGATGGTTATAATTACTTACAGCTGCTATTCGGGGCTTTATGGAGGACTTGAAGTTAACAACAACTGATGCAGAGTATAAAAACAAGTCCATTCTCATACAGCTTTTGAATCTGGTACAAAGTTTGCGGAAATCCCTCTGATGGAATAAGAAAATAGTATACACAGGTTGATTCATTATGCAACAGTGACTGGTGAGCACAACTCACTCACGTGTTTACCTCCTCTCTATGGGACGTCACATATGTGTGTGTACAATGGAATTTACACTGGAATGAGGCCTGAAGTTTCCATGTCTGGCCGAAGCAATGCTTTTCCAATAGCAGAGAGAGAGACAGAGAGCAGATTAAACTCTGAACCGTAGTGGAAAGAATCAGACTGCAAATGTTCTGGGAGGCCCCTCAGAAATGAATGGAAACAGACATGCTGTAGGTGGATAGAGCCTTGCATTTATTTCTCCTCCTAACATGTATAGCATACAACAGGTGGGCAGACTCAAGCTGCTGCTTTGGAGAAAAGAAAGGATAGTCAATACCGTAGCTAGCAATTTTCAGTGGCACTGGGCAATTACAGAAATACAGTTAAACACACACAAAACATTATCTGGTTATTATCCCCACCAGGCTGACAGGCGGAGGTTATGTTTTCGTTTGCATGCATAAAGTTGTACCGTATGTTGTGGACATGTTATCCCCCCAGCTTCGTCGCTCCTTGATGGCCTCAATACACGTTGCTCTGACTATAGGCAACCCAGTCTGGTAGAGATATATGCTCAGAGTACACTTCTCTGATTGTTTCTGTCCTAGTCGCGTTGTCTCTCCAGCACTTGAGTAAACAGAAAATGCATTTTCAGGTCGGGATACCAATTTTATCCAATCAGGAGCGAGAACTCATACAGAATACAGGATAAACAAGTGAAATTGAAAGTGATGACACAAAGAAATGAAGAGACAACATTGAAACTGCAACACTATCAAATGGAAGATGATAAATGGGTACTCTCTCCTGATTGGGTTAGCAGCCAGCTGAAAATGTATTTTCTAAATGGAGAGGCGGGGAGACCCCTATATTGAACAAACAGCAATGATTTGAACCTTTTTACACAGAAAACTTTTGTTTTAACCAAATCATATCACTTTTACACTACATTTAAGTGATTAAAACCAGGATATCACGACATTACGATATCTCAAATCCCAGACAACATCCAGTCTCATATCACAATTTTGATAAATATAGAGCCCAACCCTACTGGCCATGTAATCAATGTCCCGAGTTCAAACCTGTGTTGCGCGTTGGCCATTCTTTAACTCCACTGCATTATCTAATAAAGCAGAAGAAAAAAAGAAGGAAAAAAACCCTTAACCTTTCCAATGGACACAACAAGCTAATGAATCTGGCGAGGATGTGTGGATTTGTGGAATATTCCATTCAATCCAGCCACTGCATTGATTGGGGAATGTATGACATGTGTATTAGTCACGCAGTGTGTTTTATTTTTCCTGGCAGCAGCTGGGGGCCTCACTGCAGCTTTATCACAACTCTTAACAAAGTGATGCTGTCTCCACTTTGTCCCCTCCGGCCATGCACTGTCCAAGGAACAGATAGGTCCAAAATGTAAACAACTCCTGAATGCAATCTGTAAACGCATTCTCTGGTCGCTAGTAAAATGGTTTAACTAGAAAAAAGAGATAGACCTGAAGTTACGCAGCCACTGCTTTTAATGGGGGTAAGCATTTAGAGTGTGTGTGTGTGTGTGTGTGTGTGTGTGTGTGTGTGTGTGTGTGTGTGTGTGTGTGTGTGTGTGTGTGTGTGTGTGTGTGTGTGTGTGTGTGTGTGTGTGTTTGTATGTGTGCGTGTGTGCGTGCGTGCGTGCGTGCGTGCGTGCGTGCGTGCGTGCGTGCGTGCGTGCGTGCGTGCGTGCGTGCGTGCGTGCGTGCGTGCGTGCGTGCGTGCGTGCATGCATGCATGCATGCAGTACCGTCATGTTCAGAGATTGTGTAGTGATCAAGATTCTCTCAAAACACAAACATTTCACAAATCTTAGCATGTCAGAAAAAAATGGAAAACATAAAACACATTTCACAAAACAATCATAATCCCCAGCCGCCAATTATTTGCCTTTTTTTTCCTCCCCAATTTAGTCATTATGCCAATTAATTCTCCCCTCTCATTTCTGTGTCATCACTGCTATATTGTCTCCTACTGGCTCACCTGCCAGTGAGGAATCCCCACCATTACCAGGAGGACATAGTGCCTCACACCCCATCCTCACTGCAAGCAACGTGAGTGAGTGATGAAAAGTCATTAAAAGACATGTGTTTCAACCAAACTGTCCTGACATACAGCGACAGCACGTTGTGCAGCGACGCCGTCCAACCGTCAAATATTCACTCGCAGTGTCTCTATTTGAGCAAGGTTTCGCAGCTATGTCCCCAGCCCAAACTATTTGTATTGGTCGAGTCCTCGAGATCTGCACACTGCTTTGCGCCCTTTCCTGTAATACTGCTATTTTGATTGTCAGAAGTTTTATTAAGAGTGAAGGAATTGGATGTTCACATGGCATAGTGGACAGACAACACAGCTGCTTCTCTAGCTGCACCCTCACTATCCTGGCGCACTCACGATAGTATCCAGTGTCCTCATTACGTCATATTTCAGTATAAAACCCTCATCAGATAGTATAGTGAGACCCTCGATACACCATATTACAGGATGGTTCAAACAGTCAAACAGAGACTGTCATAGTGGTTGTTTTTACTGAAAGACTCATTTAAGGGAGAGACCTGTTTGCCTGTTTGTGCGTGCATAATTGCATATGGAGGAAAAATATCTGAAGGGGACCGTGTGAGTGCGACACGTACTGTAGCTTCATTCCTTTCTGCTACGATCATTAATTAGTCACTTGTTAATTCGATTGGTTCAGGCAATGTCGCTACGGCATGACCAACGCTATGTACCAGGACGGTTTGTCGATCGCTCACACGCTGGCCATCAGGATGGGGTGTTAGTCCTCCTACTTCTACTGTTCAACACCCCCAGGCACCACAAAAAAAGCCCTCCATGCCATGCTTCCCTCCCCCGACCGCGAATAATTATGTTTTTATACATGCTCGCTCGGCCAAGCTGGATGCACCGTGGTGGATTTGAACCCCAGACTCCGCTCAGCACTTCTCCATTCTTCCACTCCATCCAGAATTAGCACGCTTTACTATTATGTATGTACTGTATACACCTGAATATTTAAAGTAAAAACAAAACATTGGTTCAATAGGGCCGACCACCATTTTCCTACGTGGCCTATGGCAGCGGTTCTCAAAACATTTCATGTCAAGGTTCTTCAAATTGATACGTATTTGGCCACAGACCCCCATCTGAAACTATTTTGTGCAATGGACCTCCTTAGAAGGTTACTTTGTGTTTGTTTCAAAAATACTATATATTCCAAATTATTACCATTTCTTTTAAGCAGATCTACAAGCTTATGATGTGTTGTGAGCTTGCAGATTGGGTATTTTCAAATAGCCAATGTATATAGGGTTTAAATGGTTAAACTGATTTTGATGCTATATTAACTGAAATGGTAGATGTTCACAATGCGTTGCAAACTCTGTTTCAACTCTCTGATCCTGTGTCTGTCCCTTTTTCTTTTCCAGGAACAGCAAAGTCAACTGACAAAGAAGCATGTGTCAGACGCTTGCCTTCTCTGATAAGTAGTGATCCATCGTCGGTTTTCACCAGTTTAAATGAGTTGTCAGGTGTTTTGTGTCCGATTCCTGCGTCCAACTTTCCTTGTTCCATCATGAATCTTTATGAATCTTCAATCTCCTCCGTGGAGGCCTATCATATCATCTAATGGATCTATTACTGAGCCTGCCTCTCAGTTTGTAGACTTTCATGTTAAGCCCTTGGCTCTGCAACTAGCTTCATACATCCAGGACACTACTCATGTCTTGAAGGTCCTAAGAGCAGTGGTGGCAGAAGTACTCTGATGTTTTCCTTAAGTAAAAGTAGCAATACCGCAGTGTAGAAATACAAGTAAACGTCCTGTATTCAAAATTGTATTACTTAAAGTACCAAAAGTACCAAAAGTAAAAGTACTCATTAAGCAGAATGTCCAATTTCACATGTTTTTTCAAAGGTTTTCTAAATGTGTCGAAATCCTTCGAAAATAGGCGATCTGCAAGCTCACAACGTGTGATCCATTGTGAGCTTGTAGATCAGCTATTTTTGAAGAGCCGAAGTATGAAATAGGGCCTAATTGGTTAATGTATGTTTGCAATAATAATATAAATTATGAATAAAAAGAGATGTAGTGGAGTAGAACTATAAAGTATAAAATGGAAATGGAAATGCTCAATAATGTAAAAGTACCTCAAATTTGTACTTAAGTAAAGTACTTGGTTACTTTCCACCACTTTCTCTTACTACCTTTGGATGTGGAGTCCTTATTGACAAACAAATGTGGCTTTTGTGGTGGGCGCCGACAACCGAGTGGTAAGGCACATACCATTATACCAGTGGTTCTCAACATGTGGGTCGGATTTTGGGGGGATCCCCAGATGACTAGCCTGGAATTCAGACTGATTACTACGTTCGGCAGATTTTTGTTTTGAGTAGCGAAGTGAGAAAAATAAATCCGCCGAACTATAGCTAATTAGTCTGGATTCCAGGCCACCAGATGACAGTGAAGTGACAATTTAAAGGGATATTTCACTTTCAAAAAAACTTTTGCTCATTTTAACGTCTACTCAGGCTTTAGTGAGACCCCCAGACAGTTTTTAAGTTGCTTGATTCATTATTTAGATATTTGATATTCATTTTATCAGACACGCCCCCTTCCTATACAAACCCATTATAACTTCAAACTCCATTTTTAACCCGTTAGATTCATCAAAAACACCCGTCCTTGGCTCTGCTGACTCACCCTGCCCTCCTAATACGCGAGGGGGCCGTGTTTTTTCGATAACGTTTTTCATTAAAAAAAATAAATAAAATACATTAAAAAAAAAAAAAAAAAAATTAATGAAAAAAGTAATTAAAAAAACACGCCCCCTCACGTATTAGGAGGGCAGGGTGAGTCAGCAGAACCAAGGACGGGTGTTTTTGATGAATCTAACGGGTTAAAATGGAGTTTGAAGTTATAATGGGTTTGTATAGGAAGGGGGCGTGTCTGATAAAATGAATATCAAATATCTAAATACTAAATCTAGCAACTTATAAACTGTCTGGGGGGCTCACAAAAGCCTGAATAGACGATAAAATGACCAAAAGTTTTTTTGAAAGTGAAATATCCCTTTAAGGACTTAATTTTTCAAATAATGTAAGAAAGAAAGATAATTTGAAAATAGCCGAGAACCGAGTCAAACTAAATTGAATGCTTCAACTCCCCAGTTCCCAGTTCAAATATGATTATTTTGGGGGGTCGCAGCCTGAAAAGGTTGAGAACCACTGCCATATACGGTAGGCTCTAATGCCGTTCGACTCGGTGACTCTCTCTCCCTCTCCCGTCTCTTTACACTATAACTATCAATATAGGCAAGAAATGGACTGAAAGCTTTGCAACATTTCTTACAGAGCACACCTTTGCCTCGCTTCTGATCTATAATGGTGAATGAAGCTGGACAGCTTCACACTACAGTATACAGGAGGGCAACAAACAAAAAATACTGTGCTGAAAGCGGATGCTTTCCATCCTAATTGGGTAAATGATAAACATATCTTTATTGTGACAGATCAAGAGTTTGCAAAGCAGGCTATTATATTGTCAAACCATTTTGCACAGAGAGGCTGTAAAACAAAACAAAAATGTCCAGTCTGGCCGGGACGGCTGGCATAGCCGTCTGGGCACCTAGGCTGCTATTCCAGCCTGACTGTGTCACGAGTTCGAATCCCGATCCTGACGACCTTTGCTGCGTGTCACCCCCTCATCTCTCTCCCCATTTGCTGTCAGTCTACTGTATATATATCAATAAAGGCAGAAAAAGTCCCAAAAATATATATATTTTTTAAAGTCCAGTCTTCCTCAAGATCTGAATTATTTAAGAATAAGAAAAGAACATCCTTAGGACAAGAGTAGGTTTACTTTGACACAGGATATAGTTCTTTAGTAAATCCCATAAAAAACGATAATACACTTGGAATGGAATCTTATTGAGTCACCCTGTTCTTAAGGAAGTATTTCCTCCCCCAATAAGACCAGTTTCAAGAGGGCCCCTACATTATGGGACAGGTTAGTGCCATCTCCCTGTCAATAAAAAAAAAACACTTCACCAACCCTTGCAGGGTACTTACAAATGTAGCTTTTGTGGGGGGGCGCTGACAGCCGAGTGGTATGGCGCTTACCATATACGGTAGGCTCTATAGTACCAGTTTGACTCCCTGACTTTCTCTCCCTGTTTCCTGTCTCTCTACCAGTGTTAATTTCGTCGACTAAATCTATGGCGAAAAATGTTCGTCGACTACCTTTTTTCACTGACAAAAACAAAATAAAAGCTAAAAAACTATATTGACAATTTCGTCAACAAATAAAAACTAGACTAAAATGTTAGGGAGGGACTAGTGGAGAAGAGATCCAGTAGAACTAAAAGACAAGTCATTTTATGCTTGGTTGCGCTCGGGTGCTGTGCTCTGAAAATAGCAGATCGGCTATTTTCAGCATGCAACCGAGTCTAAAATCAGCCATTACGACGCCATTAAGGCCGGCCAAAATACATTTTAGTCGACTAAATTTACTGTTAGAATTAGATCATATTTTTAGTCGACTAAAACTAGACTAAAACTAGAACATTTCAGATGACTAAAATATGACTAAAACTAAATGAAATGTTATTCAAAAGACTATGACTAAATCAAAGTTTGCTGTCAAAATTAACACTGCTCTCTACACAATAGACCACCGAAGTCCTGACGTCATTCGTTCATCCCCAGGTTTGCGGAAGTAATTTCTCTATGTAGAATAACATTGGGTCATCTTAGAATCGTCTCATATAAGAATTGTGGTCCAAAAATAAACACACTGTCCCGGCGATATTGTCAGGGAGGAGGTTCTGTATCGTTTATGATAGTCAGTCACTTATATTTGATACAGTCTGTTTCTGGCTAAAATGTAACTAATTCGGCGGAAGTAACATTAGCGTTTTCTCACCGTCAGTTGATGCTTCATATCCATAAGAGTCAAACCGCCGGGGTCATTTGTTTATTTTTGGAACACAGTTCTTATTTGACGCGATATCAAATACGTCTATGGGATTCAGAACGGGGGTGGAAAACTGCGAACCAGGTAGACAAACAAAGGATTTGTACATGACGTCAGACTTCGGTGGTCTATAACTATCAATAAGCCTGAAAAAGTAACTTCAATTTACATTGTGCTAATACAAAGCAATGTAAACCATTCTGTGACAAGGTCTATGGCATCAATACAATTACCAAGTACTGTATAACACTATTTGTTGTGTACATTACCTGTGGTTTTACATATAGGCTGGACAAAGAGACGACTCTCTGAGTCTCTGAGCGTATGTATGCTATCAGAAAAGCTCATTTGGATTACCCTGTGGCTAAGCACTTTTATAATGTATCTAACAGTAACCCAGACAGTATTATGGTTGAAGTCCCAGAAACCATCAAAAAGAATATATTATTGCAGAGAGATTTTATATATACTGTATATATAGCTTAGGGCTTAGGTGTTTTTTATCCTCAGCGATAATGTGTGTGTTATAGGTTATGGAAGTGCTGATGTGCTCCCTTCTTTTATCACCAAATAAATCAATCAATCACAATAGAGGCACAGAGAAAATATCAGCATTACTGAGATTAACAACACAGGGATGAAATAAAACCCTCAAGAGACATCCCTAGATTTAACATTAGTTTTTTTTATTTACATGTTATACTCTTACAAAAACAACAGGACTGAAAGGTCGGAACACTAACCAAGATTGAGAACAACCATAAACGTTTACAGTACAGAGTGGTCTGAAATCAGTTTTAATAGCCAAGCTGTGGAATATTGTCCAGTTAAAACACTCAAAACACAGCAATTGTGTGGTCGTCATGTACAATGTGCAGGTTGCGTTGTTGTCTGGGATGTTTTCGGACATATTTCTTAAAACTACTTTCTAAATACAGTATCAAAGACACAAAATACAACTGTTTCAAAGCAGGTTGCAGTCAAGTAACCTACGGTATAAAGAATATGCAATATAGTTATGTATGTATATATACACGTTGCAGACGGTCACAAAGTGAAGGCTTGCCGACGCCCTCACACTCTGAAAACTAAGGTTCTCTATTCACATTAAACAAGAATATCCAAACATGGCATACCCATGAAACAGCAACCATAATACAAAAGTCACCAAAAATATATATATATATATATTTATGTAGATATGAAGAGCTACCTTTTTAGTTTTTCTCCTATTTTTAAACAAACTGTATGAATCATAAAATGTATACATCGTGTGTACACTGAAAAGGCATGTACTGTATATAATTGGCTGATTTTTAAAACCATTGCACATAAAAAGGAACTACATAGAGAACAGAGGAGAAAAAAGACATGCAACGAAAAACAAATTAAATTGGATAAAAAAGGCATTAAAACACATAAGGCCATGACAGAGCACACATCACCTCAACTTGGCATCACTGGAACAAGCAGCCAACAGAAGACAAGAAGCTGAACATGCTCTCCGATCCAAACAGACAACTACATGGACATGCAACCTTTCAAATGAACAAACCCACTTCAAAACAACCACTTCTTTGATAATGAAGTGCCATTCATCATTTCACAGATCAAATGGACTTCTCAACTCATCAGCTTCAGTCATATTTGAATAAAACATAAATGATACATTCTTTCTATTCATTGTTCAAGAGACAAAATGTTGAGCTAGAACCGTTAAAACACCTGTCCATTTATTGCACACGAATGATTCACAAAAATATTTCGGGCACTTTTGCGTTTCGACAAACAGCAGCATTTTCTTTATAAAAAAAGTCATTTGAATACAGACACACACAGCTGAATGGAACAGATGACAAGTGTACCACGTACAAATGGAGAATAGAAAAATGTTCTTAAAATTTAAAAGTCTCACAATTGTGCAACTCAAGTTAAATAGGTCCATTTAGTAAGGCTAGCCTTTGTTTATGCACAAATACAGTGTTTTAAGGGGCAAAAAAGCACAACCATTTTACTAAATCAACATGGACCACATAGATTGATTATCTCTTTCACTTATTGTGTGCAATTACTGATTGCCATGGTAACTCTCCAAAGAGACAGAGAACATTTGGTCCAATGGGGGGAGGGGCTCAATTCACACCCAGATAAGAGGGCAAAATGGCACAACTTTCATAAAGGAAGTCATAGGCTGGCAAGAGATGACAGAAACTGTTAAGACTCTTCTCAATGAATTTCTGATTACTAGCATGCTATAGGAATGTTTTTTTTCCTATCATAGCATAATTAGGTTTATTCATTGTCGAGTTTACAATCATCTCCTACCATGTATTTAAGGTGGTCTGTATAGTGAATAACATCAATGTTTACTGTTTAGACCGTTTTCAGGAGGCAACCGGTATTACATTAAGAATGAAGGTTTCACTAAATAAGACAAGTAATAAATATCAGTAGCATTCATCTCATGGATTTACCATGCGTATTGCGTATCATTGTCTTCTTATAATACAGGCACAACTATGCTGATCTACAGAATGTTATGGTGGCACATTATAGCTAACAGTAGCTAACAGAACTCCGAGGTTTTGACCAACAGTCAGCAGGAAGAAAAAAATCAAAATAAGTAGCAATGAGTAGGGCTGCACAATATATTGTACATAATTATCGTTCATTTGGAACAACCTGGGGTGGTTATATAACAAGTGCACATCGCCTATTCCTGCTGAGGTCAATCACAGTCCTTTTAGTCCTGCGTCTATTAGCCGTAGAGGGAAATGCAGTAAGGAGCAGACTGCTGCTGAGACAGGTGAATAGAAATGGAAAGAAGTGCAATAAAATAATTTTGTTCCCAAAATAGTCAGTGACAAAACAGTAACTTTACCCAAATTCAGGCCATCAACTATGCCCCCCCCCCCCCAAGTGCTAAAGAAGTTAGAGAGTAAAGGGGTTTGTGAACAAATATGGTGGCTGATTTTATCACAAAGCTTATTTTTGTTAATACTGTGCAGCCCTAGCAATAAGGAAATGTATACCGACAGAAGCGGTACCGTACAAACAGAAATGGTTTATTCTGTGGCTCAACCGGTCCATATACGACTCACAGTACATGCACCCACACACGCGCGTGCGAACACGTGCTGTTGTTCACTTGACTGTCTTTAAAGCATCATATCACTTCAAATTAGCCTGGTTTGATTTGAGACGATATCTGCTCTCCCAGGTATCTGCAGTGATGTATTGTCTCTGCTTCTATTTGCCTCTTAGCAGACTGCAAATTCAACTCAGAGGGATTGGTTTTTTGCCTTTTACCATTCTACAGAAAGAAAAAAATCAACTTTCTTTGCTGGCTAACAAAGACCTTTGGCCCAAATAATGCTGGAAGCTATAGTCATACTATAATCAAAGCTTTCAAAGATTATTATATTAGTGGAGTCCAGGGGGTTCAACCAGGTAGCAGAACGTAACATGTAGACAGAAACTGAATTGCGATGTCATCAGTTATAATGCGGCTCATGAGCTGTGGAACTGGCAAGTCATTTCCTCTTTATACAGCACCTCCTTTGATGTCTTTCCTATTGTAGCATCAAATAAAGCTTCACAAATAGATACAAAAAGAGAAGATAAAACATATAGTTGTAAAAGTGATGCACTACAAATTGACAAACTGTCTTAAAGGACAAGCTGGCCTGAGACAACCAGAGGTTAGATGCGACATGTAATGCTACATCTCCATGCCTTACAATGCGTATTCGAGAGTATAACGCTGTTTGATGTAGAAAGCAATGCAACTTTCAGTAGACTTGATTTTTCTTCTGATGGCAACATGGTTATTTAAAGTGAGTTTTGTGAATCCGAGAAAGCCATCACATAATTTAAAATAAATGGGGGGGGAGTTTTTGGTTTTGAACCAACTGAAACCACTATTTGGATCTTAGTGTAACAGAAATAAATAAGATATAGCACTGATATCTTAAGGGAAAAACTGCATCTCTCTGTCAAAGCCATTTCAAGTTTTTGAAAAACCATTTAAAAAGTTGCCTTGCAAATGTATTGTGTTCATACTGATAAAGAGTAATACACAGACATACACACACCTGACAAGTCACACTTCACAACAGCCAACACACATAGTATTCAAATATTCAAAGTACAGTACAGGCTTTTGAAATATAGATAATAGTAAGTGACATGAATGGTTGCCAGTTAGCACTGGCACTGACGGAGCAACCCGGTCTCTGCCCATACTACCATCAGTGCTAGGAATAAAGTTAACGGCTTGATTTTCTTTTTCTTGATTTGTCACTTTGTCACTCCTTCCTCTACAATGTAGAGGATATGTAGAGTCTACATATTACTTGTTGAAATGGGGGGAAAATCTCAGGCACTTTCCAAAAGGTAGGGGGAAGTCTAGGGACTCGTACTGACTTGTAATTGGCTGGGGAGGGAAACAGAGGACTTTTCATTACTCAATGGTAATGGAAGCCAGCTCCTTGGTTGGGGCGTGCTGCTGCTGCTCCTCCTCCTCCTCCTCCTCCTCTCCACAGTCCACCGGGGAGTTAGCGCCTAGCTTGGCCTCCTCCCTTAGCACCGCTGTGACCTCCGCCTCCAGCTTGAGGGAGGTCTGGGCCTCCAGAGGGTCCAGGGGGTCAGCAGACAGGAAACCAGGGGAGCTCTCGCAGTTCTGTGTGGAGGAGGAGACGACCTGGGAAATGACGGGCAACTGGACCGAAGAGGACGAGGAGGCGGTGTTGGTGATGGAAGTGGAGGCGGTGCTGCCAGGGAAGACCGGGTGATGGTGGGGCGGCTCCTCCAAGTCGTACTGGACTCCCAGAGCCTCCTCTTCCTCCTGCACCTGGCTCAGGTAGTCGGGCACGAGGAAATCACTGTAGGGTGGGAAGAGAGAGGACATAAGAGAGACGGGAAGCCAGAGGAAGTTTTATAAACATTAATCAATGGCCCCTTCGGTTATTACTTAACCACATTGACCCTGGTGTCCCTGTTTTGGGCAATTCTTGGGGGAAATAGCAGCTCTACAAGCTCACATGTCGTGATGCGACTCATTGTGAGCTTGTAGAATGGCTATTTTCGCTATTTGTTGTGCATGAAAATATACAGGGCTTAAGTGGTTAACGTTTGTTCTCAAACATTTTGCTTTGTGACATCTTTCAACTGATTGCAGCCAGGTCCTCGGGTATGTGAAATAATATGAAAAGTAAAGCCTGATTTATATTTAGTTAAGGGCCATGTCACGCATTAAAATAGCTGATCTATAAGCTCACAACGCATCACGATGCTAAGAGTTGTGAGCTTGTAGATGGATTTTCATATTTTCAGTGCACGACACTGGCGTGCAACAACGTTTAAGACATAAGTGTTAAAATGCTGATTGTCACAGTTCTCGCTACTCCAAAACGATGCCATCCTACCAGAGGGTGTCAACTGCTGCAAACATGCCTAGGATTTAAGTGATTCTTAAGTGCCAATCAAAACCATGAGCAGTTGTGAGGCATTACATGGAGAGCCACCCTGAAACTTTCAAAATGGACATTTTTCCAAAATGAAAACAACAACGAACAAAGCCATTTGAACAAATTCAGACCACATCTTCATTATGCTGTCAACCACTATGTACGTCCACATGCCATTACTACAGCTAAGATGCACTTAGCAGAGTTATAGTGGACCATCACAGTAGCTTTAGAATCCTTTTACCCTGACTGACTATGCTAAGGGCTCGAGACCTCAGATCCAGGACAAATGTTAAGGTTAAGCGTATGTGTTATTGTGTGGCAAGACTAAAGCTTAATGGCAAATGGTAATCTATCTGCAATATGACAAGCTGGTCTGGAAATAAGCACTTTAAAAAATACAATGCAGTTAACATATCTTTTTACAAGAAGCTTGTGGATGGGAGTTAAGAGTCTTAACTGGCTTGCCAGAGAATTTTCCACAGAGTTATGATGTCAGGCGTAGACATTCTACTATAAAACTCTTGAGGAGTCGATGGCCCGTTTGAGCCCAAGCCGACCTGTGAGGGCTTGAGTTGATTAAGAAGTGGAAAAGTCTGGGATATAAAAGCACATGGCCACTTTATAAAAGACTTAAGACTGGGCTGTGTCTTACTATGGCTTCTGTGGACTGGCTTGTTCATACAAAAACAACCCCATTGAGCAGGAGCGAATAAAACTGCATTATTAGTTCGATATCAATACGGAAGCCATATGAGGATGACTCAATCATGTTGCTTGTGGTTTCAAGTTGCAAGTTAATTGATTCAGGTATGGTTGATAAACCAACTTCTAGACACACCCACAGGTTAATATTAAGATTACAGTTGCTTGTGCTGCAGCACTATAACAAAGCTGGCCTTAAGACTTTACTTGAAGATATTAATTGTACTGAAAAGTACAAATGTCTGCCGTCTTTTCAAATCAACTAATTTAGGATAAGTAACTTCATTACTTTGGGATACACATCACTTACAGTATGTAATACAAATTATACTTTTAAGAGTCCTTGACAGTGGGCGAAACGGATAAGTACTTGCCATCACCTTTGACGATGGACCTTAAACCTGTAGTTAGTTACACCTGGATTGAAACACCTCTACACATACCCCCAAAATACATGAAGGGCACTTGATATAGTGATTCAAAACAAACAAACAAATTCATCAGTGACAAACAATCAATCAAATGCACCCTCAGGGATTTAGAAGTTAAGCTGAAGAGATATCTTCAGATCCAGGCATGACTCCTCACCTGCTCTGGAAGTAGTTTGCTAGTTCGGATGCTTCATGGTTCAGACTCCTCAGATGAACAATTAAATTGCCAGAGTTGGTGAACATGGCGCCACACGTTTTGCACTCGTAAATCCGCGGCTTGCGGATTATATGTCGGGAGACCCTCATGTGGTGCTTATATTCACCGAAGGACGTGAATGTGGCACTACAAATCTGGCACCGGAAACAGCGTTTACCTTCGTGCTTTAGTCGATGCATCTTTAGTGAGTAGGCCCGCGTGAACTTTTTCCCACAGCGGTCACACTGGAAGGGCTTAATACCTAGGGAAAAAGAGGGGAGTCAGTTACACCTCTATTATCATGTATGAGTACACTATTGCTCTTCATCTCCCCTATTTTGTGAGAACTTGTCTCAGTGATTATAATAATTACATACACAAATAATATAAATCCAAGCCCTTTATTAAACTGCTAGCCTTAAATTTAACATACTCAAATTGAAGTGTAATGAAGGATTTCCAGCACTTGTACAACCCCCATTAAATGAAGACAAACTACTGCAACAGCCGTTGTTTGTGACTCAGACCAGTCTTTGTGAAGAATACAACATGCTCAACACCGTCCTTCACCATCACACAGCTCAGCTCCAGTGTGTATGTGCGTGCGTCTGTTGGCATGATGAGTGTGTATTTTCCCTGAGACAGAGCATTGTGTGTTTTCCAAATTAGTGTTCTCTGGAATGCCCTGACTCTGGATATTAAAGCCTCATCTATTCCACTCATCACAACGTCAAACAGAGCAGAGTTCATGTAAATACACACAGTGGTAAACTATTCTCCAGGTAGATACAGGCACGCCTACTATCGTAAGCCACCAGTGTGTTGATACAGATATAATAAATGTCAATGGCATTTACTAAACCTCTGCACTTTTAAATAAACACTTCACAAGTATACAGTTTAAGGCCAACTGCATCGTAATACAATAGAGCCATTTGTATATTTTCTCCTTGATCTAAACATAAGTTGAGAAATGTCCTAAAACCTCACAAGCTGCAAGTTTTCAGAAACTGGCCTCAGTGATTTAAACAAATTTTGAATGCAACCTAATGCAAAGTGTTTCTTTTCTTACCAGAGTGTATGAGCATGTGCTGCTTCAGGTTCTGAATGCGTGTGAATCGCACCCCACAGGTGGGACATTGAAAGGGCCTGTCAGGGCCGTTAGTACCTGGGCGGGCCGAGGGGCTGATGTACAGATGGTAGGGGTACTGGATCCCTTCCAGCCTGAAATAAGGAAAACACATGATAATGTGAGGAGGGTTCAGGGTGAAGCATGTACAGCCACAGGGCTCCAGACTAACCTTTTACATTGGTTTGCGCTGGTGCACCTAACTTTTTTTATTGAGGTGCACCAGCCCATCATTTAGGTACCCAACATTTTGTGCCTTTGGTTTATTAGATGTGAATGATAGTCAACGGTCAATGATAGAATAAAGGAAACTTGCAGAGTTTAAATCTTTACTTATTTCAAAGACACTTAGATGGCTATTTTATAATCAGTTTTGGTTCCTTCCTTAAGCCACTGCAATAGTTTTAATTTAAACAGGAAAACGCTTTAAAACAGAAAATTATCATACACACACACACACACACACTTCCAATTCCGTATCTTCTCTAGACTGAATATGCAAACTAGCACAATAGGAAATTAGCATCAGCTTCACTTAGAGGCTACAAATGGCTGGCAACAACAGGATTACACACTTTACCACTACAGTTTATTGGGCCATCGAGTTTAACTGTCATCAAGCTCTCGAAATTCTTTAAAGATGTCCTTATTTTTCGTTAGCAATGCTCATAGCATTGCTTGCATTGTAGGGTTGCTTGTTTATTTGACTATTTGACAAATGCAAAGTATTTTCTAATAGCACTTAAGTGCTGTTATCTTTGTCAACCAAAACTGTCGCAGAGGCTGTGCACTTGTCCACGTCAATGAGCTTGTGAGCTAATACACCATAAATTGGATCAAATGGAATGACAAGCCACCATGAAAACACACGCAACACTGAGTGAGCGAGAGAGAGAGTAAGACATTCTCTGCCCTGAGTAGAAGTAGGGTTACGCAGTACACGCGTAGCCCTCTCCTGCAGCACAGGTCTTCTAAAGACCAGTTCACACCAATGCAACTCCTTGCAACATGCAACTACTTGCAACCAGCATCCCCAATGGCAGTTGAAAGGAGTTGCATTGGTGTGGACTGAACTTTGAAACGGTTTTGTTGCAAGGAGTTGCGACTAGTCGCATTGGTGCGGTCTGGCCTTAGAATGAGGTGAGGAAGGAGAAGAGAAAAAAAAGCTGAAACAGACACTCAGTGTCAGTAATTAATTAAATGGTTGCACTAGTCTAGTGCAACCAATTAAAACTACATTTTTGGGTGCATGCTCCAGAGCCCTGAGGCAGGTAAACACAGAAACCCCCCTAACGATGATTTTATTGCTCGTTTGCCCCGCTAATTGTCTCACCAAACTGCACACGGCACTGGTTTGAAATTGTAGGTCATGCTGCCATGGCAACCAGTTGGAGTAGGCTGATTTTCAATACATTCTCTGCACGTATTTGTCAAATGTATATGCGTCACATAAACATCCTTGTACTTGTTGCCTCTGGAATTAATGTGCACTACAGATTGGCACAGTAAAACATCGAACAGCTGAAAAATGCACAAACTACTCTGACAGTACCTGAAATGTATCTTGATTGTATTGTCTTTCACTCATGCCTTGAGAAAGACTTAAGAGATGATATTTTAATATATATTTTCTTATAAGTTCTTAAGTTAACAGACCGCACCGACTGGCAATTCAACGCACCAAGTATTTTCACTGCTGGACCCGCAAGTGTTCTGGAGCGAGGAACATTCTTGCCTTGATTTTACCCTACCAGCCAGCACTTATTCTCAGGCTGTGTACCTCCACCACCAAATTGCAAGGTTATGTTTAGGTTTATATTTGAGATGATTAAGGTTATGGGCACACATGGGGCTGCCAATCCTAACAAGAGGCAGGATTTGCACCATCCTTTAAAGCAGTGCTGCCTGAGTTGACTCAGGGCAAAACATTTATCTTTTGCTAGTTCAATGGCAGCATACTAACGCTTAGTTTAAAGTCTTGCTGTGCTCTCCCGGTGGAGCTGTGTTAAGACACAGAGGAGAGAGGTTAACAGGAAATTGATTGAAAGCTAATTGAAAGCACTGAGGAAGTGCTGCTTGCCGCCAACAAGGGCCGCTATTGTGCCAAACTTGAAAACGTGTATAGTATCACTTTAAATATGATGTAATTAGGAGAAAGGCCTGGCTAGATGTTAGATTCTTTAATAGTCTACTGACGCATTCACTTCCAGTTCAGTGGATGTTTAGCGTTCATATCAGGTTCATCGTGTATTCATCTCATGACCTGAGGCATCTGTGTTGTTTCCCGGCAACGTACCATCGTTTGTCATACTTTTGCTATTGGGACATAACATTTCATGATGACCTAAGCAGGTGTGGTACAGACGCGTACTGCCTGGTGAAGAAAATGATGAGCTGTACATTTCCTATTGTTCAACTGCAAGTTTCAACAAATCATGTTACCTTTCATCGTCTTCTGCATGTCCTCCGGCATTAGACGTGCTTTGCATGGATGGCAATCCCTCAGATACTCCCTCATCCATCGACCCTGTTAAGAGAACAGACGGAGACACTTGTTAACAGCTGTTTCTCTGTCTGTTTACTTGGATAATGGTACAGCAAAGAGCAGACCTAAGTAATATGACGTCCTGTAGAATGATACGTTGTGATGAAAAATCTAACCTATTCTGTGATGAGTAATTCACTCCTGGTAAGTACTGTATATAGCGTCATTTAGAAAGCTCACCTATGGAAGAGGACTGCGGGCTGATGAGCAGCTCTTCCTGCACCTGTTCGCTCCCTGGTACCGTCTGCTGGTCGCTCAGAGAGCTCTGGGAGGCGCTGACTGGCTGGGAGGAGTTCTCCTGCACCTCCTCATCGCTGAGTCGCTCCACCTTCACCCTCACGTCCTCATCCTCTGTCGGCATGGGTGACGAAACAGCCTTCGAGCTTTCACATGTCAGGAAGTCACTGAGCCGCCGGCCTAGGCCTACTACCACCTCCGACGTCCCCGCTGCGGCCTGCTCCAGGCAGCGGGGGCTCTCTGGGAGTTTTGGTTTCTCAGAGTGGAACCTCCGGTCGATGCCGAAGGGGAAAGTCCACGGAAAGGCCAGGGATGAGTCCATGGGCTGGGTTGCACCATCAGAGAAAGAAGGTGAGGGGTTCGCTATCTGAGGGGAGGTGGTCACCATCTGTGTAGGGCATTTGAGCGGGCTCTCAGGCGACGCCATGCTGACGAAGGTCTTGCGTTTCCGCCGTGACTCGCGGCTCACCGGGATGTTCCTCTCCATCACGCTGCAGTCGGACGACACAGGCGACAAGCTGCCATCGAGGGGAGTCAGAGTACAGTTCGATGAAGCACCTTCAGGCACAGAGTCGTGCGGTTTGTCTGCAGCCATGCCGTTGTTACTTGGACTCCACAGGATGCTGGACTTCATAAATTCTGAACACGTACTCGCCACAGCAAACATCTGCATGTAACTGGCCGCGGCCAGGACGTCAATAATGTTCTCTGTGCTGATGGAGAGGGTCGAGGTGTAGGCGTACTCCAGGAGAGGGGTGAAACCGCTTACCGTCACATGGTGCAGGTCCAAGACAAACTTGTCCTCTTCTTCGGGCCGACCAACCAGCTTAGAGCGGAAGAAGTCGCTGCAGCAAGCCAGCACCACCTTGTGGGCCAAGAAGAGCTTGTCCTGTACCCGGATAGTGATGTCACACAGGTGGCCCTCGTTACGCAGTGCGTTGAGCTTCTCTAGCATCTCCTGGCTGTGAGACGCTGAGTTGTGGGTGAACGTTTTGACCCCCATGTTGGAGTCAGCTATCCCTCCAGACAGTCGAGAGTCGTGACTGATGTCCTCCTGTGGGGACAGGGACAATGAAGACACTTTATTTTCTGTGCTTTATTTACTACTTTCTTTTAGGTACGCCCATTTCTTTTTTTACCTTTTATTTTATTTTATTGACAATGACTACAGGAAGGCTGAGCCACCAGGACAAATCCACTTTTGTTTTTTAAAGGTTAAAGTGGCAGTGAAAGACGCTGGTATGGAAAGTATGAGGGCAGATATTCAGTCAGTTCTGCTACAGTGTAACTTAACAAGGATATTACTTCATTATACTACTTAGGAAATAATTTTTACCATGCAAAAAACGAATTAACTTTCTCACACACTGACAAATAAACTCAATTCCTAAACAATGCCAAGGTTTCTTTCCCTGAAATCCCTAAAAGTGCAACTTTCATACAACAATCTTACTGCTGCTTAATCATCAAAATAGTTTTTAACCAATCTCAACCAAATGCAGTGCTCATGTTGCAGCATTAGCAATATACTCCTTGTGTGTCTGCTTACTTGGTCTCATTATTAACACTTCCTCAAACAACACAATGAAATAATCTAACTACATGAAGTCAATATAAAAACACAAAGTACAGCACAATGCACAACAGAAGCTTTTCTTTGAGGCAACTTCTGCACAATAACCTAGGTTCCACAAAAGAAGTACGTTGTCAAGCAGAGGTTGGAAGACAAGCATACTTTGCAATTAAAGTAACGTTTTATCTACTGGGCATTACAGTATATAATTTAAAAAAAAAGACATATAGAAATTATTGGGGCTTTCATTTAAAAAATATTGACAAAACAAAAGTTGCTGTCACAGGATAATTACATTTCATATAAATGCCACCCACCCCAAGCTATTTAACCACACGTTGCATGATCAACATGTGGTGAGCTTGTAGATCTGCTATTTTCACTATTTTTGAACACATTTTTTATGTTTTGCCTATTATGACATGCCCAACATAGCGAGGGCCAGGTTGAAAGTGGTTAAATGTTTGGATGATGACACAGAAGAAAAAAGTGGGTTAGGGACAAAGTGAGAGGCGCGGCGGGGAGCTTTCATTGGGGAAGTGGTGGTGAGAGGGGTGAGAGCAGGGTAGACAGCGTTGGGGATGAAATGCCAAGTTACGTAACAACAATCAAAGCAGATGCGCAGCAGCGCAGGCCAGACCCAATGTGGAGGCCAGCGCACTACAGGATGCTGCACAGCTGTCTGTGAGACATGTGGGTTCTCTGAGGCATGAGATTTTCCATCAAACAAACGCTCAAGTCGAGGGGCTCTCGCAGGGAGAGCTTGCTGCTACCCTGCACACATACAGAGACCAAGGGAAAATACTCTGGGGCCCATGTTGGCCCAGTACAGCCAATGTAAATTACAGGCCTAGGCGGAGGGGTTTCTAACCTGCCATGCACAAACAGGGCTCACATTATTCACCAGAGGTTTGTTTTACCTTAATGCCTTGCTGGATTTGCCACGTTTATATAAGTAGACCTACCGGTGTGAGTTCTGCACTTTCACGGACAGATGATAACAAAGCATAACTAACTACCTTCACGCACAAAATAGACCCCCAAAATGAATAAATAATAATAATAGTAATACTAATAATAAAAAAAACTAAAAACTGCGAGCCTTCCATAGCCAAACCAAACTAATGCATAATAATGCTAAATGTTTGATATGTGTATATGTATCAAACTTTCAAATCAAAAGTGTATACAAATGATCTGTACACTTTTAATGTCAGTATACTATGAACCATGATGAGTCACAGCGGGGAGGAAAGAATAGTTACTGCTTACGTAGATGTTAATGCATGTAATTACAACAGAAAGAAGAATAGTTGCTTATGTATAGATGTTAATGCATGTAATTACGACAACAGAAGGAAGAATAGTTACTGCTTATGTATATATGTTAATGTATGTAATTACAACAACAGAAGGAAGAATAGTTACTGCTTATGTTTACTTACAACAACAGAAAGAAGAATAGTTCCTGCTTACTTATAGATGTTAATGCATGTAATTACAACAGCAGATAGCATGTTATGTAGACAGATTCCAGGTCATTGTTGACCTGGCATCCTATAGTGTGTATAGTTTTAAACTTTTTTGGATATTTTGGTTTACCTATGATCCTAGATTACTAGTTCTATGCATGTGATGTACTACCTCGTGTTGTCCTTGTTTACTGTAAATCGCTGTGGATTAAGTCAGCGTCTGCTAAATGCCTAATATTGTAAATTGTCCCAGCAGCACCAAAGCTCCATTCGTGATGTTTGTTTGGATGGAGCCGAGGGGGCGTGGCTCTGTGTTTACATCCACGCATCAGCAGCAAGTGACAACACGTCCTAAAGTCACTGGCGTAAACACACAGACAGCAGGACTGGAACACAATGTCGCGCCGCCAGTCAATTTGCTCCCACACGAAGCTCGCGGTTACGTTTTTTTTAGACGAACAAAGCGGCTTCTTCTCCCAAAATGTCGAACAAAAGAAATGTCTGCGCAACAACAATAACACACACAAAAAAAGTCGTTAGCGAGTCAGCGTTAGCATTAGCTGTGCCGCTAGCTGTGCTAACGTTAGCGAAGTTGGCGTTAATAGCTACGTTACTACGTAGGTCGCGAGGCTGACAGGACACAACCGACAACAAAGACAACAAGCTAATGTAGATAGTCCAGACATGTCCCAGACATGTCCAAAAACGGCACCTGGAGTCTCAGAGATGCCCCTGAAATAAGAGGGAAGGGGACAGAAATGCCCCTCTTCCACATTCAACAGAGGGGCACGAATGCGTCCTTTTCCTGCCCTGCAGACAGCCACGTAGCCTCTGTGTACACAACGATATTGTTACTGATGTTATCTACAGGTGAAATGTGTTTACCTTCTGTATCCAGGCCTTTGATAGCTGAGGTGGAGTCCAAAATCGGTTAAAAAATGCAAAGCCCTTAGCTGGCTGGGGAGAGCCAACGGTACTTGTAGTAATCTCGCGATGCCATTGGTAGTTACACGAGATTACTCCAAGTATCGCGCGATTGCTATTGCAACCATATAACAACAACAACAACAATAACAACAACAAAGGATAAAGAAAAATATATAATAATGAAGCAGACTTGTTTTGATGGATTGATTGAATAATTTATTAACAGTTTGCAAAGACAAGCACAGGGAAGTACAGTTCAATACAAGGTCTGTTAAGAAGATTTTAAACCCAAGAAAGTAATATGGCTTGTTTCCATTGGGGTCCTTTGTACTCAATTTATCGAAACATTTAATGACAGACAAATATACACTACTATGCAAAAACATCATATAAACTAAACGGGTAGAAATCGCAAATAAAACCATGTACCGTAAACGTCATATAAACGGGTAGAAATGTGAAGGAAAAAAATCTGGCAAAATCTGGGTTGAACGTGATTTGTGGAGCTCCCTCTGGTGTTGTGATTGTGGACGTCATTGACGTTTTTGAAGCAGTTTGACAGGTAGGCTACATGGGTGTCTTTGTTGGGTAGTCAGTGTATCTTGTAGACCAGGCCCATTGCAAGTTGCTGTACTCTGTCCTCTACCCTGAGCCATCCCACCCTAGCAAAGTGAGCAGGGGTTAGATGAGTTGTAGATATAAGGCCAAGCAGTAGCCTGACCAGTTTGTTTTGGGATGTCTGGAGAAGGCCTTTGTGGTGCTATGGTACCATGAGGTGCATGCAGAGTCGAAGTGACATTGGATGAGTGCTCCTGCATCCTGTACAAAAATCCTGTTCTGCTCAAATCAAATAAAAAGTAGCCAATACAATAAAATAATTCAAGGTGTTATGCAGGCTATGTTTTTCAGCATCTTAATGGATTTGTGGGGTTTCAGTCCAAAACCATGTTTTATATCCAAATTTGCCTTTTACATTTGTGGATTTTAGCATAAAACGAATCAATAAATACCGGTAAATAAATTAATAAAAACAAGCAGTCAACAAGTTTTTCCAGCATCAATATTTTTTTATAAAATAAAAGATAGGTTGCATTTAGTTTTTTCTCTAGACACATTTTAGCACCACACATTTCAATCAATACAAACCAAAACAGTTTTGCACAGATATTCCTAAAAACATTTTTTACCTTGTTTGTGGGATAGAGCCTTCTCAACTTTTTTAGGCCAGTGACCCCTATCCAATATCCATGTCCCTTACCGCCCCTGACACCCAGTTAAAATGTATTTTAATGTAAAAAATAAAGCTTTATTTTTATGTCATATTGTGTTGATTATATAATTCAGAAAACATCTCATTGATTTACAAATATCAGATTTGACTGTATGTGATTATCATGTAATTATTAACTTAAGGAGAGGGAAAATAGCCTGTTACGATTCTAAATAGAATTGTATATAGACAAGGGCGCCGATACTGTGGGTGCCTCGGGGCTAAAGCACCCAGGTGAAATGAGGAGCACCCACTGGGCGCTGGTCAAAAAAAAGAAAATATATTATTATTATTTATTTATTTTCAAAATCAGATCGCCTGGTTCAGATCGCCACTGAATAAACCGAATTAACCGAAATAAAGTTACAAAATCCCCCCAAAAAAGTAAATTATCCGGCCAAAACCCGTATTTTTTTTGCGCGAAGCGCGTGCTCGAACGGGGCACACATGGCGCGCGTGCATGTGTGCCAGGTTGCACACCCATTAGAGCTTATAAATATCGGCGCCCCTGTATATAGATGTCAGGCCCTGAATGGCAGGGCTGCCATGGCCCTTTCACAGGCCCTGTCATGTTACCATGACACCACATGGTAAGATGTTACCAGCCCTGTCAGAGGGATGTCAGGCCCTGTCACACAGTGCTGTGAGAGGTGCCTGATGTGACAGGGCCTGGCATCCATGTGACTGTTGCCCTGTCACAGGGATGTCCTGTAACGTGATACTGACCATGATACTGTCATCATCACTATCATGTCAGTATCATGGTCAGTATCATGTCAGTATCATGTCAGTATGTCAGTGTCATGGTCAGTATCATGTCAATATCATGGTTAGTCAGGGTCAGTATCATGTCAGTATCCTGTCAGTATCATGGTTATTGTCATGTCAGTATTTGGTCAGTATCATGGTCAGTATCACTATCACTTCAGTATCATGGTCAGTATCATGTCAGTATCATGGTTAGTATCATGTCAGTGTCATGGTCAGTATCATGTCAATATCGTGGTTATTCAGGGTCAGTGTCATGGTCACTATCACTTCAGAATCATGGTCAGTATCATGCCAGTATCATGGTTAGTATCATGTCAGTGTCATGGTCAGTATCATGTCAATATCATGGTTAGTCAGGGTCAGTGTCATGCCAGGATCATGGTCAGTATCATGGTTAGCGTGATGTCAGTATCATGATCATTACATGATCAGTATCATGGTCAGTATCATGTTAGTAACATGGTCAGTCAGTATCATGGTTAGGGTTAGTGCTCTTGGGGTTAGGGTTAGTGCTCTTGCCCCCCCCCCCCCCCTTCATACATGCCAGCTATTCAAATATGTAGTGTCAAACTAATATTACACATAATTTAAATTGTGGCCCCTTTATGATTTTAAACAGCTAGCCCCCAGTATTACGCTCCCAAAGCCTCACATCTAAATGGTGCTAGACTGCTTGCTTTCACTGGTCAGCAGCCTAAAATCCTGATGTATTTAATCAGGAATCCTAGTGGCAGACCTCGTTTTGATGGAGATGGGAGATTCATATTTACGTACATCTGATTATGAGCTGCAAGCAGCACATCTTTTCTGTAAATGAGGATGGTCATCTAATAAGACTTTTTGTTTGCAGCAGAAAAGCTGTAAAGTAAAGTATTAAAAACCTGAAGGGGCAACATTGCTTTAAAGGGTTAGTTCACCCAAAAAAAAGGCTTTTTTTTCCTATCGATTAGTCACACCATGGAGACTTGAATATTTTTCATTTTTGTCACATTCCTAAGCCAATCATTTGATGACCAGCGGACCGGTAGGCAGTGGTTCCGGTAGGAGACACAAAGGAGACTCTTTGTGTCTCCTACCGGGACTGGTCATCAAATTATTGGCTTAGGAATGCGACTAATCGATAGGAAAAAAGTCATTTTGGGGGTGAGCTATCCCTTTAACATTAACTGCAAATGTAAATCGACTGCACAGACAAGATTAAAATACATGCGCTCGTTGACTTTAAAGTTTATTTGATCATTTTATTACAGACATAAAAATCTCAAAGACAGCAGCATCTGACATGTTAATTACATGTCCAAGGTAAAAACTTTACAAAAATAAATAGCATAAAAAGGAAGCTGTAATAATAAAATAGTATGGTCCTTCACTGAAGGGATATAGGACTAATGCTTTGTCTCTTTTGTCTTTTAACATAACAACTGGAATGAAAATTCAAATATACATATACAAGTATCAGAAAACCATAGGGATCATTTGCATAATAACACATTAACACAAAATTACCTTAAAATGAATAAAATTAATTACGTTCCATACACACGGATAGATATTATTCTTATTGCTTAACTTAATATTAACACCTCCAAGGGAACACTGGTTGTATTGCTACATGTCTGTACGACTGTTACTGTCAGTTGCATTGCAACACACCTGTCACGAAGCTAAGCTAAACCTACTGTACAGAGCAAAGCAAAGTTCTGTCTCACTGGTTTGTCTTGGTTCAGATTCTGACCAATCATTTTCTATCCTAAACTATTTTTTACACCATGTGTAAATCTCAAAAAGAATCAGTTCCTTTAAAAGACACTCTGATCAACAGTGATCATCGCCTTTCAGATGTAAAGTACAGGAGACGCATATCCTCATATCCAGACATATTCTCAGATTCATGACACATATGCTTAACATAGTTAAGAAACTCAATATTCTAGGGAAAGAGCATAAACTTTACAATCTTTCAACACAAATCACATTTAAGCAATTGAAGATATTTCCCAGAGACTTAAAATTCCCAAATGTGTCCACTTTTATGTACCTGGCTTTAGACAACTGGCTCGATTAAAGCTTTATAGGGGTTTGAGCTCTGTTGAGGTGAACTGGAGGTATATTTGCACTGTGCTGGTGTTTGACAGCAGTACTAGCCCAACTTTAAATGTAAGCTAATATAGAAAAACAACCAAACTGCAAACTGTCGTTTAGACCAGTGGCTGGAATTCCCAATCAAACACTTCATTCAAAAAGTCCTTCTTCATTTAGAGCGGGACTAAGAAGCTTCCCTTTCTGGAGAACATACACACAGTACCTTCATCTAGTATCTACAAATGTCACATGTACATCCTGAGGTAGATTTACATTAGTTTCAAATTTCAATAGTGGTTGTCGAATTACCAACAAAAGATGACAAAACAACTTTCAGAAGAATGTCCTTGATGTAACTCGATGTTACTGCTGGTTGGTTAAAGCACTCTCTTCATTTATCCTAAAATTATGCCATCCTTGCCTATAGATGTGGCACAGAAGGGATTTGTTAAAAGTTCGCTACACCCCAGCCTTTCAAAACATCCCCTAACCTCATTATTTCTCATAAGCACTCTTGGTTGAGGCATTCCCCGGAGACCGGCTCGGGCATCTTCTGGGGGTCACACTTGTCCGACACAACAGTTTTCCCTGTGTAGTCGATGCAGACCACACTGCGGCGGCGATCCCCCTTGCCACAAGTTCGTGAGCAGGAGGACCATGGCCCCATCTGCCACATGGGGCAGGGCAGGTCGCCGCAGGGCTTGATGTCACTTGGCTTCAGGCCTCTGTCGCACTGCCCTGAAAGGAAGCCGCCTTTGTCCCTGCATTCCACGTTCCTCCTGGACCAGCCAGAACCGCAGCTCTTGGAGCATTCAGACCACTCCCCCAGCACCCACTCTGGCACACCAAAGGGGTGGATTACATGGGGCGACAACGAAGAGCCCTTCCCGTCCTTGGATTTGTTGAAAGCGACATCTCGGGGAATGAAGAAGGTGTATTTGACCTTGGGAGGGTTGGCGTCACCGGCCGTGGCCAGGAGCTGGATGGTGACTGCTTCCTTCAGCTGCCTGAAGCTCTGGATCCTCTCCAGCGTGGTGGAGGAGCCGCTGTACTTGAGCACGGCACCCAAGACAGGGATGTCCTGCTCCACCGTGGACACAGAGAAGTTTCCATTGAGGATGAAGCCACCAGTCTCTCTTTTTATGGCCAGGTAGTTCCCATCGTGTTTGATTCCTCGGTGGCTCCGCTGTTTGACGTCGATGTTGGTCGCACCGACAGGAATAGTGACGATGTCACTGTAACCATAACTGGGTTGGACAGGAAACAGCTTGTTTTAGATGGAAAACATTCACAGGGTGCTGATATTATTGCTTAATTCTAATAATAATAATAATAATAATAATAATAATAATAATAATAATAATAATAATAATAATAATGATTATTATTACTATTACACATGTAATATTTACCAAAGCCATGATGACAATATAAAGTTCAGTGAGAAATAAAAAGATTAAGGGAATAAAACAATACAAATTTGTAAATCGAATTGTAGAAAGGAATTTGTAGAAAATACATGTACAATATAAAGGTCAATACATTCTGACAAATGTCGGTTGGACGGGCTTTCCAATCTAGTTCGGACAGTCGGGACATCTGGAGGTGGAGGAGCGTGCGAAATAAAGTTAGCAGAAGTTCTGAATGACATCAAAATGTAGTATCATCACTTCCCTTTCTGAAAAAAGGTTTGGACGTCGGAAGGAGCATGTATTGCGCTTAAGACGGCATTTTAAGGAAGCCTGAGCCCAGTGGCCTAAAGAAATAAAAAATCACACCCTGTGTGAAGTGGGCGGTGTCTTGCTAGCTAATCACAATACTGAATGGAGTCGATCAATCATGTACAGAGGATAAATACATTTATTGAAACACTCTTTATGATGGACAAAACCATAACTTGAAAAAAACAAATTTTGGTTTTTTTCAAGTTATGGTTGCTTATATAGGGCTATGCACATGTGTCATGTGACACTGGCCAATCACAGTCCTGAATAGGCTGTGATTGGCCAATCACAGCGCAGGATAATTCTACTAATTTCCTGGGCCCAGATCACAGCGCAGGAAAATGTACATTTTTCCAAATCTCACTTATAGGGGCGGTTTCACCGCCCAAAAATCAGCACAATAAAGTGCGGTGGTATCCAGTGTCCCACATTCAGATTGGCAGTGTTATTTTAAAAGTACTTACGTGGCTTTGTTGTAGGAGCCTGTGATCTTCCTACAGGTGAGCCCATTGCCTCCACAAACTCCACACTTGTCTACTCTCTTGTTGGAACCGATGACCTGGTCACAACCGGCCTTCACACACTGTCCTTGGACACACACAGAGGTTGTGTCTGGGCCACAGCTGGTCCCATCTGTTACCTTTATAGTGACAGAAGAAAACAAATACATATTGTATATTCTTCCACTGGAGATGTTGTTTTGAAACAATAGCTACACAATAAAGTTTCAGTAGTAAAGTTTCAGTTCCATTTCTCGGAATTGAATTGGATAGTGTAGAAATGGGATATTTTCGTCAGTGTACGTTTGCACATAAGTGAAATTTGTCCTCTGCATTTACCCATCCTAACTATTAGGAGCAGTGGGCGCTATAAATACAACACTTGTGGAGCAGGGGTGTCTTGCTCAGGACCTCAGCACCTTGACACATAGACTAGGTGGGCCAGGGGGTGAACCGGGGAACTTCTGATTCCCAGACAGGCTCTCTGCCCATTCAGCTATGGCCAGCGTAGCTGCCCCTAGATGGCCACACCTCTGCGTCCACAGTGTTTGCCTTCTTAACAAGATTTTACAATGTAGCAAGCTTGCTCAATAAAACTCTGGGTTACTTTATAACTTTATAACACACGTTATATATATATATTTTTTTCTATATACTTTTGGGGCATTTGTTGTATATCTTGAAACATAAAACATATATTTATGTTGTGTATGCTTTTGCTCTTAGACTGTGGACGTGTTAGATGAAGTGTTTACATAATGAGCTGCTGTGATGTTGAGGTTCCATACCTTTGCCTCAAACACTTTGAATTCGCTGCTGCCCCTGGCTCTACAGAACAGCTTACATCTGTCTCTTGGAGACACGCCAGCATACTTAGGGATCCACTGTTTGATGTTTCCGTTGAAGTCCAGGTAGCTCAGACTGTTGTACTTCTCACACTGCTCCTCTCGAAAACTCTTCCCTGAAAGGATAAAGGCACTATAAAACATTGTGTACAGATTCTAGAGAACCACAGATGTCCACTCATAGACTCGTAAAAAATAGTATCGCCGTAATCAAATATTTTCCATGGATTAAGAAAAATAAAACATTATGAAACTACCAGGCAAAAAAAGTATATCAAGGCACTCAAAAGTCCCAAAAACAAGAGCACACACATCCAAAACATAAATCACATGCACTGGAGCGATGCCACAAATGAAAAAAAAAAAAACAGCTACTGTATATCAACGGGGATTATGAAAACTGACTGAAAATGAATAGTTTCTTCAAAAAGACCAAAAGGCGGCTCACCGCTGTTGTTGTCACAGGGCTGGGTGTTGCAGGACTGGTATTGAACCCGCTGTCCCTCACAGTACTCGCCTCCATTCTGAGGCACAGGGTCTGTGCATTCCCTGTAGGAGAACTCCACCCCTCCGCCACACGACCTGGAGCAGTGCTGCCACAGCCCCCACGAGCCCCAGCCGCCATCCACAACCACCTGTGGTAAAAAAACACAGAGAGGAGAAGAAAAAAAAATCCAGAATAGTTGGTTTGTAGGTCGGTGCCAAAGGCAATTTGAGCCGCGCTGTCCCTGACCACAGTCTGGGTTTTCTGGGTTTGAGGCCACACAGTCTCCTGGCGTGCCACTATTCAACGGGTAAATCTGTGTTGAAGTTCGGCACGCGCCCGCCGTCTGCCTGCTCTCGCACTGCCGCCACATGTGTCACTCAGCACTAGAGAGGCATGCCAACTTTAAGAAGCCAAGTTTAAAGTGTTTGGTATGTGTGTGTGTGTCTATATAGGTATACATGCATGCATACATACATACATACAGTACAGTACTGTGTGTGTGTGTGTGTGTGTGTGTGTGTGTGTGTGTGTGTGTGTGTGTGTGTGTGTGTGTGTGTGTGTGTGTGTGTGTGTGTGTGTGTGTGTGTGTGTGTGTGTGTGTGTGTGTGTGTGTGTGTGTGTTTACATGCAGTGTGCACGCACACGCGTGTGTGCGCCTGCATGTGTGTGTGTGTGCGTGCAGGGGTGTCCTTTCCAGAGGTTTTTATTAGTTTGCAACCGCCAGTAGTCTTAACTGCCAGCATGTCTGGCTTCATAACCAGATGTGATCACAACATAAGGAGAAGATATCAAGGCAACCAAAGAAGGACGGAAATGACCTCTATGTAGAAAACCCATATATATATATATATATACATATATATATATATATATATATATATATATATATATATATATATATATGTATGGACCATTGTTATCTGAGAACAAAAGTATTGAGGAGCAAACCCATTTAAATTATAATAGTGCACGTATGCTGCAGCTTCTGTTGTTCTGCTCTGACCTGTACTGGCAGAAGTCCTACCCTTCTGAATTAATCACCACAAACATAAGTTTGAGAGGATGCATTTAATGAATAACAAATAATATTATTTTGCCTTTACCTGCAGTTTGTTCCTAAATGTGGCTGTCAAACCACTGTACCAAGCAGAACATGCCGATGACATGAGAAGTTTCTTAACCGAAAAGTTGAAAGGCATTGTTCTGCGATAGGAACTTGAGTTTGCTGGCAAACTTAGATATTTTAGCAGCCATAGATTCACGGGAGAGCAGCTGTTCCAATATTAGTACTAAATATGAGACCCTTGCCTGAGATACAATTTAAACTCCATTACAATAGACTTTCAGTGTATTTGTTCTTGACAGGTTTTTCTTAGTTCCAAACAGGATTGACTTGATTTTATCCAAATATATTGAAAGCTTGTTTTCTGTGAGCCACTCCCTTACACTTTCTAATGAATTGCTAAGATTGTTCTCTTCTTAATCTAATTGATATCATTCCAAAATACCAGAAACAACAGTAACAGAAGAATCAGTATAAAACAAGAGCTTACATTTACTTTTTGGCATATAATTTATATGCAGTACATAAGAAGTAAAGGGAAGCCTTAGAATATAACCTGCAGCACCCCACATGTAATATCGGTCTGATATAGCCCCTTCAACATCACAGACATGAGCTCTTCCTATAGGGTAAGAAGTGAACCATTTTACTGCAACATCTCTAAAAACCCATGCACTGTAGCTTTGATTCACTGTCATAGAGTCAAGCAGTTACATGGCAATGTCCTCAGAGTGTACACAACATCGGTAGAGAAACAGTTCCTTACCAGTGGCTGCATGACCTTCTGGTTGTCCATGCACGTCCCCTGGAGGCAGGTCTCATTGTGCCTGCAGGGTGTGCCATCTGCCCAGGGCAAACTGCCATTCTTGGTGGTGCAATGCGGCTTGCCCTCCTCATGACACCACAGCTGGCTGCACACATCGCTGTCTGAGGTGTTGGGACAGTGGACAAATTCCTCTCCAAATATCTGCTGGCACTGCCTGTCCAGGCCATACACAAAGCCTGGCAGGTCGCTGGGTAAGGGCATGCTGCTCTCCGGGGGGTCTAGCAGACAGTCTCCTGAGGTGTGAGAATGACAGTGGAGGGATTAAAGGATTAATACCAATGTCCACACATATATAAATCTAATTTTGGCCTCAAGCAAGTTATCATCATCATCATCATAACCTTTATTTAAACTCGAAGTACAGTTGAGGGGCAGGCCCTTATTTTCAATGTAGTCGAGATACACAACATAATATTCAACAGGAATAAACATTTATATACATCAATATTAATTAATTTAACTGGTTAGTGCATCATTACTCACTAGCATCCATTTGATTTCAACTAGCAACCTGTGTTGCATGTCTTCACACCTATCTGCATTGGAGTTCCTGCGATTCTTCACTGTCCTATCTTCTGACCTGTGTACATAATTTTGGCCATAAAATAATTCTTATTCCGAAACTTGCTCAGGGTGGGACAATGTTGGGTCTCTGCTCTATGGTAAAATGTCCTGAGACAACTTGCTGTGATATGATTGAGGACAGAGCTTTGTTAAAGTGAATCCATAGCTGTATATTGTGTATTGTATTACAGTGCAGTATTTTGTAACCATGCATGCAGAATGAAATACCAGACAACTTCTATCTTCTTCAAACAAAAGTGAATAATTTGGATTTAATGAAAGCGATATTGCTTCTTGGGCAAACTAATACTCTTTGCCTAGCTATGTGACAATATTACTAAAAACTGCATTTAGTCATTGTTTCTTCTCACCGTCTTTTACTACACTGAATAAGCTGTTGTCAGGGGCTGTCACTGACGTTTATGGTGCAGAATGAACATTCTCAGCCACATGAGTTTTCTTTGGATACATTTTCCAACTGATAAAGAACATATTTTGCTGACGGCAGCTGTTGGTCTTGGCGCGAGCGGCGGAGAACAGGAAGCGGTCCATAGTATGAGTCAGTGGAAAAGAAGGTTCACTGATAGGTCCATCAAGCATACAAACAATACAAGATGCAATGCACAAGACACAGGAATGAGTGAGCACGAGAGAGAGAGAGAGAGAGAGAGAGAGTGTGTGTGTGTGTGTGTGTGTGTGTGTGTGTGTGTGTGTGTGTGTGTGTGTGTGTGTGTGTGTGTGTGTGTGTGTGTGTGTGTGTGTGTGTGTGTGTGTGTGTGTGTGTGTGTGTGTGTGTGTGTGTGCAAAAAATAATTAAATACAAGGTGCAAAAGATGGGGGGAGTTTAAACAAATTAATGGGAGGTTCGGGAGAG
>NC_137606.1:36262012-36479512 GCF_963280865.1 Gymnoscopelus braueri
TGGTGTTTGGCCTATATTTACTTTACTTTATTCAGTTAGGGTAGTCCATCATTAAAGTTGTTCTTTGTTCTTTGCAATCCTGTCAGAATATCTCACGACCCACTTTGGGTGTCCAGGCTACTGGATGAGAAAGTCCCCTCCTCCAAGTATATCCTGTTTCTATCATAATGTACTACAGTCTCATTGCTGATGGCAATCTATACCAAAGCTTGAGAGGAATGTATGTGATTCTGGTGGTTGATGTAATGTGATGTGATCGGGTTCCTCCTTGAGCCAGGTTGAAGCTATGACTGCAGCTGTTCGACATATCACTTCACTTTACCCCAAATTCCAAGGAAATGTCAGCTTTTACTCGCCGTTCTGACAAAGTCAAGCTGTTTACACACTGGAAAAGGTCTTGTTGATGTGTTGTAAATACAGCTTAAGGGGACAAATGGCCATGGGCAAAATAGTGTGTGTGACTTCACTGAACTTCACAACAAACATTGAAGCAAAAGTTTTAGTCAATCACCCAGTTATTCATTCTGTTCTGCATAATGACCAAATATTCAATATTTCAAACTGCTGTCAGCCTTTAACCTCCCCTCTAATACCAAAACAGCGTTTACGGCCTAACAAATCAACAACAAAGCTTTGTCTCTGACATAAGGAATTCACCTGAGAGCCTCATTAATCTACACACAGGAAAGACAGCTATTAATGATTGATACGTTGTTTTGTCTTTCTTCAGTAGGATTGTTCATTTTGACAAAAATAAGGTTTTAGGTAAACTGTAGAGTTTTGTCTGATTTGGGTTTCAAACAATTACAATAAAAGTTATCATTTAGTAAATATTGTCACTTCATACTACAACACTAGTGTTATTTCCCTCCTATAAAACCTGTGGATAGACTTCAAGACGAGCTGTTTTTCCAACTTTTAGAACACATCTGCAGTCATAATGGTGACATAGTTAACAGTAGATGCCATTCTTTTTAATGCAATGTTTGTGTATTTTTAAATCAAATCGTCCAATCTTAATGACTTTTCGTCAAACAAAAACGTAATGCATGATTAAATCAGCAGAACCAATTTCAACCAACAATGCGGTTTAATTTTGTGATATGTGGACTGTTATGGGAGGATGAAAATGGACATAGGGAATTGCTGACAGATAAACTTTTTTTTTAATACAAATATTTGGATTTATATAGTATACTGTATATTGAAAAGTGATATCACTTTAAATTCAGCCATTGAGGTCCTAATGGTTCCTGACCCCCAGGTGGGGAACCATTGGCCCGCACAGTTTTCAGTGTCACAGCTGTAAGTTCACCCAGACAGAGCGATGCAGGTTAACAGTCTCTGCAGGGACCTCTGCGTGAAGGCACAGAACAAGTACTGTTTCTCTGTCTCAGTGTGTCTTGGTGTCATGGTAACCCACCATGGGGGTGCAGATGATGACTGTAGCTCTGGCAGACAAAATGGCTGCCGCATCTGCTGTTGCCGCACGCCGTCTGGTAGAAGGGGGCTGTAGGACATCAACGTTCATGTACTGTATTAAGTCTGCATATACACATACGTATAGATGCACATGCACACATGCTCATGCGTACACGTACGTATGTACACATACAAACGTACACACACACACACACACACACACACACACCTGCCCGCTTAGTCATAGCTTCCAAGGAAAAATCGGTCTAATGTTGGGCAATCTCGACCTAACGAAAACATTTTTTGTTGTTATTACAGCACTGGATCATCTATCACTTCTCTGCTATGTCGAACCCCACCTAGACTACGTACTTTCCAGGCAAATGACATTAAATATCCATCAATTATCAAGTTACCTTCTCATCAGTCTTATTTATTATAGCATTTATTTATTTAATTTACTTCTTAACCATAACACCCCCACACCCCTCCACCCCCTTGGGCCCAGCAAACCTAACCACATTAGCGTCCCTATTCTGGGAGTGAATATTCGGCAAAAATAGCAAATCTATAAGCTCATTCCTCATCACATAGAGCTTGGCTATTTTTGGTGAAGAGATTTGGTGTTAAGGGAAAAAAGGGGCCTAGTATAGACCCCTGGGGGACTCCGGTCCATGACAAATATAGGTGGTTAAGAGAGCAACGTCTGCTCCCATTCTCACCAATTCAGCTAAAACTGTATCGTCCATCAACCTTACAAGTGTAATGAACATTTACTGTAACTTGTGTCCACAGTGCTGTAAAAATATGTAAATGAAGGAAGTGCAGAAAGTATACATACTGTAACACGTTCAATAAGACAAAATAGTGCAACAGTACAATGGTAGGAACACATCATCCAAAACTACTCCTAATGATAGAGACTACTCCACAGCTAACAAAAAAGAAAGAGCCTTCAAACAGTGGACTTCACAGTGATGTGAGCAGCACATGAACTGGTTAAAGCACCAGTGCACCCCAAATAATGACCTAAACAATCCTTAACATTGCCCCTAAATGTGCTGGAACACGTCAGACTTCCAGACATGCAGGTGGAAAGCTATGCAGTATGTTGTAGCCTACTCAACATCCAACCAGAGGGATGCTCTCTGCTCAGTCATTTGCCAGTAATTACACTTCCAGACATACTGCAAAACATAGCTCATGTTTGCAGATGATACAGTACCATTCTGGCATGCCTACAATTATGAGTGCTCAAATATAGCTGAGAGGAGGTCCACCTCATATTCTAATATGTCACTACAAAAAATATCTCACCTCCAAATAAAAATAGGTATTGGCAACTTGTATGTGTAATTTACAGCAATGCCCTCCTAAATTACCTAAAGATAACCATAGAAAGTCTAAAGACAAAGATTGTTTACCATCTCCTTCTAGGTGGCATCGCTGTTTAATATGGCATTTGTCATATTGTGGTAAAATCAAGTATTTTTGCTGGCTTGATATTACACCTGCTTAGAACATCTTATTACTCATCTTTTATTTCTATTTTGGGCAAATGTTTTCAATTGTGCCGGCACCACCGCAAGGTGTTGCTGAGGTGATAAAATAGAAGAACAGGATTTCACTGCACATTCACTGCACTCTGAGATCTTCTGTTTATACTAATAATAACTAAATTACAGCATGTACTGTACAGTACACGTAGCTCAAGGAATGAGATCATATTCTCATTTCTAAAGTTCAGGGAAAAAAAAACCACAACAACTAAGGGCTATGAGCTAATTCACTATAGTTGACCTCACACATTTGGTATGTTCTCAGTTTTACCGATATGCTTCAACAGCAGAGCCCTTGACTTAACATGTGACTGAAATCCTCTCGTTACCTGATCCCCAATGAAACATTGCGTAAATGTTTTTCATAGATGTCAGCTGGAAGGCACACAAGTCCCAGGAGGAGCCAATATAACACTAATATCATGAAGTCATCAGGAGCACATTGGGTGGAGGTGTTCAGAGTGACAGCAATGACCAGGACACATGAGTGAGGCACGTTTGAACTGAGCGTACGGCATATTCTGCTGTGTCCAAAAGTGTCATGTTATTGTATGGTGACCTGTTAGTCATGCAGAGAGAATGGTCATGCATACCTGGATTTAATTAAATTCAGCTCGAGTTAAATAATTCACCTTACTTTGGTGTCACAGTGCAGTACAAACATTAATATAAACCAGAGACTTAGAGACAAAACAGTGCAATCAACAAAAAACATTGCAATAGTCCTATGGTGATACAGTAAATGATCTGATATAGGAGGATAGGAGGATATAGTGTAGGAGTATACAGTATATACAATTCACATATTGTGATACAGTAGCTAAGGTGGCAGGTGCACTGTAATACATGTTATACAAACAATATGTTCCACAAAATAATATGTAACAAAATACAGCATGCAAGCAGATTACTGTATGTGTTCTGAGAAAATTTCACAAAAGAAAATATTACTCTGTTTTGGTAAATCTAAATACAGGCATGTGTGTTAGCACTTCAGGTCAAGTCAATGCAGGAAAAAAAATAAAAAGTGAAACAAATATGAGTAATCTGTCACATTTATCCTTATAATCCATATTTTACCACATTGTTCCGGCCTCACATTTTGATTCGGTAAGATGTATACTAATGATGAGTGCCGATATTACCAAATATAGCACAGCACTCCAAACATATTATCCACCTTATTTATCTTAACTGTAAACTAGCAACCTAGCGATAATGAAACTGTGGTATAATGTGTTGATTTGTGAGCACCAGTGACAATATCTCATGGTGTAGTTGCTTAATTGTTGTGGCTCAATGACTATCCATTTAAAATGTACATACATGTGTACAGCATGTGTGCCTTAATTTTTATACATGGGTGTGTTTTTTCCAGGTGTCTGCTCAAGGTCATGGCACTTATATATCATGGAGGAGAGAGTGAAGGGACCATTTTGGGATGTTAAACGTGTCTTTCTTGGGACAGAGCTATTAGAAGAGGGCAGAGCTAAGAAGCTGTTTTTAACACAGGAGAACATGTTCAACATGACCCAGGTCATGAGGCACTCAACACGAAAGCACTCACATTATTTAAATAAAATGTTAACACAGTGTACTATAGGCAGACCCTACAGCAAACAGAAAAACCTACGGCCTTTAGAATGTAAACAGTTTAGCTCAGTGAAGTTCAAAAGTTTGTAAATGTGATGCTTGAAGCTTATGCACCAGTCACTACTGCTGTTTTGTAACAATAATTCAACTAACGTTTTGCAATGCAATGTCTTTGTGTTGCACTAATTTTGTTGTTTATCATGCTTGTTTAGTTTACCATCAACTTGCTTGATTTGAAAATGAAGACTTGAATCAAAGTTATTTTAACAATAACATTCTGACTGCAGGTTGTTAGGTGAGCTGCGTAAGTTTTAATCACATGAACCCTAGTGTCCCTATTCTGGGGCAACAATATCAGATCTACATCTCACACCATGAGCTTGTATATCAGCTATTTTTGGCGAACATATTTAGTGTAGACGAGAAAAAAAGGAGGGGTCTTAGTAGAGCCCCCTGGGGGACTTTGGTTAAGTATAGGGTTTAAATGTTATAACCAGATGAATTCAATGGTGATGAATTTATTTGTGTAGCGCTTTTCCAAACAGAGTTACAAAGTGGTTTACAGAAGGTGCCTCTAGCAGTATGTAAAAGCCCCCCCCCCCCCCCCCCCCCAAAAAAAAAAGAACATAGCAGAAGATGGATGGTGATGGGACTCAATTCAACAGGGTCAAAGTTTAAAGAAACCTTTTATGGCGGTGCTCTGCCTCTGCCAGTGTGCCCAGTTAAACGGTCAGGAACGCTGGAGATGACGCAACTGGGAGAGCATGCATGCATACTGTACTTGAACGTATCGAATGATGTCAACCAGGAGGTGGACTCTAAATCAAGTCAGCTGTCTAAATAGATGTAGTGAAGTTCATGGCATGGACAACATCTTCTGCACAGGCAGCTGAATAACAAAGGACATGAATTCATGCACCACTCTCTCAATCAAAAACAGGCAGGGTTTGCTTTGGTAATCCATGCCTCTGCTTTTGATATCCCCTCTTCTGGTCATTCATTTTTTTACTGCCATTGGGGATATGTTTTATCCCTGCATCTGGTCAGACTGAATTCAATGCATGTATGTATTTAATTTTGGGAAATCAGACTGTCTGATATGTTTTATATGTACATTTCATAATATCACAATTTAATAATTACAACATTGAGAAAATTGCAGCTCTACAACCTCAAAATGTGTCACGATGCAATGCGTTGCGAGCTTGTAGATTGGCTATTCTCACTATGATTAACAAAATGCCCCCCTCCCCCCACCCCCCCACCCCCCACCATTGTTTTAACAAATCGAACCCTGTGTACGCTCACCCAAATGTGCACGCACAGGATTGCAGTGCATGTGTGTGCACCTGCATGTGTTTGTGTAACGCATACTTGTTCCGTAATCTCCCGTCAATCTCAAATTACTCCAGACCCAAAATGACACCTAATTACTAAAATATTCACCCTGGGAACGTGTGAAGTTGTTTACATTACAATCAGCTCAGCCACATTCTTTTCACACACTCTAATTAGGGGGAAGGGGACCGATACAATAGTGCCAAATACGATAGATAGAAGATCACCGTAAATCTGTTTGCAGCCTTGGGACTCCACCCACCCACCACTCCAGTGCCAAAGTTGAACCATAGAGACAACAGAACCAGTTGTTCCTGGGGGGGCTAGAACATCTGTTTCTATCTAGTTTAATCATCTGATGTCAAACTTTATTTGTACACCACATTCTCTTCTTTAGTGAGCTCTTAACTTATCTTATGTCATCGTATCTTAAAACAACTAAATTACATCTAACCCGTAGAAATCTCTGTACTGTAAGTGTGTGTGTGTGTGTGTGTGTGTGTGTGTGTGTGTGTGTGTGTGTGTGTGTGTGTGTGTGTGTGTGTATTTTTGTGTGAGGAGTGAAAGGTGAAGTTGTTCTAATATAAACCAATACATCAAATATTGTAGACTCAAAGGAAAGAGACGAAAACCAAAGGTTGTAGTTCACAGGTACACATACTGTATATTGCCATGCCTTAGTTATCATGCCTAAATAGTCATCACATGCAACTGCTGGTGTAGAAATCTGTGAGATTAGATTTCATTGTGTGGGGGTCCGAGTGCAATGGAAAAACAAATGATTACCGAGTAGAGAAGAGTTTGAGTAGAGTAAAGGCAAGGCGAGCTGATACTACATATGGAAAGATGCCAAAAGTTAGATACACACAAGGAAACAAGATAAAAACAGACAAAATCATGCCATGACATAGGCTGTCTCTCCTATGGATGTGTGCGGGGATGGCTAATTTATCCTTTGCACATCGATTCATTCGATGCACAACAGGTGTGGTCACATCACATCTATCTCTGAGTTGTATTAGTTTGACTCAGGCCAGGTGTGACTGCTTATGGGGCCGTGTCCACAGATAGCATTTTTTGAGCTGCCGGCACCATTCTGCCATGCATTTCTATGCTGGAGCACTCCCCTTCCCAGCGCTTCAGTGTTCTCGGCGTTTTTTTGGCGGAGCGCAATGGGCGCTTCAAGTAGAAAACAGTGCAACTCATCAATGTCAATAACACAGATGACAAAGTTTGAGCACAGGAACGGTTGATAGGTGTCAGTAAGTGCTCTGTGTAAGTGCTCTGGACATGACATCAAAGCGCTCCTCCACTTTCTGTGGACAGCCCCT
This sequence comes from Gymnoscopelus braueri, assembly GCF_963280865.1. Lineage (NCBI taxonomy): Eukaryota > Metazoa > Chordata > Actinopteri > Myctophiformes > Myctophidae > Gymnoscopelus > Gymnoscopelus braueri. The sequence continues at coordinate 36,269,256 of NC_137606.1, forward strand.
AAATCAGCCATCACCCACCCTACAGCTAATGAATTACACTGCTAACATAATTACTGCAAACCAGCAGCATTCACTGGCATCTGAATCACCCAGTGCAACTTCATATTGATGGGTAACTACTAACTTCACTGTAGTGTCAGTGTTTTAATCTCGCTGCTGTCGCTGCTTTGACACAGAATTTCCCTCTGGGGATCAATCTTAATTAACATGAATCATACAGTATGTTCTACAAGGAGGTGAACAGGAGATAATCTGATGTACACTAACACACTGGAAAACGCATAGCCTGGGAAACTTCATGTGAGATTTTCTCATGTCCAACGACATGATTCGCATAGCAAATTCACTCTTTAATGAAACTATATTCAATCAGAAGCTAACAAAAAACATATCAATGAACATACTTCAAACAAAGAGATAAAGCAATGAGTGCTACAGTAGAGTGCTACAGTTTGGAGTCTGAAAACTCAGTAGTGAGTTCACGATGGGTTCATAAGCTTCAAGGCGTCGCTGTCAGCATGCCTGCCTTGTTGTTCAGAAGTGTGCACTGTTACGTACTGCTAAACCACACCCATCCTGCATGGTGAAACACATGGTTTTTAGTGAGACCATGGATGTTTCATCCCACGCATGAACCGTTCGTCCGTTTCATGTCAATAGTGTCCGGTCTTGGCTGGCTGGCACCGTGGGAAAAAGACATCATCCCTGTAGCACTCTGTTACCAAACCAACAGTCCTACCAATTACACAACAATACCAGCTAACACAGTGAAGGTGAAAGTTAAAAAAAAAACTGAAAAACAGGCAAGTTGTAAGCCTCACAGTTTGACCATAGCCAAGTATGGTTCATTCAAGGAATGTCCTTTGGCATAGAGCTGTTGATAACTCAACCAAGAGAACATTTAAACTCCCACTTAACTCCAATAGAAACCCATTTTCCCATCAGTCCAAGCCTGGAGACAACACTGGAGTAATGCAGGTTATTTCTGGATGCTGTCCATCGCTCAGTCCCCAACCTGCCCTGCCCTGAGGGGGCCTGTCTGTCCAGCTGAGCAAACCAGCAACACTGCCACATCTGGCGGTGTCAAGCAGCCATGGCTGTGATGTCATCCAATCTGAGGTAAGAACAGGGGTGTCACCCAGACAGCCACCCACCACCCAGCTGTCAATCACTGGCCAGGTGCAGGTGCAACGGGGAGAAGTGTGTGTGTGTGTGTGTGTGTGTGTGTGTGTGTGTGTGTGTGTGTGTGTGTGTGTGTGTGTGTGTGTTCTTGTATGCCTACAGTATCAGAGAGAAAATGAGAATGAGAGAGACGGAGAGGGAGAGTGAGAGAGAGTGAGAGAGAGACCTCCACTGCAGGTCAGACCCACCACATTTGTTAGTAAGTAACCTCACAGCATGTTGTTGGCCAACACTAACAGCTAAAACGCCTGGCTGAGTATAACACTCAAAGACCAAGCAGGCCCTGAGTTCTTTATCTCTCACTTTCTCGGACCATGAGATAAGATCAAATAAGAAAACATTTAATAAGACAAGACAAAATAAGACAAGACAAGGCAATCATCTGATATTTATCACAAAATGTAGATCCTGCTGGGATTTTCCAACAATATGGGGAAGTAACTGCCTGTTAAAGGTCAATGTTTTCTGCTTTCTCTTGGTACTTTACTTCACCCCAGATTACAATTCTCTAATCCAGAGTACTTGGACTGATAAACTCCTGATTAACCACTTAAGCCCTGCTTAAAATATAGTGAAAATAGCAGATCTACAATCTCACAACGCTTCGCATCACAATGCATTGTGAGCTTGTAGATCTGCTATTTTCACTATTATTGATGTTGTTTGAACGTCCAGTACTTTGGTAGAGAAACTTTCATTTGTAGTTATAATTGTAATATTTTACCAGGAGTATACTTTGACCCAAGTACTGGGGTTGAGTACTTTGTCCACCTCTCTGGCCCTAAGACTGGCGACCTGCCTTTCTACCCTGGGTCTCAGTAGCGCGGGGCGGGTACAGGGAGAGCATGGCGAGTTGAGGCAAACGCAGTCCCCACAACATGATTTACGATTCTGTGCCTATCGGTACATAACTCGGACGGGGCTGAGTAGGCACACGCAAACTTCGCAACGTTCAGCACGACAACTCGCACGCTTTAGCGCGCTCGGTGGTGCCTTACGTGGCTCAAGTTCGCTTGAGACTGCGCCCCTCCGTCGTGGTCCAAAACTATACTTAATCAGCAAAAAAGACATAGTCGGCAGTTGTGTCCCCAATGGGAGTCGAATCCCAGAGGTGTGGATTAAAAGTCTAATGATTGACGAGGCACGCCACTGAGCCCGGTGCTAAAAGTGGGTATTCGGGCTGGATTAGAATGTGATAACGTCCACCGTTCCCAACTCTTCTAATGTAGAGCGAAAGAAGGCCTAATGTAGAGCGAAAGAAGGCCTGCCCTGTGGGCCTACAGGGCAGGCCTACTGAGATCCGGGGTAGAAACACTGCACGCCTAAGACTGATATGGCAGCTGACCAATCAGCCCAAGCTTATCACTCCCAAGGGCCTTTTAACACCCCCTTGGCCAGGGTAAATAATAAAATAATAAATGATAAGACTTTCTAAATCTAAATTCTAAGTCATGCTACAAAGGATACTCATAGTATACAGCAAAATCAAAAATCTAACAAATGTTTACTTACTGTCTACTCTATGCACTGCAGGACAGCAGACAGTTGAACAACGACCACAGAAGACACGTTTGTCACGTTTCTGTCACGTTCGTGTCGCCTCATCCCCAGTAATCCTCACATGTCCAACTTATAGAGCGCTCCAAATATAGACACAAAACTTGCAAAGCTAATTACACCATATTATTGTTTTCAATGTGGAGAACGTGTTTTGAGGGACAGTCTTGATCTACAACAGATGTTGTGCATTAGGAGGCTTGTCAGAGAGGGCAGCATGCATAGACCACACCACAGCAGATGGATACTGGAAGGATTCCTTCCCCAACAGAGGGGCTCTAAATCACATACTAATAGTAAGCTATATTTGTACGTACAGTAATATGTGTGCTACACCGCTAGTGCTACACCGCAAGTATTAATATAATAACATACACATACATAGTCCTACCTATGATTAAAGGTGCAATCCGTACGTTTTATGTCCTGAGAGACCAAACATCTTTCAGGCAAGAGGGAATCTGCCCTTGGCCAGGGGAGATATTATGAGCTTCGGGCAGTACAACTTGCCAAACAATCGGGTGTTCTACCTCTTACCTGGTTCGAAAGGTCTCAGAGTAGGGAGCCCACCTATAACCACTGCAAATATCGTATTTTAAGTCAAACTCTTTAAAAATGGAAAGTGTCTACACCTATATCAAAACAAATGGAATGAACCTCAGTCTTGTCAGGGAAGTGTGTTTCTGGCTTCTGAATGACAAACAAACATGCAATACATTCAACAATAATAATAATAATAATAATAATAATAATAAGACAATGACACTGCCATGTATGTCCATACATGAGAAGCACTGTTGTCCTTTCTTGTACACATTATACTGTATATGTATGCAGTATGTCCATGGTTACCCACCCTCAAGGATTGCCTTATGTAACCCAACAAATTTGATACGTACATACAGTGATCACATGATGTGATCAGGGTGATAAGCATGGCGGAAAGTGAGCCCAGCAGCCTCGGGCTCATTATGAACATCCACAGTGATTTCACTGATGGTTTTCCATACAGGGTTGTGCTGCATGCTAATGTGCTGAATATTTCTGAGGACCAACAGGTCCCATCTACAGGCAGGAAAGACAGAAAGGAGAAAAACAACAGCTGATTCATGTGTGAGTGTGAGTGTTAAGCTCATTATTTTATAAATGCTTCTTCCACAAGCGCGCCCAAATACTTGAGGAATTTAGCAGATGCCCTCATCCAGAGTGACATGGAAAGTGCAAGATAACCGAGTAAGTGTCATGAACTATATCAGGATACATTTACAAATCTTTAATTCTCATCCCAGTTGTGCAATAATATGAAAATGTATTAACAAATGATGAAAATCGATGTAAAATGTCAAAAACAGCAAGACATTTTTCTTTTACTTAAAATCTATTTTTTGTCCAAATATTATTTATATTATCTGACTAGTCGAGCAGGTTATTTTTGTCTCGTTGCATGTGCATGCTCAACTCGTCGACTGAGCCACTGATCAGAATCGATGTTGACAATGAAGTCAAACAGAAGAGGAATGTTAATCTCAGAGGAGAAATACTACAATGACCAATCACATAAACGGATTAATAAGGAGGCGGCAAAATGCTGCCCCGAATTAGACCCTTGATGATCTGAGCATGAACACACGCCATCATCCAAATCTACTCCCCTGATCCTTGATGTGGCTTATCAACCGTACACCCCCCCCCCCAACATAATAATGTGAATGGTGTGTGCTGCAATACAGTGAAGCCAAAACCACAAACAGTTAATGTTATATTCGTAATGTTTTCAGTGTGCATTTCAGATGCAAATTCAGATGAAGCTAACCTTGCAGTGCATTCTGAGAACTAACTTCTTCCATATGTGCTGCCTGAAACACACTGAGAGATGACATCATAAAATGCATAAACCATTTTCTGGTAGACTCCTCCCCTGGAAAGTCCCTGTGACTCCACTCCTATCAGAAAGCAATGACACAACAGCTATGTCCAGAGCACTGATGATGGACAAAGTATAATACTATAATATTATACTGTAAGTAAATATGAAAGTACAACATTTTATTTTGTATATCAATGCATTGCTGTATTGAAATTTGGAACATTTCTGAAAAATGTAAAAAAAAAAAAGTTTTCAGAAATCTTCAAAATAGTGAAAATAGCAGATCTATAAGCTCACAACGTATCGCAACGCGGTGCATTGTGAGCTTGTAGATCGGCTATTTTCACTATATTTGGAATAGGGTTAATTCATAAAGTACAATTTACAGAAATGTAGTGAGTTAATTTCATGTGCTTGCAAAATAAATAAAAAGTACTCGAAAATATACTAAAGTAGAGTATCCAAATAAATGTACTTAGTTGAGCATTGAGTGTGTGTATGCATATGCAGTATGGGTGTGTGTATGTGCTCATGTTTAAGCTATGTGTGTATGTCATATATGTGAGCACACAGTGGATGTACTGTATGCATGCATGTGTGGGTATATGTATGTGCATCAAGTACATTGTCATGCAGATGTGTGCACATAAGGTCTAGACTCTAGGGCAAGTTATGGACGTGTGAGTGTGTGTGTGTGTGTGTGTGTGTGTGTGTGTGTGTGTGTGTGTGTGTGTGTGTGTGTGTGTGTGTGTGTATGTGTGTGTGTGTGTGCGTGCGTGCGTGCGAGACACGCAGGCATGTTCCCACAGACTGGTCTCAGAGTCGACAACAGGTGCAGCTGATTAACTAATCCCCTTCTCTCTTAAAGGAACTTTGCGAGAGGAAAAACTCCACTCCACTCCTCTCCCAGCGGGAACATTTGCTTTTCATCCATTTGGCCGGTGTCCAGATGGACTGGAGAGGTCTCAGCTGGCCTCTGGATGCATGGCCCCTCATCCCTCAAGCACCCTCTCAGCCTTAATGCGGCAGCCCCTAATAATCACTTAAAAGCAATGTTGTCCCTGTAGTGGTCTGTACCAATATACACAGGATGTGATGTTAACGACCCCCCCTGTCATGTAGGGATGAGCACCTTTGTAAGAACTCTAGATAGTAGAGGAAGACAGGTGGGTGTGTCTGTGTCATCTAGAGTTCCTCAGTGGGACACCGCCCTTCACATGTGTTCGGTTGAATTGCACCCAAGTCACGTCCGGAAGGCTCTGCAGTGAATTCTCGACAGCAACAGGGGTGCTTTAGCTCTGTAAACAGTTTAAAGGAGGTGTGTAAGTAATATGTTTTGTTAAAATAAGTGTGAAATAGCTCTGTATCATTGCTATAGTGTCTAACAGTAACAGAGGTCTCCCCCTGTTTCTTCAGCTCTTTAGTAAACAGAAAATACATTTTCAGTTCGGAATACCAATTTTATACAATCAGGAGAGAACGCATACAGGATACAGCTAAACAAGTGAAATTGGAAGTGATGAAACAAAGACAATTAGCAAAGACTTGGAGTTTGAACATTATAAAATTGAAGCTGACCGATAAGTGGAGTTGTGGAGTTCTCTCTCCTGACTGGATACAATTGGTATCCTGACTTGAACATTTATTTTCTGTTTACTAAAGAGCAGGAGAGATGGAGAGACCCCTGTTAAACACTATATAGCAATGATTACTATTGGAATATACTGTATAACTTTAACTTTTTAACAATTGAGCAAGAGGTCCAGTATCCTTAATGGCAGAATTACTCATACTTTACTTATCCAAATATGACTTCAAACAAAATATATTATAGCTAAGTAGCAACAGTCTGTATGATCTAATAAGATATTGAAAAAGTGATTTTGTAATCATTATAGTTTGTTGAAGCTTGCAATAGTAATAAATAATACAATCATAGATGGTGCAAAAGAGGTCGACTTCAACTGCAATAATAGAAGAGTGTAATTGAACATTATACACTCTACCTAATAATTGATCAAACAACTAATCTTTTAACTGTTCACTAAATCTTCAGTTTGACATAAAAATATATTTATAGTTTGAATATTTGCTTTGAACAACAACAGGATTGCTGCCTCACCCAGATTGTTGCTGTGGGAGCTGTAGTGTGGGTTGGTCCGCAAAATGAAATTCCTGGGGCTGCAAATGACTCCCTTTCGGACCTTGGCGTGACCTTAATATGCTATGAAAAGCAGTGAATTCCCTTATATTGTGCACCCCTCGTCTCTGACAACTTCATGTGAATAAAGCGGTGCTGCCAAACAATGAAAACTTACCCTGTAATCTTTTCTTTCGATAATACTCTATAGAGCCTCACATTTATTTAATTTAATCGAAAACAAGTTTGAAGGCAGTCTGTCACTGCTCCAAACGTTTTGATTTTGTGCATTCCAAGGATAAAGTATGAAGTCCACTGACAATTCATTCTAAGATAATAAAAAAAAACATTTAAAAGCCTGAGAGCTGGTTTAGGGTGTGACTGTCAGAAAGTAAAAACATGGGTGATTTCTACTATTTAAACAGCAGTTTGGAGAGGCAGGAAGAGCAAGTCAATTCAACTCAGATGTATTTGTATCGCTCTTAATCACTGTTACATTCTCAAGGGGCTTTAGAGGCCCATATCTAACAAAGGAAACAAACCACACACCCTGACCTTAGACCCTCAGTTGGTCAATGAAAAACTCCCAAGGACAAACCCATGATGGGAAAAGAAAAGGGAGAAAAATCTGAAAGGATCACAAGAGGGACAGGGGTGCAACTGATGCTGAGTGGACAATATTCCAATGTAAAACAAACAAAAGAACAAAACTCTTAACCACTTTAACCCTATATACTTATTTGGCTGGTGTTGCCCAGGGATCTATAATTGGCCCTCTCCTTTTCCCCCTCTACACCAAATATCTGGTGTAGAGAGGGAAAAAAGCTGATTTACGGGGTGGCAGTGGCAGACTGGCAGAGCGGCCGTCTTGGAATCCGAAGGTTACAGGTTCAATCCCTGGCTCCTCGTCGAAGTGTCCTTGAGCAAGACACTGAACCCCTAACTGCTCCTGATGAGAAGGTTGGTGCCTTGCATGGTTTCCACCGCCATCGGTGCGTGAATGTGTGTGTGAACGGGTGAATGTGAAATTCATTGTAAAGCGCTTTGGAGAAAAGCGATATATAAATGCAGTCTTTTTTACCATTTAAGCTCACAACGCAAAGCATTGAGTAAAAACTGAATGTCCTTTACCCTCTAACAACCTCATCTGTCTGAAAGAGGAGGAATTATCTGCTCAGTTCTAAGGTTGAACACTATATTGTCTTGGTAATCAGAGGCTGATAGCAGATAAACATCTTATACAAATTATACAATGGTGATGATTCAGGCTGGGTAAAACCAAAAGCATCACGTTCAGGTTACCGATGACAACATGGGAAACTAGAAAAAGTGCTCCTCGGAGCACAGGTCTCTGCCAGGTCAGGTAGGTTATTGTGGCCTCCTGGTGGTGCTATAATAGGCCAATGTTTAAAGGGTGCCATTTGTTTTTAGGCCTTGCACGGCAATCGGACACTGCATTCATGGTTTGAGGCATTTTGTGTAAAACAAATGTTTTGCTAAATTAGACCTGCTGGTGGCGCTATAACAGGCCAATGTTAAATTTGTTCCTCAACATAGTGTGAATGTGCGTGCAAAGTTTGACCGCAATCGGACGGTGCGTTCATGATTTGCGGAATTTTGTTCAAAACAAGCCACTACTGCAAACTTTAGATGTCAATCTTAGCCAATGAGGATGGAATATGAAAAATCAAACACATCCGTCTTGATCACATGACTATGGAGATCATGTGTACCGATTTCGGAAGGAGTAATATTAAAAAATGTGTTTTACATAAGTCGGCCTCCTGGTGGCGCTATAAAAGGCAAATGTGAAAAATGCAGGGCAAAAGTTTTTCCTTAGCCTCTAGGGAGTGCGCATACAAAGTTTTACACAGATCGGTGCAGTTATAGGTAAAAACATGAATCGGCCTGTTATAGCGCCACCATGAGGCTGATTTGAAAATGTTCAAGTTGCATTTCTTCCTGGCATAGTGGAAATATGCGTGCAGAATTTCACGGAAATTGCATGCTGTGTTCATGATTTGAGGCATTTTGTTGAAAACGGAGCACTCCTGCAAACTTTGGAAGCCATTTTTAGCCAATCAGGATGGAATATGTTTAATGACTATAGAGATACTGTGTACCGATTTGCGAGATTTTTGGACAAAATCTGTAGGAGTACTGTCAAAAAATATGTTTTGCACAAATCGGCCTCCTGGTGGCGCTATAACAGGCCCATGTCAAAAACTTGGGGCAGAGGTTCTGAATTGGCATCCAGGGAGTGTGTGTGCACAGTTTCGCAGCGACCGCGCCAACGGTGCCGGAGATTAGCTGTTCACAGACAGATGGACACACGGACACACGGACACACGGACGGACGGACGGACGGAGGGTAAAACATACTCTCTCGCCATGCCTTTCGGCCTGGCGGAGACAACAACAGAACAGAGTGCCTCAGCGGTACTGTTGCAACACAGCAACAAGGTTGCAGCTTCAAAGCCTCTCTGTGTAGAGTTTACATGTGGGGTTCATGTGGGATTTCCTCCCACACCAAGAGGCACTGGCCTTAGTGCTGGAGTTGTTCCCTGCCTCCCTGGGGCGCTGATCAAATACAGAGGAACAATTTCCCCACAGGGATCAATAAAGTGTAACTTAACATGGGCAACATGTGAATTCCACTACAGTATTAGCACAGCAGAGTGGCACTCAATTCTGATACCATGTAAGAGAAATTCCCTGCAAGCCATTAAATGCATGGCTGATATGAAGGAATATAAATGTGTATGCTGATAATTTAAGTCATGGGAAAGAGCAGACATGCAGGCCGTTTAAAGATACAAACGTCTAGTAAATGGACCTGGCGTTACATCTTTCCCCAAGCAGAATGGGGTGGAGGGGGGACTCCAGACACCGAAGCTACCAAACGTCCTCCCATCCTCTACACACACTAATGATATTTACCTCTGATGAGCAAGGGAGGGAGAGTCAGAGGGGGAGGGAGGGAGAGACGGAGGGAAAGCCTATTTCACCCACACAATAACTTGAACACGCTGATCAACGCGTTGCAAAATTATGTGTTGTCAGCACAATCCCCCAGCAGTATTTTCTGCTTGTGGATTATTTGTATTAGTTATGGATTATATCTGTTCATGTATTTGAGACATTCATTTAAAAAAGTTAATCACTGTGGGAAAAAAAACGTATCATGCTTTTGTTTTAACACCAACCATTCAAATTCCCATTCCTTATTTTTCCATGAGTAAAAACTAAATGTCTTTCGCTCTAACATCCTCATCTCCTGAAAATTATGAGAAGCATTTAAACACACTGAACCTTGATAAGTATTGGCAGTGATGCTGCAGTAGGCTATATGAGAATGATTTTTGTTGGGATGGTTGAAAAGGTCTTGTTGATAGAAGCTTAATCTGCGTGTGAACCGATCCACTGACTTTCCCATGGAAAGAAAATGTTCCTCTGTGGTTTTATTGCCTCACTTGCCAACAATGACATGACCAAAGAAGTGCATCTGTTGTCTACAGTCATACTTCTAACACGGGTATCCAGGGTTGTTTCTGAAAAACATCTCATCTCAGATAAGAATGAGGGAGGCTAAATTAAAAGTGACAGACTTTACATTGGAATTATCTTGTGATGTATCTTAGAAATGAATGCATGAAGTGTTGTGGCTTCAGCCCCTCTGGCTGATGTCATTAGACTGAACCATGGGTTCTATGATTTGCTGCTGGCGTTGGGTCGTAATGAGGTGGGCTGCTAGAACTGATCCAACTCTGACCAATGCAGGCTCAGAGAGTATGGAGTAATGTCAGCCTGAATTTATATACATGGAAACAAAATGTGCTTCTAAGTAAATAACAAATACGTTAATTAAATGATAGCAAATTATGAAATATAATTATAGCTTTTTTGCACTAACATCTGTTATGTACGTAACTGTATCATTTACAAGGAGCTGCCAAGTACAACCACAGCCAGTTTGACCATTGGGAATGCCCAATTCAACCTCAGTCTTGTAGAGTTAATCGCTGGGAACTGCCCAATACAACCACAGTGTTCTTCAGCTGTCCCAACAGAACATATGAGGATTCATTATGTAATACTGTACTTGGAAAGATAGCAATGTCCCACAGCCCGATAACAAACTAGCTGTCAGCTGAGAGTACAGTACAGTGAGGATACCACAGCTCCATTCAATCAGAGACTAAATCATGTATAATACATCTATTAAAACATTTCTGATTTAATTGACAGTATAAAATGGCAACCTGTGAAGAAAGAAAAGGAAGAGATGAAGAGAAGATGTGCATCATGGTTCATGATGTCCATGACATCACAACTAGGTCTGTGCTGCATATCGTCCCTGTTGGTCAGACCTTGTATCTCCATATTTCATCTCTCCCCCAACCCCCATGAATGTGTTATTGTCTCCGCCAGGCCGAAAGGCATGGCGAGAGAGTATGTTTTCGCCCCTGTCCGTCCGTCCGTCCGTCCGTCCGTCCGTCCGTCCGTCCGTCCGTCCGTCCGTCCGTCCGTCCTGTCTGTGTGTGTGTTAGCAGCTAATCTCTGGCACCGTTGGCCCGCTCGCTCCGAAACTGTGCACACACACTCCCTGGATGCCAATTCAGAACCTCTGCCCCAATTTTTTCACATGGGCCTGTTATAGCGCCACCAGGAGGCTAATTTGTGCAAAACCTTTTTTTTTACATTACTCCTACAGATTTTATCCAAATGTCATGCAAATCGGTACACAGTATCTCTATAGTCATGTGATCAACACAAATCTGTCCGATTTCCCATATTCCATCCTCATTGCCTATGGTTGGCTTCCAAAGTTTGCAGGATTGGTCCGTTTTGAACAAAAAGCCTCAAACTATGCACGCAGCTTGCGATTTCCGTGAATTTTCACACACACATTCCCACTAGGCTGAGGAAGAAATGCCACCCTTTACACATTGGCCTGTTATAGCGCCACCAGCAGGTCTAATTTAGCAAAACACATTTTTGGAACAAAATGCCTCAAATCATGAATGCAGTGTCTGATTGCCATGAAAGACCTAAGAATAAATGGCACCCTTTTCACATTGGCCTATTATAGCGCCACCAGGAGGCCACAATAACGTACCTGACCTGGCGGAGACCTGTGCTCCGAGGAGCACTTTTTCTAGTTTGTCATACAGTTTGTCTGAGTAGTCTGCATGTTTTTAAGCTGTTTTTTTGTGTTCATGTGTGCTTAGATAAGCATTGTAAAGGGATGCTTATGTGATTGTGAAGGCATTCAAATCCTTTTTGCATTGTACAGAGGTCTCCCTCATCGTCTACTACTGCTTTGGATCTTTGGCTTTTTTGGGAACCCTAGGCTATCCAATCTTTTGTGTGTGATACTTTATCATAGAGAGTGTCACACAAAAGGAGCTAAAATACATCCAATCTCATCATCATTTATTTAACTCACGACCATGTTCACATGGTATGGAGCACAGATACATAAATATAAACAGTATACGATACATAACAATATTCATATAGACGTAGCAAAAGGCATGGCATGCATTATTTGAACAGAGGAAGAACATTTTTCTTTTGGCTTGTCAGATTGCAGTATTACAATTTAAACTAGACGCGTCGCAATTCTGGGAAATTGCAAAGTGTGGTTGCGCCGACGCCGGTCGCGGGCGGCCGCCGGGACGTGAGGGATACGCCGGGAGGATTCCCGTCGGAGGCCGCGCAACGTAAGATTCGAATTCGGTGCCGATCGGATCCCGCGTTCGTGACGCGTGCTGTTTTGATTTGAGGAAATAGGCCCCTCCCACTAAAGAAACAGGCCCCTCCCACAAATGTAGCGGGCCAATGACATCGTCGTGTCACTCCTGAGATCACTTGCTTTTCTTTTAGAGAGAACTGATTCCCCCAAAAATCATGTTTTTGTGTCAAACGGTTACATTTTGCGCATTTGTGGCGCCCCCTATGGGTCAAAGTGGAAATGCTTTTGGGGATTCGTTGAGTAAGCCATCCTCGACATGTGATTAAAATTTGGGATTGATTGGACGTTTTGTTCGCAATTTTAGGCATTTTTGGTAAAACGGGCCCCTCCTGCTAACTTTGGAAGCCAATTACGGCCGAACGGTATAGACTATCAAAATTCCGCTTGGATATGTTTATCGCATGGGTCCAGAGATCATGTGTACTGATTTCTGTGAGATTTGGACAAAATCTGTAGGAGGAGGAGATAAAAGTGTGTTTTGAAGAAAATTCAAAATGGCGGAAATGGGCGACGGAAATGGGCGTGGCCTATATGGGAAGTTGCGTCTACGACCTACGGTTCAAGAGTTATAGGCCAAAAGGTATAGGGGGCTGTTATAGCGCCACCATGTGGCCGACTGGTGTGATTCTTTTATTAATAATTTTGCAATAAACTATTAACCTCCCCTCCAAGTCTTGTAACTGTAGCCCTTACGGTTTCCGAGAAAAAATACTTGAATGGGAGTTTTTTCATTTTCCCATTAAAGTGTATGGGGAAATTTAATGCACTAATAAATCAATATAGGAAAATCTATCCAGACGCAAATGGGCGTGGCCTATATGGGGAGTTGTGTCATGACCCAAGGAATCCAGGAGTAAAGATTTTTTCATTTTACGACCTACGGTTCAAAAGTTATAGGCCAAAAGGTAAAGTGGGCTGTTATAGCGCCACCATGAGGCCGAATGGTGTAATATTTGTTTCAATAATTTGGCAATAAACTATGAACCTCCCCTCCAAATCTGGTAACTCTAGCTCTTACGGTTTCTGAGAAAAAAATACTTGAATTTGAGTTTTTTCACTTTCCCATTAAAGTGGATGGGGAAATTTAATGCACTAATAAATCAATATCAATAAAACTATGCAACCAATCTCTTAGCCGGTCATTATGACATATGGCACAAAATTGGGAAAAATAAACTGTGGGAGAAATAGCGAATAAGAAAAAAGTTTATCTAGTGGAATAATAAGAATAAAGTCGGTAGAGTACTATAGTCTGGTTGCCCATTCGGGCAACCACACTAACTAGAAAAAGTGCTCCTCGGACAGGTCAGGTAGGTTATCGTGGCCTCCTGGTAGCGCTATAATGTGAAAGGGTGGCATTTCTTCTTAGGCCTTTGATGGCAATCGGACGCTGCATTCATGATTTGAGGCATTTTGTTCCAAGAATGTGTTTTGTTAAATTAGACCTGCTGGTGGCGCTATAACAGGGCAATGTGGAAGGGTTGCATTTCTTCCTCATTGTAGTGCAAATGTGTGAGCAAACTTTCACCGCAATCGGACCCTGCGTTCATGATTTGCGGCATTTTGTTGAAAACGGGCCACTCATGCAAGCTTTAGATGTCAATCTTAGCCAATCAGGATGGAATATGAAAAATTTAGCAGATCCATCTTGATCACGTGACTATAGAGATCATGTGTACCGATTTGAGTGAGATTTGGATACAATCTGAAGGAGTAATATCCAAAAATGTGTTTTACATAAGTCAGCTTCCTGGTGGCGCTATAAAAGGCAGATGTGAAAAATGCAGGGCAAACGTGTTTCCTTGGCCTCTAGGGAGTGCACATACAAAGTTTTACACAGATCGGTGCAATTATAGGTAAAAACACGAATCGGCCTGTTATAGCGCCACCATGAGGCTGATTTGAAAAATGTCAAGTGGCATTTCTTCCTCAGCCTAGTGGGAATGTGCGTGCAAAATTTCACAGAAATTGCATGCTGTGTTCATGATTTGAGGTATTTTGTTCAAAACAAAGCACTCCTGCAAACTTTGGAAGCTATTCTTAGCCAATCAGGATGGAATATGAAAAATCTGAAAGACCCGTTTCGTTTAATGACTATAGAGATACTGTTTACCGATTTGCGTGACGTTTAGACAAAATCTGTAGGAGTACTGTCAAAAAATGCCTCCTGGTGGCGCTATAACAGGCCCATGTAAACAATTTGGGGCAGAGGTTCTGAATTGGCATCCAGGGAGTGAGTGTGCACAGTTTCCCTGCGATCAAGCCAACGGAGACAGACGGACAGACGGACAGACGGACAGACGGACGGACGGACGGACGGGGTGCAAAACATACTCTCTCGCCATGCCATGCCTTTCGGCCTGGCGGAGACAATTAAGCTTACAAGCTTACAAGTTACAGACACAAGCTTGCAACGGCAGGTTACGGACACCAGGTTAGAAGTGGATAGGTCTGTGGGTTTTATCAACATTTAACCAATGACATTTATAAGAGCTTGTGACTAAATAATAACAATATTGAATCCACTGGGACACCGGTGCTTTTTCCCCCCACTAACCATTTTGGACATACAAGGTTTCCGCCCCGACAGCGACAATAACAAATACTGTATTCACTAACAGACTATGCTACCAGGTTGGAGACTCAACAGAGAATGCCATCAACCCACGCCATCCCACGGCCAAGCGAGCACTGCCAGAGAAGATGTGGAATCACTCATTAATGTGTTGACCATCTGATAAGCGCTGCTGTACTGGAAACAAAACCACGACAAGCATTGCAGCGTCTGAAAGATCAACACCCTCTCATCAATGGAATCAATCCAAACTGTTTCATAAACTGTTAGTGCTTTGCCAGTTGCCGTCAGATCCGTTCCAGGTTATGGGTCCATAAAAGCAGATAGCAGCCTCTCCAAAATGTTTAGGTCCAATCCAATCAGCATTTTGTAGCCACGCTATACTGTACACACTACAACCATACTGTACATCTGTAAGAGACTAATCTCTCAAGACAGATTCTGCTGTTTTTCTTCTTCTTTTTTACCAAATGGGTTCCCAGATTTCTAAGAGGATGGTCAATGGACTAGACATACAGTAGCCTACAGTAGAACCTACTGATAATGATGAGTTTGGTCAGAATCTAATGACCTGTCATCGGTCTCTCTTTCTCTCTCTCTCTCTCTCTACTGTAACTACTATACTGAAACCCCTGGTCATCTCTATAATAGAATGGAATAGAATGACTTTGCTATAAAGGGAAACATATAGTAGCGCGTCATAATAGGAAAAACAAAAGGATATTGACTATCAGTATAGAAAAGTTTGCAGCAGACGCTCGAGCACTTCCACTTGAATATCAGATGTAGCTTTGGGAAGAGGAGGTCACTTCCTCTCTCACTTCATCATCGCTTTGTTTTGAAGGAAGCAGATGGGACACTTCCACAGCGAACACAGCCCCCTCTACATTTTGCATAAATCACATAACTCACTGTTTGAAAAGAGATTTCACGAACTCTCATGCTGTTCCCTGTGAGAAGAATCCAGATTACAATAGATAGCAGGTATAAAAGGGGGGGGGGGGGAAGAAAAACGACCGCCAGCTGCTTTCATTCAAGCTCAGGCCCGAGTGGTGGACTGATAGATGCGAGATGGAAAAAGACAGAATGGGTGGCCTGCTCTTTTTCCAGTTCCGCTGTACCGTGTTATCTAATCTAGACATTTCAAATTAAGAGCCTGGCAGGTCTCTTCCCGTTACCTCTCTGAATTATTAGATTTCACACAGGCCAGCTGAGGCCTGGGTGGGGTGGGGTGGGGTGGGGTGGGGTGGGGTGGGGGTGGTGGTGATGGAGGGCTGGGACTCCAGACTGAAATAAAAGGGTTGATGTCAGAGCATAAGAAGAATCAGGTGAGGGAGAGAGTGAGTGGGTAAGAGGGTAAGAGGAGTGAAGTGGAGGGAAAGCATTCTCTTCAATATTTATTATTGCTTTACCGCTGTTATGAGTGATGTTACGTAAGTCTATTTTGGTAACCTACACATGAAAATATCTTGAGAGTTAATCACTTTAGGCTTATGTTTAAAAATAGATCTACAAGCTCACGAGTCGTGTAATGACATCAAAAATATGACCGCATGTTAAACATGCCAGTGGTTCAACATTATTACAGTCTCAGAGATAAATGAACACTGGATTGTGTAGTGGTAAACTGGCCCAGACTGTAAATATGGATTGTAAAACGCAGACAACTGTCTAAGACTCGTGGGTTCAGATGGGTCACAATGCTGAGCATATTAACGTGATACCTTTTAAATTTGATATACAGTATGCTGCCCCATGGGAAGCATTCTGGCACACACGCAGAACCATGCAATATGTGTTTAAGAGGTTATAATCCCAGATGCTGATGCCATATTGAATTTGTAACATGAATCTTTAAAGGACCACTTCACCCATTTTCAACATTATCCGTCTACTCAGTCTGCATCTCAAAGGAGGGCTGTGGACATTTCAGAAACCTGCAGGTTTAGTCATTTCAAACTAATTTAAAAGTTTTTAATTATTTTAATTATTTTAATTAATGCATGCACAGTGGCTTCTATTTCAGCATGCAATGAACTGCAAATAGATACTGGAATCACTGCTATGCTGTCCTTGTGTCCTGTGACATTTTCCATTGAGTATCAATTTATTGTATTCTATCTCTATTTAACCACATGAACCCTAGCGTCCCTATTCTAGGCATGTCATAATAATGTAGGCAAACATTCAAAAATAGAAGATCTACAAGCTCGCAAAGCGTTAGCTTGTAGATTGGCTATTTACGGCTAAGAGATTTTTTATAGAGGGAAAAAAGGAGGAGGCCTAGTATAGACCCCTGGGGGACCCCGGCCAGTGGTTCTCAAATGTTTCATGTTTTCAAATTAATATGTATTTGGCCATGGTATACAAGTTTTCCCTGTTTTTCCCCAAGATGTTTTTGAAAATAGATTGACGCGTTGTGAGTTTACATAGATTGGCTATTTTCAAATGGCTGATGCACAGTTTAAGGGTTAAAGTGGTTGAACTGATTTTGATGCTAGATCGGCTATGCAACAAGTTTTGAGCTTGTACATCGGCTATTTTTGCAACTTTTGTGTGACACTGTAGTACAATAAAGTATATCATACATTTTGAAATATGGAGATACAAGGTTTCTAGGGTTCTTCTAGGGTTTAAGTGGTTAATTCTACCACCATGAGGCCAAAGGCCACATACACATCTTATTGTTCATACGCATTTGTATGAACAATAACGTTTATTCTAAAATACAGAGACACAGACAAGGTGTTATACAATGTGAAAGTCAAAGATCAGATTGCTGAGAGCTGATAATATCTCTGCTGATGCTGTCATTTGACTGAGGAATTGCTGATGGAATTGAACCCCCATCACAGCACATGATAAACTGAACGATCCTCTGGCACCAAGCAGCTGGGACACCAGCTCCAGCATACCCCAAAAAGTTCAATGTGAGACTGGTGGAAGGGAATCCATGCCTCTGCTACCTCTGTTTGATACGTTTGATATATGTACAGTAACCTCACGTCCATATGGGCACATTTTCGAAGATTTAAATAAAATATTTCCTAAATGTCTTACGCTGTAAGACATTGTGTGACACGTTGTGAGCTTGTGTGTGAGCTATTTCCGCGAATTGCTGTATGACTAAGTATATAGGGCTTAAGTGGTTAAGAAAATGTCCCCCCTCTATTTATTTTTTTGTTTGTTTGTTGTCGTTTTCTTTCAAAAATCGAACAACTGATTTTGGTTCCAATACAGAATGCATGAGACCTGCACAGATGTAGAGCACCATTTATCTTCTCAACCAGAGGACTGGGGCCCAAAAGTGGGCTGTGAGTGACATGTTCTAGTAGAATTATGGGAATAAACATCAACAACTTGAATTTAGGAATAACTTATTTTAGTTGTTAGTGAATGCAGAATTGGGGTGAAGTTGAATGTGAAAGCAGTTGAGAAGCATAATCAGGACAATATCAACTGATTGCTAAAAGGCCGTAATCAGGCTGATTATCATCTCTGCAGCTGTTGGGTATAAAAGGTCACAGTGGACACAACACATCCACTGTGGTTTTCTACGACACCTTAAAATCGGCTTTGTACAAACCCAGGATTTTAATTTGCCAATGAATGACAACTGATGAATAACTGAATAAAAATGACTGTTCAAAGTCATCTTTATGGATATTTGTAGCCCACAGCACCGTGGAGAGATTCAGGAAATAATTTGGAAGAAAAGAGACATGACTTTCAACAAAGGCCCTGAGCCCGGTTCAAAACCAAGTTGCCAAAAGTAGGACAGAATGGGTTCCCAAGATTGCTTCATTCATAACAGTCAATACAGCTTTTATAATTATAACTCTATCTACCTAATTATTATGACAATCAAATTTACATAGCTCTCTCATCTCATTATAATTATGTTACCTTATCATTGCTGCAGCAGAAATGTGGACCTCTGGTGACCTACCACAGGCCACAGACAAGGTCAGAGAGAGAAGGATGAGAATGGCTGGTCACCGAGTCAGGCACCCGGAACTAGTGGCAAGCAAACTGACACTGTGGGAGCCAACCCAGGACACAGCCAGGAAAGGAAAGAGGCAGCGGGTGTGGAGGGCAGTGATTCAGGAGTCCCGAGTTGGTGTTGGATATATAGGAAGAAAGGCTGACTGATAGCCCTCACCTTGACTCTTTCAAGGCTAAAGGCCAAGCCGGAAATCCTGATGTCCCTCGTCAAGAACAATTTAAGCCTACTTATCATCATAAAAAAAGAAATACAATCTCACAGCACAGCAGGTGACAAGTTGTGAGCTTGTAGAGCGGCTATTTTCCAGGTTAAAGGCCATTTCACAATAGAGGGGGCCTGGAAATGTTTAAGAACCACTGGGTTGTCAGCTATAGCTCTTTCAGAATGCATCTGACTTGCTTCTACATTATGAACCCTCGAGCAATCATAGGTCGTCAAGGACCAATCTACTAACTGTTTCCAGAACAAAACAAAACAAAACAAAGCATGGTGAGGCAGTGTTTAGTTATTATGACACACATAGTTGGAACAAACTTCCAAAGGATCTGAGGCTTGCGCCAACAATGACTACTGTTAATTTTGTCCACAGCCATTTCTAAAAAGTTTTTTTTGTATTTAAATGCTTTTACTGTACACCTTATCTAAAGCACATTGTATTGGCTTTTTGTATGCAATGTGCTGTACGAAGAAACTTGTCTTGCTTGATCAAATCCTTTGTGTTCAGTGGCTGAACAAAACAGCAAGTTCAGAGTGACCCATAACTGCTAATTCTCGATGTCATCTGTCCTAACGTATGTAAAACATGAAGCTGTGCCGAGATCAGACTGTATTCTGGGCGGTCAAACAAGGTTCAGACCTTTGATCATACAACAATCAGGAGAGTGGTACAGTCAGCTGCCAGCTAACATAGCCTCATAAGCTTCAGGCCCAGCTAGAACAGAACCACAGAGACTAGAGGAACAGATCCATTACCTGACCCAGGAACGGCAGCTGTGCATCGTCCAGGCTGCAGAGTTGGGCTCGACTGTGCTTCCATTCAATACATCAGAATGGAATGTGGAATTAAGCTGATAAAAAAATAGTACACATCAAGATTCATCAAAAACTGAACAATTATTATTAAGCCCAAATTATACACCGTTGTACGACGGAGAATAATCTGTGCATGACTGTAGTTAAATTTTTCAGAGGGTTGCACTCCTGTTCCAGTTCATTTCTCCAAAGCTTCTTTTGATTGGCCCAGCAGCAGGTTTGAACTGGAAACACATTACACCTTGACAGGTGTTTCCAGTTCAAATTTGCTGCTGAGCCAATCAAACAAAGCTATGAACAATGGCAATGAACTGGAACGGGAAACGGGCATGCCGCCTTCAGAAAACTGGGACTACAGTTATGCACAGAGCCAATTAGGCTTTGGGTCAGCTATGCACAGCCGGTCCTCTGAGGGTCACAGTGACTATACGTCAAAGTATTGACCCAAGGGTTGATTGACTGATATCACTTGACCTCCTATTCACCCAGCCTGTGGACATTTCCTCTACAATTAGGATAGAAAGAGGCCAAATCATTCTGTTTCTTGTGTGTGTGTGCGTGTGTGCGTGTGTGCGTGTGTGTGTGCGTGTGTGTGTGTGTGTGTGTAGCGAGTAGCCAGGTCAATCCTGTGAACACACACACACACACACACACACACACACACACACACACACACACACACACACACACACACACACACACACACACACACACACACACACACACACACACACACACACACACACACACACCTCCAAGATGTGTCCATCCATCACATGCTTTCATCACTAGCTTTGTTTACTGGTCTGTGGAACGCCAAGACTGTGTCAGACTCAGACTGCATCCAAACTTGGCAGAGAGAAAAGGAGAGAGCAAAGTTATATTTCCTATTTGCTTCAGGAAAATAACTAATGCAACAAAGAAGACAGTGTTGATTGCATGTGAGGGGTAGTAGTGGGAGACAGCTGCACTGCACACCAAGCATTAACTCCAGTCCAGACACAAGAGACCAGCACAAAGGAATGACACAGTCTGTGGAATCTCAAATAAAAAACATGGTTCTCAACCGGTTTCAAATCTCCTTGTGAATTCTTCATTAACCATAAGCCCTATTTTATGCTTTCAAGAGGTAAAAAAAAAGTAAAGAATAAATAGAATAGCAAAAATAGCAGATCTACAAAAAAGAAAGAAAACGGGGAAAAAAAGAAGAATGTTCACCTACAGTATAATGACATGCCTGAACTAGGGACTCCAGGGTGAAAGTGGTTAACCACACATGAAACCTATTCTATCCCATCCCTTTTCTGGGGTGAACATTCCACGAAAACAGCTGATCTACAAGCTCAAAGAATGTTGTTGCATCGCGTTGCGATGGGTGGTGACCTTGTAGATCGGCTATTTTCTTCGAAGAGATTTGATGTAGAGGGAAATATTAGCGGACCTAGTATAGAGCCCTGGGAGGCCCTGGTCAATTAAGTACACATATGGGTTTTAAGTGGTTAACCATAAACTATTGAGTAAACGCAACATTACTCTGTTTGGTTTGTCTGGGTTGTAAAGTATTCAGGTCTGAAAGTACAGATTGCCAACATTTCAGCAGCTTGATTGTTTATAGTCAATTATATGTGATCCATGTGAAATCATCTAATGATCCATTTTGAACCCTGGTGAAATGCACAGTTTCCTGGATTTTGACAAGGAAGGTAAATTAAAGAAGAGACGTGCTGAACGCCAGGCATGCGCCATGACACTCAGTTTGATGAAATAAATACATTGCAGTGAATGAGAGCCGGTTGGACAGCTTGTGAACAAACACTATTTCTGAACAATTGCAACCGTCATATAATCGGTTCAGGAATATAAAAGAAGACATATCACAGGTTGCTTTGTGACCACTGGTTTTTAGATGTGCACAGGATATGCACAAGTAGTTTTATTGAGGCAAGCAGCGGCAGGTATCGATTCAGGCTCGGTAGTAAGTCTCACGATACTTGGCATGTTCATAAATTTATTTTGTGCTCTTTAAATACCTCTATAAAATTATACAGTGTACACATCGAAAAGAAACACAGCAAAAAACAATTTGTAATATGTCTTCTTTTATTTTCCTGGACCAAGTATTTTACAAATTAAGGTCTCAGTCATTCAGAAATAGTGATTATTTATAAACTGGTCCACCTGGCCCTCATTGACTCCAAAGTATTCCATCGGAGTCCTGGCTGCATTTTGCCACCCAGTGCAACACATCTGCCAGCTGGAATTGCTGGATAGAGAAAATTACATTGGTGACCTTTCCTTAATTTAGCTTCCTTGGATTTTTTTTTACAAAATCCATTCACCCCACCCTGAGAGCTTAGGTCTACTTAACAAGCACAACACAAGCACAATTAAGCAGGTGCAATTAATTAGACAGCAAACAATCCTGGTTACAGCTGTGGATGTGTTATGATTTGCTTGACGTGTTCAGCTGCATTGCGACCTAGGTGGAGAGCATAGTGGATTGGTACACAAGTGGCAAACAGGATGGATCCAGTAACATGTGTTCAAAGTGTGGTGAGGGAGGTGTCTTGGAAGCTCTGAAACCATAATAGATAGATGGAGAAAGACAAAATGGCCTGGGTTTCAATTGGGTTCAGAAAATGCGGCAAAAGGCAATGATTATATAATTATAAAATATCTTATTGTATGTAAATGCTTCCTAATGGAGAAAGAATTGATGCTTGTCCTGTTTCTTAAATATGGATTGACTGGCGCTGACTGACTGGCACAATAGGAATTTAGTAGTTGACGTTTGAGAGAGAGAGAGAGAGAGAGAGAGAGAGAGAGAGAGAGAGAGAGAGAGAGAGAGAGAGAGAGAGAGAGAGAGAGAGACTTCAAAAATAAATAAATAAAACGACTTAACAAACGGGCTTAAACTCCATCATGCTGTGGAAAGTAGTCACAGAGAGAGCAACAGGTGAATGTCAACAGTTTACCACACAGCACCTCCCCATGGTCACCACCAGTATGGCACACAGAATCGACACTTTGGTCATAGCACCCTCTAGTGCCAAATGGGTGCTTTCGCATCCATTTAAACTATGATAGATAAAAGGTATATAGATAATACAGTTTTAGTCCGTGAGATTAACCAATTCTATTATTAGTTGAATACATCTCAGTGTCGAGCTGCTGGGATGAATACAGATGGGCAATGTGTGCATACTGTGCAATATGCTGCTACAAGGCTGTAGTTGCAGTCCAGATTCATATATTATTATAACTCTGAGTTTAATAAAGCATGCTTTCGTTTTCCCAGTCACACAGTTGTGCTGAACAGCAGAGGGTGCTGTTGTGTTCTATAGATTGTTTAGCTTTGCTCCTAAGGGAGATGCCTTTATATTGTATGTATCACTTTGGCACAAGTTTACCTGCAAATTGTTTTCACAACACTGTTGTATTTTTGTTAGAATTTAATGTTATTAAGCTATCATTTGCTTGTAGTTCAGCTCAAAAATAGTAAAGTCACTATTTGAGTAAATTCATTCATTCATTAAATGAAAAATATAGCCTAAAATAGAGATGCCAGGGTTAATGTATTTAAATGGTTGCTGCATTCTTTAAGCCATGTAGGCCTAAGTGTATACATTGCATGGAACAGCCCACCCTTGCCCTTAACTCAGTGGATTAGATCAGTGGTTGCCAAACTTTTTAGCTCAAGACCCAAAGGAGAAATTAAGACGTTTGCCCAGTACCCAAACTAGTGAAAATAGCAGATCTACAAGCTCACAACACGCCACTTCGCGCCGCGTTGTGAGCTTGCAGATCTGCAATTTTCACTACTTTTTAACTTCTTTTATTTATTTATGTAAATTAGATTTTTATTTCCCATTTTGTTTATGGTATACTTTGGAAACATTTTGGAATTGTTGTTAATTGATAAAAACTTTTATTCAAAACTTTTTTTATCTTTTGAATTTTCTTTCCTCAGTTTTTAGGAAACGGAAAAAAGGATATATTTACTTGTGATCCATAAAAGTTAGTCCACGACCCAAAGATGGGTCCCGACCCACTGTTTGGGAAACAGTGGATTAGAAGGCCATAGACAGTGGTCCTGTGCTACTGTGGAAGGTTTGAGGCTGGTCGATGGTGTTTAAAAGGTCATTTTTCTTTGGGGGGGGGGGGGGGGGGGGGCATCAGTTATGTGTGCAACTTTTTAAAGCCACAGAGAAGTGCCATGCTGCAAACCAGGACTGACCATTAACGTCCCTATCATAGAGGGACAAACATATGCGGTTAAATAATAGTGAGAAGAGTCGGCAGAATTGCTCACCTCCATTTGCGCCAACTGGATGGTTTGATGTTGTAGTAATAGCTAATTCAGGTCAGTCCTGCTTCATGTCAGGTTCACAAGTGGTGGAGACGTTAGAAAAACCCCTTCTATGTGTGCCCTACCACCGGAAACCTTGTATCTCCATATTTAGTCTTTCTATGTTTGTTTGCCATATTTTATACTTTGTTGTATGACAGTGTTGTGCAAAAGTACAGAAAACAGCAGATCTACTAGCTACACAAACTACAAGCATGTAGATCTGTTATTTTCACTATTTTTGATCTATATACTGTATATTGACATGCCCAAAATAGGGATGCCGGTTTTTAAAGTAGTTGAGTCTTGTGTTAAAACATTTATCCATTAACAAGAGCTTGAGACTAAATAATATCCAAAAAATATCCAATGGAACACAGGTTCTTCTTTTCATTTCCTGAAAAGTAACAGTTTTGGACATACAAGGTTTCCATCCACAGATAACAGCATAATATACAGTACTTTATTCAATAATTAATTTGTTTCTGATAATCAGAATCAGTTTCAGCGAGCAAGTACATTAACATTTTCTTCAGCTGCTTCACAATGGAACCAATGCACTCTCATCTTCTACAAGGTTCAACTTCCACCTATCTGTCTGTGTCTGGGTAAAGGAGATTATTATTAAGATTGATGTTAGTGCTACAGCAAAATAACAGTCTGGGTGAGAGTTCCTACACAGATCTGTTTCCTCTGTATTGTCTAAAGAGTTACTCCTCAAATGTCTCCTGCCATCATAGTCTGGCTCTTCTAGAAGAACATTTGAACTTTGGCGCGTGTTTGTATTTTGTATAATGGCTATATTCTTATGTAAGACGTGGATAAAAACAAAAGAATAAGACAGGGGAGAAGCCACAATTGTCTCCTCCAACTGCCAGAGAGCAAAGCGTGTCAAACAGCATTGGGAATCAGAGCTGGGAGGTTGCGTAAGCTGCCGAGGGGAGAAGGAACATGTGTTTTCCATGTAAAGCAGCCCCATGAAGACGGAGGCTCACACCGATGCGAAACAAGACTTTAAATCTATTTACTCTCTCAAACCACCGGCCGCATGCTACAAATTAGGACGGATTGTAAGCACACAGTTCATCTGGAGAGAAAGACCCATGGGGGTGAACTGCTGATACTGCTGTTTTGTGCTGTAGTTTGCAGGACGTTGTAACTGGAACTGTGCAATTACTGTTACCACTGCATCTAGTTTGATCAATATTTTATCTATTAATTCAATTTTGATATTAACACAGACACAGGCACATCAGCCAGTGCACACTAAACACACAGCACGTTGTTATAATTTAATTTCTTATAAAAAAAAATGCCTTGCGATGAAATGCATTGCGATGTACAATAAGAACATGTATTCATAGTTTTGTTATGCTCTCCTTTATCAGAGGAATGGGACCCATTATGGTTTTCTGGGGTGTCTTCAAAGCTTTATAGCTTTTGTCATTAGAGAAAAATCTGACCCCATTCCAGGATGGCCTGTTCTCTTCACCTGACAGACTGGGGTTACAGGGGAATACCACTAATTTTCAACATTGAACTATGTCTTTAATACACCTTAGAGCTGTTGTGTGGGAATAAGAAAAAAGTCCCCCCCCCCCTTTTATGTTGCCTAGAACTGGATAATTGATTGAGATCATGTGATCAGTGACATACGCAAGGTGTACTTTTGGCTCCGCCCCCTCAGCCAAAAGTACACCTTGCGTATGTCACTGATCACATGAGTTCTCCTCTATAGAAGGAGGGGGGGGGGACTTTTTTTCTTATTTCCACACAACAGCTCTAAGGTGTATTAAAGACATAGTTCAATTGAAAATGAAAATGAGTGGTATTCCCCTTTAACACTGTATGCATGTTAGCGTGTGGAGCATGCTAGGACATTAACCACTTATACCATCAAGACATAGTAAATTGGACCGGAGGTGGCTCTGTACTTGGACCACTTTTTTCCCTCTACACCAAATCTCTTCACTAAAAATGGCCTATCTACATGCTCACAATGCTACACAACACTAATGATCCCCCCAGAATATTAGATGATGGGGGTTCAAGTGGTTAATAAAGAAGCTGAGTTGGGTTGTCACCCCAGCAACCTCTACAATTCCCCCCGACTATGCCAAAGTTATGCCTGGGTGTGAGAACTGCTTCCTGGGGCAGTAATTTCACTCACACTGACCCCCTCCACTCCACCTAACTCCCCCCCGGGGCAGTGTCAGGTGGGGAGGCACAACAAGTTGCCAAGGAGACCACATTAGTCAGTCTGGTCATGTAGTGGGAATGATGGGATAGCTGGCTTTGACCCAAAACATCTGCCCTGAAATACAAAGAGCGCTCCGCTCAGTGTGTGGAGAGACATGGTTTCAAAATGCAAGCCTGTGTTTCCTGTTACCCGTGCTGTCTATCCATTCAGATAGTTTTGGTGTGATTTGCAGTGGTTTAGAGATTTATGCCATCATCTCAATACAATGGAGCTCAATGGCATTTGGCTTGTGGTGCTCGAAGCACCACAAAATTACATTTGAAAAATAAGGGGTGACAGCAGAAATCGACAGCAGAAATCTCCAAAACTCTGCAAATCGGATCAATCAAGAGATTTTGGTGTAGAGAAAAAAGTACAGACCCCTTGGTGGCCCCGGACAATGAAGTATAAAGGGTTCGTTTAAGTGGTTAATACAGCATACTGTAATTACATTACAAACAGGAGGTTGTGTGACACATTAGGGGTTAACCATTTACACAAGCTCACATTGCGGCTACGGTGCATTTGAAAACATTTGAAGCGAGAAAAAGATAATGCGGTAACCGAAAATGTATTCTATTTGATGAACACTTCCTGTTGCTTTTCAAGGAGACCGTGTTGCGCTGAATGGACGGCCACACCTGGCATTAATTTATTAAATACTTTTATTACCGTAAGCAAGGGGCACGGTGGTGCCTGCAGTCAGTAGCGCTGTCGTCTCACAGCTAGAAGGTCATGGGTTTGATTCCCACCGGGGACGCTGTGGGCGCGTTCTCTCAGTGCCCATACCCTAGGTGGGGTTGGCGAAAGGGCCTTTCTGTGTGGAGTTTGCATGTTCTCCCCATGTCCCCCAGGGTAGGTACCGCCACAAAAAACATGCAGCAATCCTGGTCTCTATACTGCCTCCCCCTGGTCAGCCGGGGCGCCTGATGGAGGGGAAAGGAACTGGTTGGAATAACGTATTCCTTCCACGTGCTACGTCCTACCAGGGAAACTCCCCCGTCAGGTGATAAGCAGCAGCCTGCTCACTCCTCATGCGTTGAAGGAAGTATGAGCTCAGTTCGGGGCTCTCCCCAGGCAGAGGGAGAGTAGCGCCCAGGATTACAAGCTTAGGCATTGGCACTGGGTGAAAAAAATGGGTTACAAAATCGTGAGATAAAAAATTAGGAAAAAAATAAAAACATTACCGTAAGCAAGGAAATACTTTGTTTTGTTGTTACTTTTGGGTCAATTTATTAGTAGTAGCCGCGTAATAAGTGGGATAATTGACGGCGGGATAATTTTTCCTTAACTTCTACTATGTTTTTTCTATCTTTTCCAACATGGGAATCTCTTTTTTCATGTCAAGGACCCTCAAATGAATATGTATTTGGCCGCAGACCCCCCATCTAAAAATATTTGGCGTATTTTTTCAAGATTAAAAAAATATAAACGATCTACATTACATTACATTACAGTCTTTAGCAGACGCTTTTATCCAAAGCGACTTACAATAAGTGCATTCAACATAGGTAGGGAACGAAATTACTAATCACCAGAAGTCTTAAGTGAATTCTCTTCTAAAACAAGCAACTAAGAGTATACCTAGCGCCTAGGTAAAAGTGCAATATATCAGCTACCTACTTTCTTAAACAGATGAGACAAATAGGAAAATCAAATGAGCAAGAGCTAAAACAAATAAGTGTATCGAATACACAAGATCCAATAAAACAATAAAACAAGAGTTCGTAAAACTAGTTAACAACAAGTAGGCAAGGCGAAGAGGAAGGGTAGTGTTTCCTGAAGAGGTGGCTTTTCAGCCTGCGGCGAAAGATGGGCATTGACTCTGCTGTCCTGACATCAGTGGGGAGTTCATTTCACCACTGTGGGGCCATAACAGAAAAAAGCTGTGACCGTGTAGATCGGCCAGAAGGACCACTGAGCGACGAGGCAACCAGTCGCCCCGTGGCGGCAGACCAAAGTGGTCGGGCAGGGGTGTAAGCATCGACCATAGCCCGGAGGTAAGAAGGAGCTGTTCCTTTCACTGCCCTATAGGCTAGCACCAGGGTTTTAAACTGGATGCGAGCCGCTACTATCTACAAGCTCACAACGCATAGCATTGCGACGCATTGTGAGCTTGTACTGTAGATTGGCTATTTTCAAACAGTATATAGGGTTAAAGGGGTTAAACTTAAACTTTAACACATTTTGCTGGGGACCCCCCGGAACCCCCTCAAGGACCCCTGGGGGTCCCTGGAACACACTTTGAGAAGCACAGGAATAAATAATAAAATGTAAATGAAAGAAATGTACTGGTGGATGTCCTAAGTTTCAGTCAGAGGCATTATTTGTATCTGCATGTCGCATCTCTGCTTAGTGTATTTTCTCCAGCCATGCAAACTCTCCACTACCTCTGGAATCAATCCCTGGGGCAGCATCCAACAAGCTGTTCTGATCTTAATTATAGGATGTTTACAGGATTTCATGCACACTTTTTGTTGTTGTTGGACCTAGACCATGAGACCGCAGGGCACAGCAGGAACTTGGCACGGAGACTATGGTGCAGCATTTGGTTCTTCACTAATATCCATCAACATGTAAAAAGATCTAGAAACAAATGGGTGAAAACGATTATGCGAGATGGCCAGGTTCAAAACAATATCCATAAATTCACACAACCTCCGCCCCCAAGAGGCACACTTAATGGTTTTCTGCTGTGGTTAAATGAGAGATGGTCATGATAAACAACTGCAAATAATTCCTGTGTTTACCTCCTTCACCTACACAGTATAATGATATTACAACCAAAGCTAAACAGCACTCAGCTCAGGCTCGGCTGGATTAACCAATCATTTTCAATGTCAAATGGCAGTAAACAAATTGTCCCAAATCATCTCTTTTCCAGAAATGTTCATTGCTTAATAACTTCAGGGTACAAAATCGAGGCCAGTCAAAGCTAAATGTTTAAACTTACAAAGATAATACAGCTCATCGACGCCAGGGCGAATTAAATGGAAGTGTTTTTCTTGTAAAACATATTACCCCATCCAGTCCAGGAAAATAATGAGTGTGAACAACACATTTAATAACCCACATTTGGCTGTTTTATTGTTTGTGAAAATATGCTGAAGCACAAGAACAGCAAATGTTTAAAACTACTATGTGACAAAATTCATTGACTAGAGCTGCACTGAGAGAAATACTGTACATTCAGAGCATTTGACATACACACAATTATTAATTATTTTGAAGCAAGATTAATAAGCCACACATACAGACTAATATGATAAAGCCTCATTTATTCGGCAAAGAAGCATGAATCATGTCATACTTCTTGTGCCACATTAGACTTTTTCACCGAAGCTTGAATTGAATCGGGGACCAGTGCACTAATATTAAAACATGAAGTAAAATCAAAATGAATAAGACAGGCACAAGGAAACATGGAACAGAGGCTGGGTGCTAAAAAGCTTTGCAGTGTTATGATGTCTGACCACTGCTTTTTCTTTTTCTCCACACAACCAAGATGTTGTAGCGGCATTTAGATCAGTGGTCACTGGTTCTCAACCTGTGGGTCGGGACCCCCAGGGGGGTCCCCATATGATTTGATTGGGGGGGGGGGGGTCCCCAGATGACAGTGAAGTGACAATTTAATTTAAAAAAAAGAAAAGAAAAGAAAAAACACCATTACTGCATCAAAAGTAAACAAACTATACTATAAAAACTGGTCAAACATTGGCCAAATTGTCAAATAATATAAGAAAGAGGCAAAAAAATATTTTCACAATATTTATCTGTGGAACAGAGTCAAACTTAATTTAATGCCTCAACTCCTACATTTCAACGGCTTCTAAGGGTCCCAGCTCAAATATGATAATTTTGCGGGGTCCCCAGTTCAAATATGATTATTATTATTTTTGTGGGGGGGGCCTCCAAGAGGCCACGGGGAATTCAACACCACAAAACCACTGTGCCTCTGCAAACTGTGACTCAACCCCGGAAGATTAGACAACAGAAAGCAAAGGTAATTTGTTACTTCATCACCACCAAACACAGTTGCTACATAGTTAAAATCTGACATAAAAATATTGACTGGTCCAATGACTTCATAAAAACCATACAGTACATACATTAATTGGCTCAATAAGATTGAAGGGTTTCGTATTTACCTTATCAACCAAGAGATTGTGTGGACTTAAATCACATTTGAACAGTGCACATCAAACCTCGTTAGAGCCACAATAATCCTTTCACTATACCTTCATTAACTGAGGTGTTTCCAGTATTTGTATGGTTACCGACAGTATAATTCAAATTCAAAAAGTAAAACAAGAAGCATTAATAAGATGTACCTTCATAAAACAGGCAGCAGAGAGGTCAGTATTGGAGAACAGCGACATAATATTCAACTGAATGTGGTGACAACCCATACTATTGTGTATATACTGTACTTGACCTGAATATTTCAAAATATAACAAATTTGGCCAGAATGTATTTCAAAATATGTTTTGGACCCTCCAAATACATTTTCAAAAGTGCTTTACAAATAATAATTAACAAATAATTTCACATAAATACGGGCCCCTTAAAATATATTTGGTCCATTATATGTATATTTTGAGACAAATTAAATAAATATTTTGCTGTATGAGATTGATCCAACAACTTAAGGCATGGTCACTGACTGGGATAGGAGCTGCTGTGTGCAGGTGAATCACTTCAAGTCATCTTTTAAGGCTCATCTCTCTCACACACACGCACACACGCACACATACACACAAGTGGGGTGGTAAATATATTGGCCGTGGGACCCCTCTAGTGTTTTACAAGGTTATCAGACCATATTTGACAGACAATAAAGTGTTATCAACAATCAAACAAATAAATAAATAGATTAATACATAGTCATAGACCAATTACCTGAAATATTCACCAAATATATTCTCAGATGATCAGTTTCAACAATTGATCATGGCTGATGGGAAAAAGACATAAGAACAGAATCAATCTTATCATGTGTTGGGGGAGTTCGGTGAGGATCTCATTGTTCATCTGGAGCTTTCAGTACACAGAACATAACACATGTATGTCTGCCTTTTGAAAGAGTCTACCGGTCACAGGATGGTTCAAATTTAGGAAATGCAGTGCAGTCGGTGTAACAATCACACTCGTGTGGCTCTAACAGAGACCTAGTTGGATTTGAAGGATGAAGCTCGCAAAACAAAAAACACAAACTCCACTGTAATCCCCCATAGGAAATCAATTCCATCATTCATTCACCTCTAGAACGGCTGGTTTTCTACTGGGACCCCTAATAGGACGTAAGCACAACACAGTGAGCTTTTACGGAGGGAGAAAGGCAAAGCCTGCTTCCCGGAAAGCAACGCGAGCATTGTAAGGTTGCACCAAGGTCCTATGCAAGGACCTCGTGCTGAGTGGGGGGTGAGGGCCTTATTTACAATTCACCCTAACATGAGTCTAGCCTGTGTTAACATAGTGGAATGTCACCCCACTGTTGTAATAGTTTTGATGTTCTATGCACTTATTCCGCTGATGATTATACAAGACTAATTTCCTTTTCCAAATAGTACTGACAAATCAATCGATCAAATTCATTCCATCATTCATTCCCGTCTAGAACTGCTGGTTTTCTACTGGGACTGGGACGTAAGCACAACTCAAAGGCAAAGCCTGCTTCCTGGAAAGCAAGGAGAGCATTGTACGGTTGCACCAAGGTCCTATGCATGGACCTCTGTGCTGAGGGGGGGGTGAGGGCCGAGTGTGAAGACCATCTGAAGTGAGTTTGTCCAAAGCCGGAGGTTTTAGTGTGCAGGAAGAGGCTGGATGTGGAGAATGGACGAGGCTTTTCCCTGCACATTTAGATGTGATCTGTGTTTCAGCACGGCACATCAGAGCCTTGCCGCCATCAAATGCAAACCAGGTGTTCTCATGTAATCAAAACGGCTGCAAATGTGCGATGTGTGTATGTGCGTGTGCGTGTGTGTGTGTGTGTGTAAGCACAAATGTGTACAGCACACCATGTTCAAGAGCTACATACTACGTCAATACATCAAGGTTAAATTGGAGACAGACCGAGACTGGCCTCAGGGGCCAAATCCAAGAGATCCAAGATGAGGACAATGAATATTCAGTCTTCAGCCAGATGAGTTCATTTGAACACACACAGCCTAAAGTTCACACATACTTTATATCGATTGATCTGGGTCAAATGATCAATTAACCAATGGGAAATACTTAAAGTGTGTGTGTGTGTGTGTGTGTGTGTGTGTGTGTGTGTGTGTGTGTGTGTGTGTGTGTGTGTGTGTGTGTGTGTGTGTGTGTGTGTGTGTGTGTGTGTGTGTGTGTGTGTGTGTGTGTGTGTGTGGGGGGACCGGTTCTTATGTCTTCATGGGAGTTTGTCTGGGCTCTTGGATAGGCTCTGCAGCAGACTTCTCTGGAAGTATTCCTCTGGTATTTCAGGAACCAGGAACTCCAGGAGAAGGTCACATATGCAGTAGACTAGGTGTCTGGGGAGCAAAAAGGTTACAATAAGACACTGCACCTCCACTTCACAGTCAAACTACTCCCATCAACACCACTCTTTATAGGACAGCCAGTACAAACACAATGTTTATCCCCATATCTACAAGACTACACTGATTTACAATTCACCCTAACGTGTGTCTAGTCTGTGTTAACATAGTGGAATGCCACCCCACTGTTGTAATAGTTTTGATGTTCTATGCACTTATTCCGCTGATGATTATACAAGACTAATTTCCTTTTCCAAATAGTACTGACAAATCAATCAATCGTAGTAGTGCTGGTTCTCTATCCTACTAGGACCCCTTGCACTGCTGGTTTTCCAACAAGTTAGTTGTATTCAGCTGGCATCATTGACTGCAGCTGTATTATCAAAGGAGTTCAACCTGGGACATAAGGTGAATGCAATTAACTACCTGGTAGGATAAATAGTCCCCAGCAGTACCACTGGGAACCACTGCATAATATCACAGTGAACAGACCTATAATCCACCTCTAGACGTACATCATTTCAGCTCTATGTGCAGCAGAGAAATAAGACATGGTCTTTTGCAACAGCCTTGAATACCTGCTCCAGACCCTTCCAAAAAGTGAATGTTCCAATACATCGGCACCAATGTACAGAATTGTTTGATGTCTATGAAAATCTCCTTGGTTTGACAGCTACATAAAACTATAAAATATATACAGCACAGTGCCAAGGTTTTAGGCCCTTTAGATGTTTCACAAAAACATTTGTCTTATAGGGTTATTCTGTCTTCTCCATTAGTGTCAATAGGAAATATAATTGTGAAATATTTCAGTGATATTTATATGCTGTTAAAGAAAGAAACAAAGTAACAGACCACTTACATATTAAAAAAACAACAACGTGAGGGTTTTGTTCACATATAGATCAGTAGAGGATGCAATTATACCAAATACTGTATGTGATAATGATCATCAACAGAATATGTAGGTTGAAGCAAAGTCATAAACAAAAACAGAGCTGTGTAGGAGGAATAAAACTGGGTGAGGAACAGCTATACTACAACGGTAAGGTTGCTGAAGAAGTTTCAAAGGTGAGGTTGCTGAACACAGTTTAATCTAAAAGAAATCTTACACCATGGCTAGGGTGAACATAGCAACAAGACACAAGGTGGTCATTCTGCATTAGCAAGGTTTCTCACAGGCAGACATTTCAAGGCAGACAGGTTGTTTCCAGATGTGCTGTCCAAGCTCTTCTGCAGAAGCACAAAGAAACAGGTTTAGGACCGGAAACGCTGTGGTCGGCCAAGGAAACAGCAGACGAAAGACACATTAAGCTGCCTTCCCTTTGCAATCGGAAGATGTCCATCAGCTCAGAACTGTCAGAAACCGGTGGGACCATGGTACACCCATCTACAGTCCAGAGAAGTCATGGAAGACTTGAAGCTAAAAAAGCCATTCCTACGACGAGGAAGCAAAGCCAAGCCACTCACCTGTGCATGCAAACACAAGAACTGGGGTGCAGAACAACTGTTAGCAGTGTGCAGGCAGTTTGTTTGCCGAAGGTCTGGAGAACACTGCAAGGTTTCTGATGGAGGTTTCTTGCACTTTTGGTTGTAGAATTGGTCAGAATTAGTGGTCTCCCCAATGCTGAGAAGCAGATTCTTATCCATCATGCAATTCCATCAGGGAGGCATCTGATCCGTCCAAAATGTATTCTGCAGCATGGCAATTACCCCAAATATACTGTATAGTCATAAAAGTACAACATATCTTCAAAGAAAAATAAGAACAAGGAGAACCTAGGATAATAAGACACCTTATTCGAGAGAGACAGAGACAGAGAGAGAGAGAGACAGAGAGAGACAGAGAGAGAGAGAGAGAGAGAGAGAGAGACAGACAGACAGACAGACAGACAGACAGACAGACAGACAGACAGACAGACAGACAGACAGACAGACAGACAGACAGACAGACAGACAGAGACAGAGAATGTGTGTGTGTGTGTACCTGTTTATGAATGGATTCTGCAGAGACTGGTGTGCCGTTTGCCAGCTTAGTTTGTATTTGTCAGAGCCCAGCATGTCTGTCACCAGATCTACATACACACACATTGAAATCAATTGTTAGATATATGGAGGTGACATAGTAAACACAGCATCCTTCAAATCATTCAAAGAAACACGTGTCTGTCTTTCTCTCTGTCTTTACAGTTTACAAAGTAATACATAAGTAAACCAATAATCGAATAATAACTAATACATACGTAAACCAAGAACCTATCATCAGCCTACATTGAAACTATACACACTATAGGATGCCAGGCCAACAATGACCTGGCATCTGTATAACATGCTATCTAAATTACATTTTAGCCTTTGCATAATCCTGCAAGGTCGTCAAGGCTAAGGCAAATGCTACGGGCTGAGATAGAGTCTGAAGAGGTGAGTCTTCAGATTACGGCAGAAGATTCGGAGTGAGTCTTTGTTCTACTTCTATGAGGGTCAGTTATTACCACACTAGAATAGAAAGGAGAAATCTGCCATTGTATCGGTCCTCGTACCACTGTACTGCGCAAGGGTCTGTTTTAGGATTAGCAACTTAGTCTAGGTCTAGGGTTAGGATTAGGTCAAGGGTAAAGGTTTGGAGCAGGACAAGAGAATTAATGTTGTCAATGGGAAGGTCTTCACAGCTGTGTGTGTGTGTGTGTGTGTGTGTGTGTGTGTGTGTGTGTGTGTGTGTGTGTGTGTGTGTGTGTGTGTGTGTGTGTGTGTGTGTGTGTGTGTGTGTGTGTGTGTGTGTGCGTGTGTGTGTGTGCGTGTGTACATGTGTGTGTGTGTGTGTACATGTGTGCATTTATACCAGGTACTAGCTTGAGGAGGCTGTGCAGGGCCTGCTGTTTGGTATCTTCTTTCTGCTGCTGACTGCGTTCAGGGCGGGGTTGTGAGGGCAGCGACCCCCCTGGCCACACTGCCTCCTGAAGCATTCTCATGTACGTCACCCAGTACTGGACACAGGTCAGGTTGGCCACACTCACATCCAGCCATCTGATATGCACAACCACACAGAAAGAAACATGCTGTTTGTTTTTAGCCACATTAACCCTGGCATCAGTTAAGTCAATATAGGCAAACATTCAGTATAGGCAAAAATGTTCATTATTTGTAAAAACAAAGACATTATTATAACATTTAAATTGCCAATCTACAAGCTCACAACGCATCGCAATGCAGGTATTGCCGAGTATCGGTGGTTAGATTTACGTTTAAATGAACCTGTATGTTAGTGTTACTCTCAAAGAGCATGAAAGAGACAGGAGCATTACACAACTGAGCATTCTTACAAGACACAATAGCTTGGACTGAAACCCACAACCTAAACTGTTACAGTTCATGCAGTCAAGTCGATTCAAGATGATGTTGTTTTTTTAAGGACATTTATCCAATAGCCACAGAGGAGAGAAACAGAAAATGGCAGTCGAGGGGGGGGGGGTGGACATGCAGCGAGGACTGAGCCTTGAGATAGTACGCTCTGCCAGGTAAGCCACTGGGGTGCCACCGGAAGAGAAGATCTTATTAAATGACTATCTACGGATGACTGGGAAACATGGAGCCCAGGTCTGGTTGTGACCTGACCTTGTCCACACTGAGATTTACTATTGTTGGTCAGAAAATATGATCACACCAGCCATCCAGACTGGTTAGTGAGGTTATTTTTAAGCCCAATGCGAAGACTAAAAGACTACTTTTACTGTAGTGTTGAAGGAGCAAATACTGTAACAGCTGAGGTAGTATGATCCGAATCACAGCGTCCTGTATTTCAGTCTCTCATGTCATTCCCTCTTTTTCTACCTTCACTTTCCTGTACATCCTCTGCTTTAGACAATAATCTTAAAAACAAAAACAACTAAAAATAATAATAATAATGCTCTATCATACAGTACAGTGTTGATTTATGAGTCATATTGCAGAGATTATAGCTGCTGAAAAAGAATGGTCTTTAGACTGCTCACATACACAATGTATTAGTAAAAATACTGAGATGCAGACTTGACAAAAAACTGATTACAAATGCGCACACGCACACACACATTATTTCTCTCTCTCTCTCTGTTACAAATAACAGTTCTGACTCCAGACTCCGCTGAGATGTAGACATGATAAAAAACTGAACCAAAATGCCAAAATGATTTAACAGCATGCAGACACTCTTATGCAACGCTGTTCAAAACCACATACAGCTTAAAAGAAACAGGGACCTCCCTTCAGGGCTTATGTCATGTTTATCCATTGTTGACACATGAGGAACACCGAGGTCCCCCTAAATGAAGCTATTTCATTAGCGTGTCATTTTAGATTACCGACTGCTGTTTGACAGCAGTCCTTGGAGCTACAGAAGGGTGGATATTATGGTGGCCATAATTTTTCACTTTCTTATGCTTTCATCAGTGTTTCATAACTGCTAAAAGCGATACTGCGCTCTGATCACACTGTCTATTGTATGTGTTGTATAACTGCTGTGTTAAGACATCGTTGTGCCTGGGCATCAGGCACAACCTTCGCCAAGTTTATCCCTTTGTTCAATTTTTTTTACCTTGAAGTATTTAATACTGTAACTCAGATCATTTAAGGACATGCTCTGCTCTTTACGTTGTATAACTGTACTGTAGCACGAAGCTGAGCAAGCAAGAAATGATCCAACAGCTGAGATGTGCATCTGAAGACTAATGACAGAAACAACTATAAGTAAGTACAGAGTCAAGTCCAGACGCAACATATAATGCTGTCCCGTGCTTTATTCAACAAACAGACAGCATTAATTACTGTGTGCGAGTTTTTGTGTTTTTTCGTAAATTAATGACCTACTTGATCATACTACAGTCAGCGTCACACAAAAGCATCATAAGTAGCAGATCTTTCTTCAAGCTTGTAGATCTGCTACTTTTGCCTTTTTGAATTTGAATAGAGTTTTGGACATATGAGGTTCCCACCCGACAGAGACGATTACCTTTCTTTAATTTGAGGGGTTTGTTATATCAAGAATTAAAGTAGACATAAGTCAAAACTGATCATCACACACACACACACACACACACACACACACACACACACACACGCACGCCTGGCCCTGGGTTTCGTGGGAATTCTCCTGGTTATCAGTGAGGTCTGGCCTCCTCCCCAGCAACAGTGTTTATTTTGGTCAAGGCTAGTTAAGAGCCCAGTAGGAGGATGATTATGTGAGTCCATTCACCACCACATACCGCCCAGAGACAAGCTCATTAAATCACACTGACTGATGACAGGTCACTGCCCCATGGCTACACAGCACACAGGGAGCTACAGTTTGTGGAACACTGACAACTATAGACTAACGCTGCACACTGCATGCTAAACTAATACAAACATTAAAATGACTACAATTATTAAAATGACTACAATTTAGTCAGGGCAATAACCGTTGGGAATGCATGCCTTCCCAACGTGCTCAGTGCAGTACCCATTATCTTATAACTTGGAGGCCAGTCTATGTCATATTGATGAAATCCGGGCTCCATATATGGGCATAAAAGCAACACAGACCGAAAGAAACAGACAGATACAGAGATTTGTGGATTGATAGATATAGACCGGCGCCTACTCGGGAACGATGTAAGTTGGAAATACATACCCCACCCATCCCTTTAATGCCCATATTATGGAGATTTCGGTATCTGTCTGTCTGTGTCCATTTTCCCATTCATTTCAATGAAGTTGCTCACCCAGCGCATACACCCTCCTTCCAGGTTTGGGCACGCCGCATTGATTACATTATGGGGCCCATTTGTATGCGCAGCAGTGTCCTTCATGCATCTACGTCACAAACTACTTCCGTGTGTAAGCCCGTGAGTCGAGCCCATTGGTC
This sequence comes from Gymnoscopelus braueri, assembly GCF_963280865.1. Taxonomy (NCBI): domain Eukaryota; kingdom Metazoa; phylum Chordata; class Actinopteri; order Myctophiformes; family Myctophidae; genus Gymnoscopelus; species Gymnoscopelus braueri. Next base: position 36,308,351 of record NC_137606.1, read on the forward strand.
GAAACAGTCTTTGCTATGTAGTGGGCCCCAACCGGCCCAAACTTGGAATACCAGATTTGGCCAGTAGGGGGGATTAACACTTAAAAATTCCCCCAGTCCTGGGGGCTTGGTCCAGGCCAGTCTATGGCATTCAGTACTATGACGTCATATGTATGATCCATATATGGGGATTTGCAGTTTTATCTATATTTTTGTAGATCCGCTGATCCAACCAACCTCCCACTCTGTGCATCACTCGACTTGATGATGTGCGCGCAAAGTTTGAAGTCGGTCTGATCGGCGGTTCTGGACAACCAGATCTCCATATTATGCCTATATATGGGCATATGGGTCCGATCACTGGCTCTGGACAACTGCCTAGCCGACCTAGTTCGAACTCGCATATCTCACTCACTCACTCACTCACTCACACACACACACACACACACACACACACACACACACACACACACACACACACACACACACACACACACACACACACACACACACACACACACACACACACACACACACACACACACACACACACACACACACACACACACACACACACACACACACGGTCTGAACTGCATGTTCTTTGTTTTACCTAGGACTGAACTCGGAAATAAAGTTAAGACTAAATACCACCCACAAATCACTTTTTCCGGGTCACCGGTCGGGTATCCAACGCAGGACTCTGGAGAGCTTAACGGCTCTGATGGCAAAACATCCACGAACACACAGTCAAAACCTAAGACACACAATGACATTGCTGAGGCCTTTTTTATAATTTGGGAGTAACTCTGTCCAACTGCAAATCATCTGATCTCGTCTCGTCTCAACACAGGAAACTTGATGTAACTTTCTCTCTAAGCCAAGTTTGTGTCGTTGTGAAACTGACAGCCTGATAAATGTCATGGAATGATGCCAACCTGTAGTAGCTAAGCCTGCTCTTGCAAGAAGGAAAATCTTCCATCAACTTCTGCACACTCCAATTTCTTTGAATATGCAGGTAGTCGTCCGTCCGTCAGAGACGGGCTATTAGAGAATAGAAGCAAGGGGGCTCAAGAAATTCCAAAACAAGATCTGAGACCAGCTCAAGAATATGATTAATGAGTTCAAAGATGAGACCACACACTTGGTGATCTTATTGTCTGATGGAAGACGACCTACTCTATAGCTGTGTATAGCTAGTGCACTTATGAATTGTTCAACATTATTTACAGAATGGAATCAATCTTACTGATGCAATATCTTTTCATACTGTACTGTCTCAGTAAAAAATAACATCCCAGATCCCAGCACTCGGTCCTTGCCATTTCTCATTCATTTACAATAATTCCTCAATTGTAAGGGGTACACTTTGTCATATACAGTGTTGTATACTGTCTGTATGTTCTGTAATGACTGGCGCCATTAGTGCAAGTTCTGTATGGTCTTGTGCCCTTTCAGTATTGTTATCCTGCCTGCAGCAATGTGTGGCAGGGTATTGTAATCGCTCCTCTGTTGCATATGTATGTGTGTACCTGTCGGTAAACTAAATGACTTGACGAATGTCCAGATTTTGATGGAACTTTGTTGGAATGATCAGTTGGCTGCCCAAAAGAGATGATTAACTTTTCGGTGGAAAAGGTCAAAAGTAAAGTCACAATTAAAGTCAATAAATGACTTAATTGCTCAAATGTCAGGAACAGAGACATAAACGTTAACACCCCCAGGTGAGTCTGCAACCCGTGTCTGTTTATTTGTCTGTCACAGTGATAAATCAGAATGTTTAATCAGATTTTTATCAAACTTGGTGGATGAGTTATGAGTTATCAGGACCTGCACTACTTTATTTGTTTACCAAATAGGTCTTAGAAAAGCGCTGTGTAAATTCCAGGTATTATTATTATTTTTTAAATCCTTGTGTGAATTAACCCTTTCCCCCCCAAACAATAGCGGAAATAGCAGATCTACAACACTGCTTGTAGATCTGCTATTTTAGCTATATGTTGTAGACGTCAGGGGCTTTGTCAGAGTACCCATTGTACACGTCTGTCTGTGTCCCTTTTGTGTCCATATATGGAGATCTCTGTATCTGTCTACCGGTGTCCCTTTAATGCCCGTAAATGGAGATCCCTGATGTCATTAGTATATGCCCATATCCTGTATATTGGCATGGTCATATCATTCGGATCGGTGGTTCTGGACAACCGCATATCCGAACGACTCGGTGGCGGGGACAAAGATTTCTAGAGAAAAGAAGAGAAAAACAAAGATTTCTTTGTTTTTAATCATTTGATGACTGGCAGAGTCTCCTACTGAGTCTTCTATTGACCCGGTCAAAAATCTTCAGAAATAGCAAAAATTGTGAGCTTGTAGGCTAAGAATAAAATAGGGCTTACAGTAAGTGGTCACTATAGATTGGACCAGGCACTGAAAGCAACACACCATATTACCATTACCAAAAACGTTCTGCTGCAAATACCATTACTATTACAACTACAACTAGCTACTACACTTGCGCAAAACTGACTAATACCACCACTATTACTACTACTGCCACAACAACAACAACAACAACAAGCTGGCACGTTAGCTCAGTGGTTAGCACTGCTGCCTCAGAGGAAGAAGGCACTGGGTTTTTAATCCTACTGGCTTCTGACTGGAAACTTTCTGTGTGCTTTTCCCAATCCCGTGTCCAGGTGGGTTCCTCTGGGTGTTCCATTTTCCTACCGCACCTAAAGACATGCATGTTAAGTGCTTGTCACTGGCCTTGACCAAAAGGCACGGGCCTCAAAGTTGGAGCTGGTCCCCGGGCACCGCAGAACCGTCGCTCACAAATTCAAGGTACGTGTAAAAGTACTTGGCAATAAATACACTTAACACTAACTAACACTATATACAGTACTATATAATGGTGTTAACACAACCAACACTGTAATTATTGTTTGCTACCACTATGCACATGTCCCTGCCACTCCCATTTAAAACAAACCCTTTTCACAGTCCCAGTGTGTGTTCTTATTTCTTTTGACACTGCAAAAATATAAACACAATCACTTAAAAAATACTCCAGCTGGAAAATGACCCCGTCTAATTGACATTTAGAATTAGCCTGGAAAAAGTGACATGGACACAGGGCTCGGGTTGGATGGCTATGCGGGCAAAGAGAAGGGAAAGCTGATGTTCATTTGGAGAAGTGAGTGAGGCAATTAATGCATGGTCTGTGACTTGTTGGAAGAAGAATGTTGACATGAGGCTGTTTTTCACATCTTAGCACGTTGGCCCCGATATGGTTCATTTAGAATACACATTAGCCCCTTACTGAAGGTCTGTTGGCATGGGATACATTTACCTGTCCAGTCTCATTTGTGCATAAGTAAGATTTGGATCCATATAAAGGTTGGTTCATATTTTACTCACGTAGAAATACTGCGACTTTGGTACACTTTACTCATGACAGAGACACTTGTCTGGAAAATGACCCAAATAAATAAATAATCCAACATTATGCTGTTCCTTGCATAAATTGTTAGGATTTTGTGTGACTTTCAGTTCATAGTTTGTGCAAGGTTCTATTTTGAGCTGTTGACTTTATGAAACATAGGAAGAAGAGCCTCGAATCACTTTCATTGGGCTTCATTACTCCTCTGTCTGGCAATGAAACATACTCAGGGAATAAATAAATACTCAAGCGTAAGGACGTACCTTTATAAATCCTCAGAGAAGTGACGTTAGTGTACAATTCTACTCAAGTGTTTAATTATTAACATAGTAAGAATAGTAGTCATGACTTATCAGTCTCTACCTCTGGTGACGTTTATGTAAATAGTATGCTACTCTGTAACCCAAACAACCTGGCATCCAAGTACTGGCACTGGCAATAACATGGTGGCATTCCTACCAATCTGAGCAGCATGCACTGCTATTAAGGATTCTACTGTGGACTTTTGGCTGCAACTCAGTCCAGAGATCTTCAAACCTGACGCCCGCCATTAACACATCCAGCAGTTGAACTAATCCATGTCATGACCCACTGGCTGTACAGGCAGTCAGGCACATAAAAACCAAGCAGCCTTCAACTCTATTCAACGTACCAGCACCCTGACTGAAGAGAACAGCACGGCTGTACCATCCAGCTGCCCGGGCTGAACCAGAAAAGAGAGGGCAGCGTTTTCCTTATGGTTGTGCGAGTGTGGAGAACATGAAAGCGTTTTGAGGGGCTCGAGCAAACAAGGAGGCAAATGAAAGAACTGCAGTAGTACTTTTCCTCATTTGAGTCTGTGAGATTAGTGCATGTCACGTATACTACAATACTAAAACAGCCCACTGGATAAAAACAGAATGTCCAAATCTGGCTTCACACTTCAGTTTAGATTAATGTGATGTTGCTAAGTCTAAGTTTGGGTTGTGATCTAAGAGAAGGCATGCAGTTGGCAAATAATCCAACATGTTCCAGGCCTAAATTTCCACTCCTCTGAAACCAATCAAAGTACTATCAAGTTAATCACATTAAATCTGATTACCGGGCCACAATTTGTCAGGGACAAGCAGGAAATATTGATTGTAAGTATGGCGGGCATTGCAAGTGCGAATGAACAGAACACAGATGTTGAGTTCAGGGCATTTCATAACCTGATTATCCACACTAACTGCTGGTCTCAATTCCTGCATACCTTCCAAAATGAGAGCCAAAGTCGAATCGGAAAGCTGTTGAAAACTTTGTTTCATTTATCCAGCAAGGTATATCACACTGTTGACACAATCTATGACCGACCGCATTTACACTTGGCAATGAGATGCTTCTCATATCCAGATTGTGTCTCGTCTCGTATATTATTGTTATTTAGTTTATTTACTTTTTAACAGGGAACTTTAGTTTGCAGATATATTACCTGAATCCAATTGTTCAATTGTGAGGAGGACATGTGAACACTTCCAATTCTGTATCTCTGTGCTGGAAAACCTCTGCCAGCCTATACATCAAATGACACATCTTGAATTCGCTGGTGGAGTTTTTCCTGTGTCTTAAAAAAACATATCTTCAGTATCTCTTTTGAAATCAGATCTGTCCGATCTGATCTATTATAGGGCGACCAACAATGTTAATAAGCATAAAGGTCTCACATGAAGTGCAACAGTGTACAGATTCTGTACCAGCCAGGAGTAGTCATCTACTGGGATATTAGATTATAATACGGAATGCAGTGCATGACAAGTTATCAACACAGAACTGATGAACATCTAGAGTCTCTAACTGATATGTTTTACCCTCTCACTAATCACATGCATCAGACTTACAATAGCCTTTCCGTCTATTGTGAGGACATGTGAAATCTTTCCAATGCATTCTGTGTCTTAAGAGCTCGCTATCAAAAGGTGCTGGAAAAAAGAAAAGGAAAATACATTATGTTAAAACACATCTTCGGTCTAATAATCATGATCCTCCTCAACGTTTTACAGCAGAGACAGAGAGTCCCGTCTAATAAAAGATGGTACCGGTCAGGATGCTGTCTCATTAGTTGGAGCACAATCACACAGACATGATGCAGAGTGAAAAACAACAAATAAACACATCTTAGTGGCTGGTTTATGTGGGTGCCTTCAGCGCTGTGCTGTGTAGCAGTTAACTCTAATTAGCTCCAGATGCCTCAACTCCAGGCTTGGTCTCCTGCCTACAGTACCCTCCTGTCCATACAAACCTCTTCGTTCTCCATTTCAACCTAAATACACAGCAATACCACATGACGTATATAGGATGAACAAACACAACTTACACCTGAGACACTGTTTTCGGTCTGACTTAGTTTGAGCACATTTATACTGTACCTCAAGTGGAGTGTTAACAGTAAACAGGGTCTGTACCCAATGTATGTATTCCTGACCATTACCTTCTTGGCTTATTTTTTTCAAATAGCCAATGTATATAGGGTTAAAGTGGTTAAACTGATTCTGATGCTATATTAACTCAAGGACCCCTTCATCAGCAGGTAATAGTAATAGTCGCTTCCAGACTTTTTTTCGACTTCATATTATAAAAGGTTTCAAAACTACATGGGGATGCTAAGGATAGGCCTTCACATTTGACCTTCATGAAGATGAGATGTGGAACATGGCGTCTAATGATGATGTGAGGACCTTGTGTACTGTGATAAAATGTTTATAGTTCAAGCCCTAGACACTGAAAATAGTGTATTCACATTCATTAAGTGTCCTTAACTTAATGTGGTGCCAACCAAGTGGAGTAAAAAAAGAAACCAGGGTAAGAGGAGACTGAAACATTCACACGCCGAATCACACTTCAAGTGAGCTTAAATAGTGCAACATTTGAACTTTAAGTGATTCATAACAACTTGAACCAGTTTTGCCTCAGCGAGAGCTCTGTCTGAACACCTCAGTAGGCGATTCATAATGGCAGCCACAGTTTACATCTCCAGTGATGGAAAAAGTACCCACATATTTTACTTAAGTAAAAGTATCAATACCCTATTGTAGAAATAGTCTGTTAGAAGTACAAGTTCGGTATTCAAAATTTACTTGAGTAAAAGTACAAAAGTATTGGCATCAAAATCCAAAAGTAAAAGAATGTCCCATTTCACAAGTTTTCAAATGCATAAAATGTATTAAAATCCTTTGAAAATAGCAGATCTACAAGGTCACAACGTGTCACCTTGCGACTGGTTGTGAGATTGTAGATCGGCTATTTTAGAATTGCCAAAGAATAGGTCTGAAGTGGTTTTGTAATAATAATCCATATCTAGAACTTAACTTGTAACTAAAGTTTTCAAATAATTGTAGTGGAGTAAAAGTACGACATTTGCCTTTGAAATGCAGTGGAGTAGTACAGAAATTTGGAAATACTCCAGTTAAGTAAAGAATACCTCAACATTTTACGTAAGTACAGTACTTAGTTACTTTCCACCACTGCATCTCCACACATGAGAAAATTCAGATACAGCCTGTAGGCAGCATGGAAGAATCAAGAGCCCTTCTCTGGGCAGAGCAACAAGGGGAGAGTCAAGGGTCAAAGCAGACAAGCTCTGTGCAAGGCCCAGTATGACATGAGGCCTCGTTTTCATGGGAAAACCGTGCAGAATGGGTTAGGGCTAACGGAGACCTGCAGGGACATTGGTATTACAGATGAAGGGTATTAAGAGACAACATGTCTTCTTGACAACATGATGTTACCTGGTAACTGTCAGCTTGTGAGGAGGGGGGAAAGGATTTACGATCTAGGGGATCTCAGACGAATTTCTCTCTATTGTGAATACTGTCATTCTAGATTGGACTGTGGTGAAGCGGGACTTAGCAGAAGATGAAAAAATTTCAAGAAGTTGTCTTGCAGGGAGTGTATTTTCAACACTCCCAGCAAGATACCCTCTCAATGACTAACGGGTGGGGTAGTGGGGGTGCCATTGTGAAAGAATGGGAGAATATTCAACCTCTTCACCAAGGACACGCAACACTGTCTCTGCACTTGAGTTATTGATTGTATTCTTGCTTTGAAATTACTGATAATGGTCTAAAAACATGTGCAACAGGTGAAATGATCTGTTAAGAGAACAACAAGGACTGTCTGCATTTCTGTCTAAAAAAATATTCAATCAAGGTCTCTACTGAGTTTCTCAAAATGTACCTCCATGCCCACTACTGTAGATGCTCTGTAGCAACAGAGCGTGTGGGACATAATGGTAGGCCATGTCCTACTGAACCATTATAAAACAGTATAACTGTGCATATAACGGTCAATCACAGTCACAGAGTAGCACTGATATTTAGTAGCAGCACCTGGATTTTGCCCATCCACAACGAGATCTGGAATTGGAATTTTGAGTAAAATGAGTGTGTGTATGTGCACGTCTGTCTATGACTATGTGTTTTTACTTTAAATGTGATCCAAAGTATTAAATCATTCATTGGCCTGTCTCTTTTCTGTGATCGTCTATCTTCTCAGTAGCACCACACATACATTCCAGTGGTTCTATAACCAACAAGTGCCTCATGGTAAAAATACCCTCTGTACCAGGTGGGGTCGACCTAAATGCCCTACCATAACCACCTCTATTAGAGTGACAAGTGGGTGGACAAAAAAAGAAGTCAGTCCTAAGGTGTTAATGGTTAAATGCTAACGTCCGAATCTTACACCTGATTTATACTTCGTTGTGCCCTGGTGTCTCGCACCGCCACCGAAAATAACTGATCTACAAGCAACAATCTACAAGTATAAATCAGGCTTTACTCAAGAACAGCCACATCCGTGGAGAGCACTGGAAGGCTCTTGTGCTGTCTGTTTATATATTGTAGATCAGTTGGCGTAACTCTGCATGTGGACTGGGAAGACAGCTCACTCCCTCTCAGTGGAAGAGGTACTTAACATTGTTATGTATCAGTTTATATTCAATATTTAATAGGGCCAACAACAGAGAAATTACATAATTTAGGAGTAACCCTTAACCCTCCCCCCTAGTTTATGGGGATTTTAATTCGATGGTCTTGTTTTTTTTTTTATGCTTTGGAAAAAGTATGTAAAACCTTTTGTAGTACAACAAATAAAAACATGTCATCAAAAATATGTAGTCATTAAAATAACTCCTACGAGCAAAATCCCCAAAATACAAACATACCACGCATGCACACACACACACACACACACACACACACACACAGGTTAAAGACAGCTGCTTTCGGCCTTGGTGATGTATCTGTTCTCAGTGAGGCATGCAGTCCTCAGGACCTCTGGATCCTGGTATGTATGTACAGTACATGTACAGCTCGGCAGTGGCTCAGGAGGAAGAGCGGCCGCTTGGGAAACTGAAGGTTTCATGGTTTGATCCCTGGTTCCCCCTTGGGTTAGTGTGTCCTTGAGCAAGACACTGAAACCCCCAACTGCTCTTGCTTAGATCTGGTATGTCCTCTGTGTGTGAATGTGTGCGTGAATGGGTGAATGCACTGAAAAGCGCTTTGGATAAAGTATCTGGATAAAAGGTGCTATATAAATAAACCATTTACATGTGGCCCAGTACACTTCCACAGCATTCACATACTACAAACACACACAGAAAGATGTACAGATAAAGGCATGTTCAGGTGCACAGGAACATTAATCAAACTGACACACACACACACACACACACACACACACACACACACAACACACACACAACACACACATTGCAAAGAATTCCCCTTGAACCAATTAGAGCTGACAAATGCTACTGTAAGTAATTCTATATGAGAGATTGTGGTCTGGTGGAGTCTGGGGCTGTGCAGCATTAGAGCTACCGTGAAAACCACCAAAGTCATTTTCCAGTTCTGCTCCGTCAAACTGATATAATTCATTCAGGGAGCAGAATAGGAGAGAGAGGTAGCACTCTGTCCTTTGCTGCTAAACTGGGGACTCACTGGATAATTCTGCCGGATCCTCAGTGAGTGTACTGCAATCTTCAAGCTGTACGTTAAAAACATGAAATAATCACACTCATGTATCGATTATGGGGAAGCTGCTGACCCAGAGACTGCACTGACAGAACTGCAATCACAGATCCATCATGTTTTGGCACAGCGCCGCCTAGCGAATTGGACCCATTAGTGCATTGATATAACCTTCATTGACAAAGAAATAATGTGACTTCTTCCCAAATGAAATGGGTTGCAATGTTTTATTTTGGAAGCAAATGAAAAAGAAAAAGAAAAAACGTTTTATTTTGAAAGCAGACTATTTGTTTCCAGTGGAAATGGCAAGTTGGTGCATCGGCACCTGCCCGGTTGTTAAGTGATGTAAAATGTCATGCATTTGTAAAGATAAATGTTTACTTCAATACATTCAAACGTCATGTCAGCTAACGTTAGCTATTATGTAGCTAACATTAGCACACTAGCTAGCTATAATTCACTAGATGGCACTGTGGCCAAAAATGTAGGTTCTGTGAGTGCAGTTCTATCAGTGCAATTATGTCAGAGCAGGGTCCGCAGCTACCCACACTACTGAATGTATCAGCCACTGTAAGACACCCGTTTCGTATACCACTTTGAATTTGGGAGTGACATTTTTAGGGATAGCTGCACTTGTCTGAAGGAGGTGGTTTTAAGTAACTGAATTGGATTAAAAATCCAATGCATGGATTGCCTTCAGCATGCAGAAAACTGACCAATTTATTAGCTTCCTAAACTAAGAATATCAGAATCAGGAGCAAATACTGCCACACACATAACTGTGAGAGGCTGATTTACTATGGACAAGCCAAGTGTAGCTGGCCCTGGACAACCTGCGTGAAATACAGGGACAGTCACAGAGAGAGAGTACTGGCCAGGATTTCTTTCTGGTAGTGATTATTCTAACTCTCCTGGGCATGAATTACTGTGTGTGTGCGTGTGCGTGTGCGTGTGTGTGCGTGTGTGTGTGTGCGCGTGTGTGTGTGTGTGTGCCGTGTGTGTGAGTGAGCACAGTATGTCTCTTTAATGTGCCAGGAAAGAGACATTTACAGCGGCAGGTGACATATGTTCTAATCCTGAGAGGAAAATGAGGGCACACGACAAGGAGTACTAGAAGAAGTGGAGATGGAGGTGCAGTGCAGTCCACACACTGACCACTGAAATGTGGGCTGATGCCTGCACAAATGATACAGTGGATAATAGACTGGATTTATATAGCGCCTTTCTAGTCTTCTGGTCATTCAAAGCCGTTTACAAACCCACATTCACCCAATCACACACCAACGACGGAGTAGTCCATGCAAGACTGTGAGCCTATAGCAGTTAGGCATTCAGTGTCTTTTTCAACGTAATGGAACCGGGAACTCTGGTTTTCTGCAGCAGTTTGACAGGACAATCATTGGAATAACTGCAATTGTATTAGTGAGTGCATTACTTACTGTACATGCACACTATGCCGAATTGTTGACCATACCCCAATTAAAGCAGTGCTCTGGTTAATGAAATGGTTATGTAAGCAGTGCATGATTTACATAATTGTTGTAAGGTCTTACCTTGGGTAAGCAAAACTCATTTAAGATGTCTGGTTTTGCGCAATGTAACTGATTGGGTCGAATAACTGCATGGTGTTGGGAAGGGAGCAGGATTTAATTTAGCCATACATAACAATTTAATGTGAAAAAAATATATATATATATTTCTAGTTCCTGTCTACGTTAAATAACCACAATAGCTTCACACAGAAGAGATGTCATTGCAGAAGCATGCCTCTGGAGACAGGAGATGAAGCAGGACTTTGTAACAGAGCTGCGTCTCGGCCCCCCCCCGGGCTCAGGTGAGCAGTGAAAACAGATACTGTCAGTGCGAAGGCCATGGCATGACCTCATCCATTCACTGCCTTAATTTAACACATGGCGTTTATCACTTATCTAGCTCCTTTCACAAACACTCTCCCTGTCCCTGATGAACGTTTCAAGTCACGGCACTTGCTGGAAATCTAACTTTGTCTATACAGCAGGGACAATAATGAGCTGAGCTGAGCCCCCCCTTCCCAAACCGCGGCTTCTATAGGATTTGTGTCTCCTGTCATGGGAGCAGCCTGGGGCGATAAATTACAACTGGGACCACTGCAACACTCTAACCATGCTGGTCTAAAAATGGCCGAATGGACACTGAGATTGAGTGACGGGTCTTCACCGAGGACACATGAGAGGGAAGAGACTATGGCAGGGAAGAGTTTCATAACATCAACACCTAACTAGAATGTCACAGAATAGAATGGAATGGAATTAAATGGAATCTAATCGACCAGTACATGACTACCACAAAACTCACTAACAAAAGCACCGGCTCCCGACAGAAGCAGAGGACGGTGTGACACGCCTGAGAAAAGTGTGTCTGCATCGATTCCTGGAGTCAGGAACAGCTGGTTCTGGGTGGTCACCCCTCACCCCCTCTGCTTTATAAAGAATGATAGACTGTTACATAATAGAATAGTCTTTTCCATCCATCCATCCAGCCCATCCATTAGCCTCTGTCTAACCACCAGGACAAGACACTCAGCCTGGGAGGAAATCGCTGCTGACATGAAGCTGGGGGCTAACCCCAACGCAGTGGGGTCTCCTATAAGGTAATACCTCACATGTTGCCCAGAGGAGCCATAAGTCACTGCAGAGCAACAGCAGATCAGAACACTAGGAGAATAGTGATATCTCTCGCTGTGAAAACAACCTGCAGTGTCAGAACCCTCCCGGGTGGTTCAGGAAGAATCTCTATGTTGGGACACATCCTTCAGAAGAGAAAACCACTGAATTATTAGTTGTCCGCACCATAAGAAGGCACTAATGTTGTGTCAAGCAGTGGTTAGAAAAATGAACAGTTGAGAAGTTCAGAATTGTAAACTGTACAATTCTAGCCACGTTTCAAAAAGTGTAACACTTTGGGAACGTTTTATAAGAAACAGTATTTCAATTTAGCGAACTATTTGGTATTTAGTTTTCCAATGTCATAATTTCCAATCAAGACGCATACACCTACACAATGAATGTATAGATATTTTTATTATTTGACTTTTTTCCACTCTGATCAACACTGACTGATAGCAGCTGGGAGCTCTAACTTTAAGTTTAGCAAGTTTAGCAGGGACACAGAGATTAGGGGCCCTTTCACACCTACCCCATTTGGTCCATTTTAATCGAAACATGGGGGTTTGTTTACTCCGTTAAGGTCCTTAACACATTCACTGCCAGGGGAACTCTCCTGGTTCTGATGTGGGGGGTTCAAACTTTCTCGGTTCACTTTCAAAGTGCACCAGAGTTCGGTTCACTGTAGGTGAGAATGCAATCTGACCAAAGTAGAACTGTGCCAAAACACAATCAACGTGGAAATGATTGTAGTGGACATATTTTAATTAAAATGTATATTCTATAATTAGGTATACTGTAAGTAAAAGGTCAAATTTACTGACAAGCAGATTGATGCAGCATACTACTGTGCTTTTAGAAAAGGCATCAGCTAATCATCCCTGCAATGAGGATAATTAAAAGACTGATTTAAACCTTGAACAGCATGTGATCAGACAGCTTATGCATTTTAAACTTATTTATAAAATCCAATGTTACATAATATCATGTTAAGTCTGGATGTCTGATCAAGTCTAAAATGTTCTCCATGTGCTCTCATGCGGTCACTGGCTAAATAACTTAGTGGACTGACGGAGCCAAACAACATGCTTTCACCACCGTAGAAACTCTATCAGACCACTGGAGCTCAGTATCAAGTCCCTGGGCAGTAATTAACACACTGCGGCATAACAGACAGAAGCGGAGTGAAAAAGAGAGACAGAGAGAGGGACAGACAGAGACTTCACTGACTGACGATGACAAGCTCAAAATCCTTCATTTTTCTTTCCATCTTCACCTCTATCATCAAGCTATCATCAAAGACTTGCAGCCCCACTGGAGATGTTTAATAAACTATTAATATGCCATTTTAGGGAGTAAAAATAATGAATTGTGTCATTGGCTGACAGGTGCAGAAGGAGCCAGACAAGGAAATGCCAATGTGGCTTAAAGGAGGTGAAACTTTCTGCATGCTAGCGTGACTGCAGCACTGCTAACCAAGAAACAGCCACTGACAAAAGCCATAAGCCAGATTCCATTCCCCAAAGCTCGGTCACTCGCTCACTCTCCTCGCTTCCTCCACTCGCGCCTAAGCCCCGCCCCTGCGAGGAGCCGAGGATTATTTGTGAGGACGAGTGGTCGAGTGGTTGCCGTCAAAGGATCGGACTGCACTGGGTCCGTCATCGACAGAAAATTCCGCGATCACTTATGACGTCTCAAACAGCTGGACCAGAGCCGTGGATGAAAATATACATGCATAGAATAATATGCAGGTATAGAATAATACAGAATATAAGAATAAACAATTCATCAATGTGGATGGCCACATTGTTATCTTTATAGTTAACATTTTGTGCAAAGCCATTTATTCCTGAAATAGTGAACGAAGCGCCAGGATGATTAAACATTTATGAATTAAATCCTGACCCGTCCCTCTTTTTGCTCTTACAGTCCCCAGACCCCCCACCCCCCGCAGCAGTCCCGCAAGGCACTGCTGCTTATAACAGCCACCGTATATTACAGAGTATGTCTGACTCTGAATTACATCATTCATGCAGGGTAGCCATACGTCCTCTTTTCCCCGGACATGTCCTCTTTTGGGGGGCTGTCTGTGGGGGTTTCATAAAATCCTTCAAATGTCCGGGGTTTGAGAGTTTGGGTGATATCCCTCCTGGGACGAAGAAAAAAGAAAAAAACTCAGACGATTTTGTGATTTTGCTTGATATTGTTTGATAGCGAAATAAATCATGACTGATAGACATGAAAGAATACCCTTCACAGCTAATAGAGAATTTTAAATTTTAAGAATCGGTTCAGAATTGAATGAATACGGCTATAGTTAAAGCGTAAAGTGTCCTCTCCTATATTCAGTCTATATATAAATACAATACATTATTTTAAACATAATCTTTGTCACAGTAATTTATAGTAGTCCATGCACTGCATTGAGACATGCAAGGAGAGAAATGAACTATCAGCTTTTGAGACAGAATAAGTGTGCACAATATATTACTATGTATATAATTGTATTATACTTTATATCGTATTGTTGCGTCTTTTCAGTCAATTTACACTGTGTGTGTGTGTGTGTGTGTGTGTGTGTGTGTGTGTGTGTGTGTGTGTGTGTGTGTGTGTGTGTGTGAGATGCGCAAGTGATCGGCGGGGGCGAAGGGGGGGGGGGCGGGGGCAGCCGGTGGTTTCGGGTTTCAAGCATTGTTTTTGTGGCCACATGTGGAGGAGGACCATGTATACGTCACGGGAGAAGGGAAAAAACAAAAAAAACGTGTACACGTGATGCGGAAGTCTGCCGCGGAGGAGCTGTGGAGAGTGGTCGAGCCTACACTTGATGTACACTCGCTAAATGCGGAAGTAGAGAGCCGACTCGGCTCCTCCACTCGACTCCACTCGCCTCCTCCAAGAAGCAACTGAGTAATTGGAATTTAGCACATCCGGTTTGGAGTCGAAGTGACCGAGTGGGAGTGAGCGAGTGGCCGAGATTTTCGGGTTTGGAATCTGGCTATAGTGTATGTGTGGGGGAGGGCAATTTAAGGGTGAGGTACAAATTAGGGTAATGGATAATTAAGGCATGTAGTGTAGTGGGTAGGGAATGCATGTAGTCAATGTAAAGGAACAGTCCTGAAATGAGAGTAGAGCAGTGTTATGTTACCTGCTCCAATGTGTGGGACGTGTGATGTGATGTGGTCACCTTGCCAGTCCATCAGACATGACATGTCCGCAGCTCACACACAGGGAATGTTCCACATGAGAGTCAGCTACCCACTAAAGTCCAGCAGTTACCGAGAAAACTCTGAAACCACTTGATGTAATTTGATTAATTACCATCATTATATTTTATCATAGACACGATTGATGCAGTTTTCTCCACTATGCTGTCGCAGCCAACACTATCCGCTGCACATAAGCAGGTAAAGTGCATGAAAAGGACACATGGTACTCTTCCATGTTTCATCACCGTTGGGAGTTCTGAGGTCATCTGACCAGCTCAGGAGTAGTGTTAGATCTACTGTATATCAACTTGCCAATGCCAACATATTGGCCTACAGTATCAATAGATATATGAATAGATGTATATTTTGGGTGGGATTTCTCTGGCATTACAGAAATACAACTTTATAAAGATATTTCAATAAATTTCAAGATATTTCATGTGGCATGCTTGCCTCTAAACATCAGTATCTGTCCACAAAATCGTTCCTCAGTCTAACTGCAGTCCACATTCGTGGCTGCCTAAACAAAACAGACAATTCTTTGACATGTTTGTGATGCTAGAAAAAAAAAGAAGAGGCTTCAGTCTGGAAGCAGACTTGCTGCTACATCTACCATCTTCTAGACAATGACAACAACCTGGCCCTGGCTGGAGTTTCCATCCAGACTGCTGTCTGAGGAGAGAGGGAGAGAGAGCGAGAGAGAGAGAAACTATATTCATCTTAAACTGCCCCACTTTCCAGTCCATAAAAATCAGACATGTCCCAAAGCAGAGCCGTTCCTTGGAGCCCATTTATAGGAACACAGAGCTGGCTTTTCCAGCCAGACTTGTCACACACAGACAGACCCAGGCTGGGCCTATTGGACCCTGGCTCCAGACAAACAAGCGTGAGTGCACATGCACGCACGGCCGTGTACACACACACACACGCGCGCACGCACGCACGCACGTATGGCAGGCCCCATGCACGTGTCCAATAAGGACTGTGTTACCAGTCTGCCACCTGAAATCCTGGATCCCATTCAAGGACTGAGTTTACACCACGGGAGACATAGCAGCTTTCTTCCAGGATGAACACACCTCCTCATGATTGCTCATTGAATACTTTAAGGAGCATTGGAATTATTAAACATGCATGACAGCCTTCTCAGTCACCAGATGTCACCCAAATTGCACACTTGATGTAAGATTAGGGAACGTTGCAAGTTGGTGTAACATTCTGACACAGCAGTGGGTACGTTAAGGCTGAACTCTGTCTTAAAACTAATCAGCATAATTCCGCCTTGGTTTTGATTTGAAAGAAGAACCTGCATACCAAGGTATTGTCTACAGGCCAACTGTATTAATCAGAAATGGCACAGTTTCAATCCATGGTGGATCTTCTTAAGGTCTAAAATCCAATCCACCACAGATCAAACATCCTTTCTCAACAATGATGACAGTGTCGTGGAATTCTGGATCAATCAGCTATCGATAAGGCACATAGGAGTCGAGACAATATTCTAGGTGGTGGTGGTTATGCTTTGTGTACATGATATCATGGTCAGAAGTACATTAACACTCATGTCAGTGGTACGGTAGTTCTGCCACGAGCACAAGGCAGAGATCATAGTTAGTTATACTGTAGCTGCCTGAAGGACAAACTGAATCATAACAAGATAGGCTGTACCAAAACAATAGTTATTAGGCCTAGTGGAGACATTTAGGCTCTTACAAGCTGTCAAATATCATAATGTATTGTAGAAGTATTATAAGTGATAGGAACATATGAAGGTTAGATATAAGCAGCCATATACTTTCTTCCTCAACAGTCTAAATAAGACAATACCTCAGTGTGTGGGTTCTATTTTTTTTTTTTTACCGCCCAGCACCCACGTCGATGTACGTATAGTTGTCTCTTTTAATATGCCATGGTTTTGCCTTAATTCCATCCTTCGGCACATCAGTTGGAAATGAAAGTCTATGAGCGAAGCAAAACCTTCACTGTACAGTATACCAAATCTCTCAAGTTAAGACTATGTGCTCTTGAGCCGTCAGAGTTAAACCTTATTAACTACAAAAGAACAACTCCAGGACCCGTCAACTTGCACATAAAACATTGAGGCACACGGCCAGAGAACCTCCATGAGGACCTTTTGGTTGCTTGCCACCAAAATATGCTATTGTAAGTAGAACTGTAAGTGGTACCATGCAGCTCATGAGAGGAGGAGATAACTGTTGTGGAGAGAGCTGTCTCCACAGTGCTGACAGCTTGCTGCCTAAAATAGATAAAGATAAACAAAAGCACTGGGCCTTTGATGCTGGGTTCCTGCTACTCCTTAAAATAGAGGGGCTAACATCCCAGCGGTGGGCATCGATACTGGGGGGGCTGGGCCCTATACTGCCCCAGGGAACATGAGGTCACTGCACAAAGACTAGAACCTGAGAACATTGTCTGCATGTTCAATGTGCTGGTGGCAGCGTCTATACCTGTCAGTGTCAAATACTTGGAAAGTTGAGGACCAAGTGTTGCAACTTGCAGGCACGTGTGTACACACACAAGATACATATAACGCACACACATTTAACAATGTCTATACTCAAATGCAAAATGCAATGCAAAAACTGAAAATATAAGTTGAAATCAAATCCAGAGCAGATGTTTCTTTCTTTATTGTAAACACACACACTCTCTCTCTCTCTCTCAGACACACGTATTACTACACACACTTATTATTGCTGTCAAATTAATAGATTGTCAATGCAGACTGATGCGCTCAATTTCTAAGACACGGAACACTGTAACGGCTGGTATGTTGCCCTGGTCTAAAATGAGACCAGCTATGTCATTAACCACTGTACTCTCCAGCTCATAAACAAGTTTCTCGCTGTATAATCTTTAACTCTGTGCTATGCGTGTCATCACATCGTGACCTGGCTACAGAGACACAGTGACCACTCCCATCTGGAACTTTCCATCGCTGCTGCTTCTTCTTCTTCCGAGCGGAAAACCTCGTAAAAGCCCTTCAAGCACAGAGTCATCCAGAGGCAAATGTCATTAAATCACGGTTGGAGGTGAAGGATGAGTTTGGCATTGGTGTGGCTTTATTGCCGATGCTTACTTTGAATAAACTAGGTTGTGTGTGTGTTTTAAATGTCATCGATTTACAATGGTAAATGTAAACCGCTCTACCACAGGTGGTAGAGCGGCCGCTTGGGAATTGGAAAGTCCCCTGTTGGATCCTCGGCTCCCCCTGGGTTAGTGTCGATAGTGATAGCAAGACACTGAACCCTTACCTGCTATTAACCCATTCAATCCGGGAACGGATTTGGCTATTCAAAAATAGCAGATATACAAGCTCATAGCGCGGCACCAAGTGAGCTTGTAGATCTGCTATTTTTGAAAAAATCGTGAAAATGTGTGCAAATCTTTGAATATGTATTTTTCGAAGCGAACATTTGTAAAATATTTTGTTCCAGGGACCTCCAGAAGCAAAGATTTGAGTTAAAAATGTTGTTTCAAAAGATATATGTGTTCAAAGATTTGCACAAATGTTCAAGATTTTTCAAAAATAGCAGATCTACAAGCTCGTAGCTCGGCTATTTTTGAATGGCCAACGTATAAAATAATGGTTATAGCTCAAATCTAAAATGACACAGATGCGTTCCCGGATTGAATGGGTTAATGTACTGTATACGAGAATGGGTGAATGTAATGCACATTGTTAATCTGCCTAATTTACGTTCGTAATGTACAATCTATCAACTCTAGTTTACCGATGTACATAAGTGGAGCTTCCCATGAACCGTTTTTTGAAGCATTGTGACTGTTAAAATGTACATTTGGGATTACAGCTTAGTTTACTGCTGCAAACTCAACACACCAGGGCACAAAATCGATGGTCCTGTGTGTTTGCATTTTATTACTAGTCTTAGTCTAGTACCACACTTTGTTTGTGAATGTATGTATGTATGCGTGTTCATCTTATAACAGATGCAGTTCATGTAAGGCCATCATTTTTAGAGGACTGAATAAATATCAGTAATTATTTAGTTCTAGGGAAGAGGTTCAGCTACAGGTGACGATGTGATATTGGTGACTTCTAAGGAGAACTATTTGATTATTGACTAAATGCTCATGTAATCTTTCAGAATCTTTTCTTAATCATTTAGGCTACATGAACCACAACAAAAAAGAAAATCAACAAAGTTTTCATTTTCAGGAACGGGTCCAACTACAAATGCTGAACACCAAGTACACACGCACGCACGTACGCACGCACGCACACAGACACACGCACACACGCACACACGCCAGTTCTTACGTGTGGCTTCAAGCCAGCTAGTGTCTACTGGCTCCTATCTACTAACACATGGCTATATAAAACGCAGGTTTCATTTAGAGCAGGTAAAACTCATTTCTACAGTCCACCTCAGCCTCTCTCCACCTCCGGATCGACGCTCAACCCCCTTCCGTGCCTGCCACAGGCACATTTTTTGGGTTCAGGATAAATAACGACCCACTAAACAACATAACAAAATGCAAAGTCATGCCAATCAACAGCTGTGAGGTTAAGACCTCAGCTTCTGGAGCGTGATGTACCCTCTAAGCTGGCCAGGGACTGACTCATGCCAGTGCCTCCCCTTCACTATCAGCTTTTTAAACTGAATAGTTTTGCATTGTGAGGGTACAGCTTGCCTTTTTTCTTTGTGTGACACTGTATGCAATCAAGTATAAATCAGGGGCCAAGGTTAGCAAGACAGCGATGAACGCTATACTCTGCATTTATGAACCAATAAGGCCAGTCCTAACTTCTCACCCTTATTCAATGTCCAAAGCAGTGTTTGGACCCACAGGCATATAAAATGTCATATCAAAAGTTGTGGCTTCACAGCATGCACTATAATGCTGTGACAGGTTTGAGGCTTCCTGTCCACCAAGAATACCCAGGCTAGCACTCCGACACAGTCCACATGTGTGCATGCTGTCAAGCGCCCAACCAGCCAAGCGAGCGATGACCACACGTTCCTTACAGGCAAGTGCAGCATTGCTGAAGCACAAATTCCTTCAGGAGGTCAGGAGGCAACAGTCTTGCACATTGTTGGTAAAGTTTCCAGTTTTTAACCACATGAACTCGTGCCTCTATTCGGGGCACGTCATAATAGAAAAACATTGGACGGAAATAGGCGAACATTCACCAAAAATAGAAGATCTAAAAGCTCACGTGTTACAACATGTTTTCAATTTATTTTCGGAGATGAGATTTGGCACCTGAGTGAGGGACCCCGGGTCAAAGAAGTGGTTAAAATGGCAACTTCTACATCCCATAGGTTTTTAAAGAAATGTAGCACTAACACATCTTGAATAATGTAATTGTGATATGCAAAAATAAAGAAAATCCATGATTTTAAGCAGAGAGGGAGAGATATCAAATCAATTAGCCCTCCATGACCTGCGCTAAGATGTAGGCCTTCACTACAATTTAGGCTCTGGTGGTGGCTGTGATTGTATAAACTCATTAGGGACATCTATAGTAAAATCATTAATACTATGAGGCGAGCCAAATGTTTGTTTCAGAGATCTAAATAAAATGTAATTCTAAAAAAAAGTTACGTTTTTCACCCAAGAACTTAATCATTTTCTCCTCCAGTCCAGATGCAGCACACTGTTCCCTGCTTACTTGTTAATGAAGGTCCCAAACAGCAGTCTGATGGTCCTCTGGATGTTCTGGGTGCAAAGCCAGCTCCACTGTTGTTTCACGAGCAGACACAGGACGTCCAGAGCCATTTCAGCCATTGCAGTCTCAGACACAATACCTGTCATGTGTAAACACAACACAATGCAATGGCATGTCAGTGATTCCCCCGCATTTGATACGCATTAGGCCACGGACCCCCAATTTATATAATTTTGTATCCCTTGGACCAAAGTCTACACTGTAAAATCTTCAGTGTTCATTTTACTCTCCGAGTTACACTTCGTTAAGGGTCCATTTTCCTTATACGCAATTATTTAGCTGGTGAACCCCTGCCATCAGCTCAAGGACCCCTGGGGTTCCCCAGACCCCACATTGAGAACCAGAGGTTTAACAGGTCTCTACTCTTCCATGTAGTTCATTCCGCTCTCATGGTGATCCAGGTCCCCTGATTAGACAGATAGAAGGACATGGCCTTATACTGTACTGGATAAGTATAGCACATTTTTATTTTCATGTTTATCATTCCACCTATAATATAGTATATGAATTTATGTACTAAATCCTATCTAATATATATATTATTATAACTATTAAATGTGGATCTAGCAATGTTTTAATACTATTATTAGTACTATGTTTCCTTTGGACCTCTCTGTGCATATGTTCAATAGTTGCTCACAGCTCCTAATAGCTAAGATGTGCAGAGGACACAAAATCACAGGTATGTGCAATTGTACTTGACCAATACCCCAAAAAGAACATACAGGCAATTTGAAATCCAATCAAAACTTGCACATCTATACATCAATGCTGCCCTCTAGTGGTTGGACTGAAATGCTCTGCTGAGCTAAGTGGGACATCTCGCTTGACTATTTGGCCAAGACAAGACAAACATAACCACTTAAACCTCAGCATTCTTACTGAAAGCTTTCACAGAAAATAACCGATCGACAAGCTCACAACGTGTCGCAGTTGCGAGCTTGTCGATCGGCTATTTTCAGCAAAAGCTTTCCCCACAATAACCCAAAACAGAAAGGACACTAGTATTGAGCCCTGAGGGACTCTGGTTGCCCATATGGGGTTTAAGTGGTTCATTTGTATAGCAAATTAAGCTAATTTGTATTTAAAATAAGGCTGCCGGTGGAATTTGGACCCTGTGTATGGGGCCAAGGAGCTTCGAGGAGTTAATTCTGGTTGCAGGCTCCTGGAAAGGATGAACATAAGACGCACATACCCTGGTGTGGGAACCTCATGTGGGAAGTTTAGGAAAAAGCCTCTGCTCCCACAGTGACTGTAAGTCT
Source organism: Gymnoscopelus braueri (assembly GCF_963280865.1). Classification (NCBI taxonomy): domain Eukaryota; kingdom Metazoa; phylum Chordata; class Actinopteri; order Myctophiformes; family Myctophidae; genus Gymnoscopelus; species Gymnoscopelus braueri. The sequence continues at coordinate 36,330,579 of NC_137606.1, forward strand.
GAGGGATGTCTGGACTGTGACATCTCTGAGACGTCTGGTCAGTGAGACTAAAGCCAAGCACTTCATTCACCCTTGAATGTCTGGCTGTCCAGACAATGACCAGACAACCAAAACAGGTCAGTTTGGATTCAGTTTAACAAGGAAACTCTCGTTCCAGTGCAGCATGAAGGCACAGAGATAATTTCCATGAGATGTGAGTGGGATCATAAATTATTTTCTATGACAGAGAATGGAGGGGGGTTTTGAGAGGGGGGGCAATAAACTGAGGTGGAATAAACAGTGGGTGGATAGTGAGATATTAGATCTAGTAACAGACAGTAACCATGTAAACAGCAGGTTACAAACATAAGAAAAAGTTGGGTTCAGCTTTAATCTCTTGAAGCTAAATCAATATTTTCTCTGTAGACTGTAGGGAGAGGAGAATGAAGGGCTTTTTTGAAAAGGTTAAAACGTCGCCAGTGGCACCCAGTCATATTCCTGTGACTTCAGACGCGACAACAAACACGCAGCTTACAGTCAATATGCCAACGGCTGGATGCGATAAGAAGACAACGCCCAGAATGTGGGAATAAATACTGTTGTTTTGTAGAGCACCAAAGTCTGACATAATTTACGCATCCTACCTGGGTCACGTTCCCCCCCCCCATTCTGAATTCCCATAGACATGTTTAATATCGCAGCATATAAGAACTGTGTTCCAAAAATAAACAAATGAGACCTGCGGTTTGACTCATATGGGTATGAAGCATCAACTGCCGGGGAGAAAACACTAATGTTACCGCCGCTGAATGAATTACATTTTCGCCAGAAACAGACTGTATCAAATATGAGTGACTGACTAGCGTAAACGATACAGAGCCACCTCCGTGACAATATCGCCGGGACAATTTGTTTATTTTTGGACCACAATTCTTATATGAGACGATGTTACTTTCCATAGAGAAAACCTTCCGTGACCCAGGGGATGAGCGAGTGACATCAGGACTTCAGTACTCTATCGTCATACTTATTAAAAGGAGAAATTCACCCGCCTTATATTCGTATAATTGGTATTCCCTTAATGCTCATTATAAGATGGTACCGTTTCCGTCTACTCACAATGGTGGGCTGGGGACCGTTCAGAAACCTGCCTACCAATGACATCATCGATGAGGATTCAAAGCTAATGAAACTATAGCCTTTCTTTTCCTGGAAAGTTAGTATGCTGAAATAGAAGCCATTGTTCTTGCATTTAAAAAAAAAAAATGTAAATGACCAAACCTACCTACACCGATGATGTCACTGGTAGGCAGGTTTCTGAACTGTCCACAGCCCTCCTCTGAGACACAGACCGAGTAGACAGAAATGGTGCCATTTTATAGTGAGCATCAGTGACGGACAACTATATGAAGATGGGGTAACGATTTGGGGGTGGAGTAGTGGGTGGGTTAGAGAGGTCTTAACCCATATAGCAGCTCCCTCCGAGCGGTCACATCATGACCATAATGAGCAGGCATCAGCTGGGTGAAGCTGAAATTGAAATTCCCCTGTGTGATCGAGAATATCCGATAGGAAAAAAACACCTGCACACCGTCTACAAATGCAAAAACATCAAGGTTATGTTCATTGGGAAACAATTGTTTATTGTGTTTCCCATAATACCTTGTTTTTTGTTTGAAGACGGTATGTGGGAGTTTTTTTTTGTTTATCTGCCCTAGTTGGTCCTCTCTGACACACCTGTTATTTTATGTAGGTGTGCAAAAGTTGTGCTTTTCATCAATAAAAAGGTCTACCTTTCTTATCTGCATTGTGTTGATCAGTGAAATTCAACATGAGCAGTAGTTTGTTCAATACTACAAAATGTTGCAAAATAACTTATTGAATTTTTTTTTATAAAATAGCCCATCATCTACAAGCTCATACCATGTTGAATCACAATGCCTTATGAGTGTGTATTTCTGCACAGTGCTGTTGTACAACAAACAAGTATAAATTATTAAAAATACTTTAAAAATGTTTTCACGTCAATTTGTTGATATAAATAAAAGATGAAAAAGTATTATTCCATTAATCGAAAAAGTAATCAATAAAATAGTCAATAAGAGGATAATCGATAGCTGCAGCTCTATTTGAAATCCAATGTTGACTACACACTGTTACTACGGGCAACACTTGACTAACGTACTTGACTAACTGACTGTGTTCCAACCCATCCTGGATAGGATCCCACTCAAGTAATGACTCACAACTATACCACACAGACTAAACACACAAGGAGATGGTGAGACATATCCTTCAAAGTAGAACTTTACCACTTTTATGTCCTTACTGTAATGTGCCGATGGAGAAATCACAGTTCTCCTGCTCACACATGCTGACAGTGCGTACATGTACCAGTATGCATTGTGCAGTTCATAAGGTTCTCAACGGCAGAGACGTGCATTTACTATTTGCAGTCAATTACATAGATGCCGAACGAACGCAAAAGAAGCTGCAGGAAGTTGGACATCCAAATATAGTTTGAGAGTTGAGTCAGTTTACTTCCATCACGTTTCAATGGTCTGCAGCCACATACGTACATTTGAAACTCAGAGGGTGATGGTAATGAATTAGGGTCCTACCGCTCACTACAGGGATATTCTATTGATAAGTATTGTTGACAATACAGACATGACACGCCTATAACTAATACGTTAATGGAAATAACACAGATCCCTTCAAATTAAATAGTAGAAGTAAGGGCTGTATTCTTCTGATATCAAAATCCCTGTCTTTCATCTCAAATTCAAATCTATCCAATATGGCGCTGATTTCAAAACAACAAAAGTTGACTTCAAACCAGAACACAAAAACAGAAAGTACAATCAAATACTTCTGTAATACCTCTGTAAGACAAGACATGTGACGACTGGGAAGAAGCCGTAGATGTGTCATGCTGAAAGCTTCTCAATCTCTAGCCTTGTCTCATGCCAAGACTGATGTCAGAGATTCCAGCTGTCCCGTGTGGGTGCACAGTACATGGACTTTCTAATGATTTCAATACAGACAGAGCAAACACTGCAGCGCTGCTGCTGTCCAAACCCATGAGCCACAGCTCGACAATGCAGGAGTGCAGGACCACTATGAGTCATTCACTATCCCAGACAACACTTGATTAACGTAGACTCGCTGTGTTCCGGACACTCACGTGCACAGTCTGCACACATGAGCTCCCTTAAGTGCAATACATAATCCTTCCGACGACCAAACTTTTCTTTGGAAAGTGAGGCGATAGCTACAAATTGACATCATTCCAAAATCGATGTCCTGACTCACCGAACTATGGGAAGCCTTTCCGACCCGGGAGATTTTCCGACGTCGGAAGGAGTATGTATTGCACTTTAGTCCCTTTGTCACTGGGGGTGTGTCCCACACATCAAATCAATTTTCACTGACGCATTTTGGGCCAATCGTTTGAGAGAAATCTTAAACCAAGAGACACTGTGACCGGATTACAGGTGGAACTAACGATCATATCAATTCATTTAATACGGAAATTATATACTGCATATAAGGGCCTTACAAATGATTTACCCTGTAAAATCATTATCCATCAATAGGAGAAGTTTTGACAATGGATTTATTGTCACTAGTGAGGTCACATACTGTAGCTTGAAGCAGTTGAGGAGTTGGTCAATGGAATGCGTCTCACAAAGTGCTTCTGTAGATTTTCTGTATTACAATTTATTTCTTTGCTGATGGTTGATTGTTTATAACAGTCTTCAAAAAAAAGTTTTACTGACATTATACCCCTCCTCACCCCGTAGCATCTTCTCAAAAAACCCTCCCTACCCCAATTTTCGTATAAGCTATAGCCATAGTCTAAGGGGTTGGAATCCACCACGGTGAATGCGGCTTGGCTGAGCATCTATACAAACACAATTGGCCCGTGTACAGGGGAGGGAAGCTGGGCTGGGAGGGTGATATTTGTCACTGCACGTAATCCTATGGGCTGGGGCGCTGCCTGTCAGTGGAAAATGTTGAGCGGGAGGATCAGAAGGAACAGAGTGCTAAACTAAAGCACAACCAGTTTAAAAATGCATGTTAAGTTTGCAGACGTAGCAGGTAAATCTGTCCATGTAAAACATACTTTTTCGAGTATATCTTAGTTATAATAAGACTTAGCTAACAGTTACAGTAAATTATTTTCAATGTGTGGTGTTTATTCCGTTTTTGGGTCACATGTCTCAGTGATTGTACAAACTAGAATCTAGCCTGTACAATGCAGACTATCTAGCCGCTAGATACAGTAGTCTGCAGAAAGTGTTGCCACTGCCATCTAGCGGATGAATTGGTTAATGCTCTCTATAGACGTAAGGTACAAAAGGGAGCATATGAGCGCAAATATGGAGAGCCCGTCTTGGAGCATATTTAGGCCTTTAGTGCATGTGTAATGGTCAATAACTGGTTGAGTAGGGCAGCAGGATCTTACCGAGCTGCTTACTCTGCCTCTCTGTCAAACTGTTCTTCTTCTGGCAACCGCAGACTCCTGCTTCTCTGAGCGATAGGCAGTCTTCCCTTTCCGACTCTGAATCCTGGACCATCAACCTTTCCTGTTCACTGATGAAAACCTCCAGTTCTGCCGGAGACATCCCACTAATCACCTGGGAGAGAAGACCAGGAATCATCCCATCAGCTATACTGAATAAATAACAATAATAATAATATTACTATTATCAATATCATCATTATGTATTTACTTTTGAGGGGTCATTTCATTTCTTAATAATTTCTAACCTAATGTCTAAACACGTTATTTTGAAGCACACTGTTCCACATCCTACAACTTACCATTCTGCTCTGGCCCAAACCAAACAGCAACTGTGGTCTCAGATCAGAGCCATTCATAAAAGGGCCGCCCTTGTTGGAGAACCGCAGACGAGACCTGGGTGCACACACACAAAGTCATACACACTTGCATGCACAAGACATTCACTCACAGTATATCGTCGCTGTCAGGCAGAGACCTTGTACCTCCATATTTCATCTTTTTGCGTTTAACTTTTTTTTAATAACTAGAGGTTTGGGCCGCATCTAGAGCTCACCTACGTTACACCGCCGATCCGACTGATATGAGCATATATGGAGATCTCTGAGGCAACGGCTGTCGTCTTATTCGTGTCCACACATGCGCTGTGTAAGTGGGAAAATGTGACGCATATCGCGTAGGAGCACTAATAAGTGTTGCGCATGTATTGAGCAATAATGTAGTAATATAGGGCTATTATTGTGCAATAATGTACAACTACACAGTGTAAGGAAAATATGAAATTTGCAAACATGAAATGTAGTTTGATAAATTTCCCATGACATGCATTATTATTTGTGCATAGTGTGGAGGCAAATGCAGAACTGGTGTGGTAGAAGAAGGGGAACGGGCAGGAATGGATAAACAGGATGTCCACCCACTAGGCCATTTTAATGGAAATAGGATGCCATATTTCATACTTCGCCATATGACAGTGTCGTTCTAAAAAGTAGCAAAAATAACTAATCTACAAGTTCACGAGTGGCCCATTGTGACCTTGCTATGTTTTGAAAGATTTTGAAAAGAATTTGCCTCTGTTGACATGCCCAAAATATGGACACCAGGTTAAAAGTGTTTAAAATCGGTCTGTGGCTTTTGTACATTTTTAACGAATGAAAAGTTTTACCAAGAGCTTGCGACTAAATAATAAATGCATTGGATCTAATTTGTTTCCAGTTCCTGAAAAGTAAAGGTTTTGGACATACAAGGTTTCTGCCCAACAGCGACGATATACAGACACAAATACTATGCACAATACAAAGTGGTCAATCATGCTATACACATAATGGGAAGAATGTCATCAGCTGATCTGCAGATATCTCAGACTCTCCACTGTAACTGTAGTCATTCACCATGTCTGGAGCTGACTGTCACGTTGCATGAAAAGCTTTGAGGGTTACCATCAAATGGAATGAGAACTCATGAGACTACGTAGTAATGTGGCAATTGATCCCCATGCAGGAATGCTCTGCAGTTACTTCCACTTAGGTCTTGTTGTCTAACATAACGTAATGCTATGGTCATGTCCCTGTTCATTGTTAAATGTTACTTTGTACATCTAAGTACAGCTATTTGGAACCATACTTGCTCTTGTTCTTGTCAGTTATCTTCCCTCCATCCATCTCATCGTTGTCCTCGGTGGGACTCTGGGGCTCTGAGCGAGGAGGAAATGCCGTCTTCAAGGTGTCCACGATGGCATTCACCACAATCTATATACAGACACACACGCAACGTATTATATTCAAGGAGACCCTATCCTGATTCTGCAACCCCTGCCCTCAACCACAACCTGCTTAACCCTTACCGTAACCCCAATTCCAACACTAACCCTAAACCTACAGTATAACTCAAGCTCTGTTTGTTTTCAGAACCTTTAACACAAAAAAACATTACCATTACCATTACCAGTACCGTACCTTGTCTATGCGTGACACAATAAAAGGCTTCTTGACAAAGGCTATCCTAGCATCTGTATTGAGAGCAAGAAACTCCTGCATCTCTTCGCTGTTGGCTGTTTCAGGGATAGCACAGAGTTGCTAGAAGAAGAAAAAAAAGACAGAGAATTTGCTAGTAATGTTTGAAATAATTTCAAAGATATCTAAACCTACCTTTGGAACCAGTTTGACAAAGTGTCTCAAAAATACTTTATTTTTAAATTATACTTTATCAGTCGTCTCGTAACACATGCTGATATTATGTTAATATTTTATGCTGCAATGGAGCCAGCAATACAAGAGATTATGTCTGCAGGTCACAGGAATAACTAATGTACAGTATATCCATGAAATTAAAAACAATAACTAACCTTTAGAAAGGTCTCTAGCAATCCTTTCCTGGCTTCAATCTTATCGCTGTCCATGTTTCCAAAAGGCATATCAGGAAATATCTTCTTTGGCCCTTTCAGACCTGAACCACAGCAGTGAGATTAGTCAAAACGCAGTGAAGAAACTAGTCTAGTTTTTGTTTACTTTTATTTAGTTTAGTGGTCATTTCATTTTCTCCCCAATTTAGTCATTGCCAATTCCTCCCATTTTCTGTACAGTCCTCGTCACTGCTAAGCCCAGTGTTCTTTTCACCTGAAGGGCATAAGGCGGGCAGAGGAACACACTATCCCTCCCAGTTCTGCAGCTCCCTGCTTACAGGTGCAACCTGTAGGAGTCGCCAGTGCAGCGACAGAGATCGGCTGCCGGCTTCCCACCCGCAAACACGGCCAATTGTGTTCTTTGGAGCGCTTGGCCAAGCCGGAGGTACCATGGAGGAATCGAACCTCAGTCTCCATGGTGGTGGGCAGGATCTTTACCCCTGCCGCCACACAGATGCCAGTCATGTTTAAAATGTAAAAGTTTTGAATGATCAAGCTTGATGGCATCCACAGCGTCACACTTATTTCCAGGTCTACGGAGTACCGGAGATGCATGCTTTCATTATTCAGACTGTAAAGCTAGACTTCAATGAGGATAAACTGCTGTGGCTACAATACATAAAATTCTAATCAGGCCAATCTAGTCTTATTGATTGATCAAGTCACCCATACAAGTAATCAATACACTCTATTGGTCCCTCCGAGGGTAATTCAGGTCACATTCACACTAAGATGTTTTTATTGTAAAACAGCTTTAAAAATTAAAACCACCATCTCTGTCCAGTGTCCACACAAGAGTTGTAGCATAGAAATAATCTCTTGTTGTATGTTGGCTACATTTTGTGAGGTTAGGCTACAGAATGTAACTGCACAAAGGCATAAACAACAAGGTCAGCGATGCATGATGTAATTAGTTATCCATGTTAAATTGACCACTGGTAAGTTATTCAAGACATTTTTTCTTCTGGAAAAGGGTCACATGATTGTGACGAAGTCAAGGAAGGCCATGTCGTGACTGATAGGACACAATCAGGAAGTGAATGTAGTTGTCAGTGTCTTCATTTTCTAAAGATCTCCTTTCCCACCGTCCAAAACAGCGTCGGCAATGTTTTCTAATATCTCCATTTTAGGGGTTTAACCCATTAAGATCTGAGGCCGATTCTACAAATGCCTTCTATATCAGTAGTTCTCACAAGATTTTTCTGAAATGTTCAAAGATAGCAGATGTACAAGCTTGTATATCTGCTATTTTTGAATAGCCAACGCAAAAATCTAAAATGACACAAATGCTTTCCCGGTTTTAATGGGTTAAAAACACCAGCGTAGGGATGCTAGGTACAATGCATGTAGCAAAGGTTATAGGTTTCCATATGAAAACATACATAAGGGTGATTTATACTTAGTTGTGCACCTGTGTTGCGCACCTAAAATAATCTACACACTCACAACACGTTGCAGCACGAAGCGTTGTGAGCTTGTAGCTCTGCTATCTTCGGTGTGCGACAACGACGCATAATTAAGTATAATTTTAGTGTGGATGTGGCCTCAGTCATTACCCCAGCCAAGATATTAAAGCTAGATATAAAAAGCTAGAGATACACAAGGGAAAGTAGTCAGTCATTCACAGAGCCTTAATTGACACATACCATAAATAAAGTGGAAGGAGTAAAAATTAAGAAAAACAACAAAGATGTGTGGAGCCACTGTAACAGCCACCTTGCACACAGCATCCTATGGAAGATGTATTTTTTTTTACCTTTGATCAATTTCCGTAGCTCTGGTTTCTCTTCCAGACGTGTCTGCAGGTTGAGGAACTCACTGTATCGTCTATTAACTGTGTGATAGGCCACAGGATGAGCTGGGAGTGCAGCTGTGTTATCATCACAGACAATCTGGGTGGAATCTGGTCCCGTCTCCTCATAGCCTGGCTGGAGAGATGCTGGGTTCTCACAGCCCACCACTGTCTCATACTAGAAAGCCAACGCACCAGATATCTTTTTAATTTGCATCAACACACCATTATTTTCATGATTACGATTTCTGTTATTTTGTCATTTTTTGTATTTTGTATTAACTACCAATTAGTGCCAAGAATGTTTGGTTCTTGTGATCCAAACAAACCCCATCTTAGCTCTCATCCCTGTCCCCATAATGGCACGTCCCTTTATGTAATCTTTTAGGATCACAGGAACATTTGCTCTGACCTATTGGTGACTGATAACCAATAGTTGAATGTTGATTGCTTAGCATAGCATAATGCATCATATTAATGTTCTTAAAGATAAGAGTGTAGAGGCACCAGAGCTCTGATCTACTTGCCTTAATAGTGTAGAGGGTGTAGGGATGAGAGCCAGTGCCACGGTGTTCCTTGGCTGTGATAGTGCCAGTGATCCGGAGGTTCTGGATGATGACCGGTCCCTCTGGGCTGCTGAGGGGCTCAAAACTGAAGGAGGGGGATGGGGGTCTCAAGGGGCTGACCACTGCCAGCTCGTTGGCGTTTCCCATCCCCACTTGCTCTACCCCGAGAAGGAGCTCCCTGGCTGGGTTTGAGGGGACAGAGCTGCTGTCCTTCTCCAGGTCCTGGAGGCTGTTTAAATGGGAGTCCCCCTCCACCCTTCGGGACGATGAGGAGTCACATCCATAAGCTTGGTCTAGCGGTTCCGAGTTCAGCAGTACTTTGGGGCCATCCACCAGGCCAGTGTAGGCATCATCTTCCAAGTCCATGGCATTGCTGTTCTCAGAGGGGGTGGTGGATTCTTTCCACCCGTCAGGCATGCCCTCCTCTTGAACAATCATAAGGAGAGAATCCGTCGAGCTTCGTTTGTAGTCGGTTGACGGGGAGTCCAGATCGGAGTCGTTTTCCTGGTAGAATGGGTTGGACTTCCCCGGTCTTAGGTAATGTCTTAGAAAAGTTCGACTCGGCTCTTCCTCATCAACATTGTTCTGTGGGCAGTACATGTCCTCAGAGTCGACGGCATCGTACACGGGCAGGTCCGGTGTGACTGTCCCTGCATCGGTGGGTGTTTGCGTCTCAACCCGCAGAGTCATAGAGGACGGGGGAATTTCAGGATACTTCTGGAGCTCAGATTTGTTCTCCTGCTGTCGAGGAGGCTCAGACTGAGCAGAGGGGAGTGCAGGTAGTAGTGTTGTTGGTGGCGCTAATGGTGGTGGTGGTGGTGGTGATGAAATCAACTGCGGTGTTCCAGCTGACTCTGGCTGTTCATTGGACTTGGAGTTTGTAAATACTTCTATCAGCAGTATATTCAGCCAGTCTGGGTCCGACAGCTTGGTGATGAGAGGGAAGAGGACATTGCAGGTGATGAGCTCTCCAACGATTAACCTTCCAGTGCGGCTCTCCAGGTGAGGTGGTGGAACCAGGACATGAAGCAGCAGGTCCACCATGGACCGGGTGTAGTTCACCTCCGTGGCTGCACTCTGCATGGCGGGATGAGGCATGCTATCCTCGGAGTAGGCTTTCCACAGCATGTCACTCTCATCGCTTGGATTTTCTGATGGAAGCTTCTCCAGACCCACCACTACTTCCTTGGCTTTTAAGTAGCTCTGCAGGTGGCTACCACACAGATCAAGGGTCCTCTTGGTCAGCATCTGTTTCAAAAGTTATTAAGAATTCCTCTCATACAAAGCATGCACATACAGCACATGTTTTACATGTGTATAAATACTACAAAAAAACATAGAAGTATCGATATAGGCTGGCTCCCTTCTAATAGAAGGATATATACCGGTATATATACACATATAGATAGATAGACACACACACACTTCACCCTTAGTACCTGAATTTATTTCACTGGTGAGGGGCATAATATGAAGGTACATTACCTTGTGGTCCACCCGTCTAGCACGTGCCTTCAGTTCCATGGCCATGAAAACCATCGCCTCCTGCACCTCCGTTTGGAAGCCTGACTCCGTGGACACAGTGGAGTACCATGAAGATACAAAGTCCCTGATGATCTTCTTCACGGTGTTCTCGATCTCCTGGTCTAACTGCTGCTCATCCTCTGCAGTGGCTGGAACCTGCATTCAGAATCAGAATACACATTATTGCCAAGTACGTTCAGCATGTTGTATGTACAAGGAATTTGCTTTAGCTTGTGGTGCCCTGACAACTGAATGAGCGAGTGAATGAATCACATAATGTACCTGCTCCAGGGCAATAAACCTCTCAAGGTGCACTACGCTGTTGGATTCCAGCACAGCCTGCGAGCCGAGCCAGCCCCCCAGCACAACCAGCAGGCTGGTGAATATACACAGCAGCCATATGTTCACCAGCAGGTGGAAGAGCACCAGCCAGCCCAACACAACGCCGAAGCCCAACAGGCAACTCAGCACCTCAGCCATGCCTGGCTTAGCACCTCGCAGGATGAGATGTTCTGTGGTGACCATTCATCTCAGGACCTTGAAAAACAAACAAAGATCATCATTGATTCACTCATATGCATATATTCGATAAGACTACATAATTAATTTATATATTCATTTTTACTAGACTGTAGATAGATAGAGAGCATGGCAAGAATATACAGTATCCATCCGTGCACTCATTGTTGATAGACTGCACATATAGAATCATTCATATTCACTGATGACTGAGACTGCTCATGCAGTATATAGACTTAGTCATTCATTCAGATAGATACCCAGTGCAGATATCTAGCCAGAATATTATTTAGTTTTAGCTAACTTAGTTTGGGTCGTGACTCTTAACATGTGTTTCACTCTTACTGCTGTTGCTGCTATGACACCTGCATTTCCCTTAATGGAATAAATAAGGTTTAATGATCTCATCCTATATTGGCCCAACAGACCTCCAGGAGGCTCAACACACACACACACACACACACACACACACACACACACACACGATCCCATGACAGACATTCCTTTACTTCAGAGCGTGGAAAGCTGCTTGGCTCTGAATGATTGTGTAACTAACCATGCAACTAGTGTTCCTTCAACTCGGAAAGTTAGCGATAGATGACGGTATCAAATCAAATATATTGTAGTCAAAGATGTAAGAAGCGTTATATAAAGCAATTAGGTATACGCGAAATGACTTTGTACAACAACTAGCTACTATTTAGCTAACTACCCAGCCGTATTCATTACTACTACAATGTGTAACTGTGCTAATGACAGCAGCATGCTAACTGTACTGCATCTAGAATTACAGAAGAATATTCACAACTAGTAGTCACAATAAAACCTAATGCGGTGTTTAGCCATGTGTAAGTTTAGTTGACGTAAGAAAAACGTTTGATATTTAACTTACCAGAGACGTCATAGTTCTGTTAGGGGAGCTTCTGGCGAGCTCTTCTCTTCTCCATGCATATTATGATGATGTAGGGCAGTGATGACAGCTCCCCTCCGTCTGTCTGTTTACTTCCGGGATCGTGACGCACTTTGACAGCGTCTGGAGAACCTATGCTGGAGAATGACAAATTATAATAAATGAGCTGTAAAATTGGTATTTTGAAAAAAATATATAAATAAAATTAAATAAAATTAAATAAAATTAAATAAAATAATTAGTATTACGATTATTATTTTACATTGTTTTTATCAATGACTTTGTTTAACTTTTTTGTTTTGCCTTTGTCTCGATGAATTGAATACACAGGACCACAATGGAAACAAGCCCTTAATAGAGCTTTTTGTGTTATCCTTTTAGCACCATTGTATAATCGTACTGTACTATTTGCAAACTGTTGATTAAGTTTTCAATCAATCAATCAATCAATCAATCAATCAATCAATCAATCAATCAATCAATCAGTCACATCAATAGCAGGTAATAAGCTCTTTCACCTCTGATGTCATTTGTAACCAGTACCAGTATTGTCTTTTTATTGGCACCACTGTAAGGAAAATGAAACTAACAGTATGATTCAGTTTCAACACATGAGGACTCCAGTGTAGTACTGACTCAGAGATGTGGTCATAAGTGTGGCTTGTAAGAAGTTGTGTGTTGCTGTGTCTGTTGAAGACAGAAATAACTACAGGTGAGTCTTTAACTTTATTATTATTCACCTTATTATTTCATAAAAATATACAAAAATGTTAATTATTTATTCATAAATAGGTAAAGTCAAAGACGGCATGCCTGTGCAATATTTAATAAAACCTATTATTATTAAAGACTTGAATTACTAGGTACCCCCCCCCCCCCCTTACACATTGTTGAGCACATTTAAATCAGCCTAAAGCCTTTTTTCAGGACAGATATGGAAACCATTGAGGACGGGGCAAATGAGCTATGCCAGCGAATAGTATAACCTCACTAATCTAATTTGTTCAGTGTGGTTGAATCTTGAGCTGGTGTGGGAAAATATTTCTTTAAGACCCATGGCCACATGGACATGGTCCCACATTCAAATTCACACATGCCTTGTGTGATATTGCTTTTACGCTTTTGCGTTGGAAGACACTTCATTGAAACTTTAATAGGATCTTGAACAGGAACAGGTGCATTTTTCTTCAAATCATGCCCAGGTTTATGACATCTTATGAGACATTGCCTCTGATGGTGGTAAGTGGGTTCTCACTGAGTGCTCCTTATGGGAAATTATTTAGCTACAGTATAAATGGATATCATAAATTGATGCATTATTTTGCCAAACATGAATAGTTTTTGTGTTATTGCATAAACATGACTGTGGCCCCTGAACTGAACAATGTATTTGTTTTATCTGTATTAATGTTTATTTGTCATAGTACTTGCTTCATTAATGTGTGTTGTCTGCTTATCTCTGGTAGGGTTCTGGGTCCTCTCATGGTGTCAACATCAACAGCAGAAAAAAGAAAAGATCCTGGAGTGCCATCCTCAACATGATCCCTCAGATGACACTCTGCAAATTCTGTAAGCCCAGATTTTTTTTCATTCTCACTGTTCCTGCCCTGATCAAACATAAATGGACAAAGATGAAGCAATTAAGCCTTTTGAGATAAGGATGAATATGCTGAATCAATATGAACCCAACATTGAATGTCTTGCAATAGAGAAATACCAATTGTGCAATACAAGAAAATGTATGTGAAACCTAACTCTGTTGTGAGTGGAGATAGAAACTCCTTGTCGTCCACCCTTAGTTCCGCTTTGTGTTTTTGGTTGTATCTTCCCAACTCTGAATGGAAGAAAGGAAAGTGAAGCTGGCTGGTGCTTATGCTTATCATGTCTGATGCTTATGATGCAATAATGTGTCCAGCACAAGCGAGTGACTTTCTGTACTCTTCTGAATGTTTTGTTATTATGGGAATATCTCTTATCATATTATTCTGCATTTGCTTTGTGATTCTTTAATTTCTGTCTGACAAATAATATCAAGGTGTCCCGACTAGTACAATAAACTCTGGAACAGTTAACAATTTACAATTTAGGCATTCAGTAGCCAAGATCGGAGTTTACCTAAGCGGTAACACTTTACTTGAGGGGGCAAATTCATAAACATAATTAATAACGCTTGATTAATGATGGTAAGCATACATACATGAATTCATCATGAATTGATCATGAACTTATCATTAATTCCTGGCCCTCACCATTTACTAATGGTGAAGTATGACTTAACCAAGTGTAATATATAGTAGCTTGAATTTATATAGTGCCTTTCACAAAACCCAAGGACGCTTATACAATGAACAACCAACAAACAAATACAAAACAAAACTACAAACAACTAGTTGCCATAAGCCTGAGAGAATAGATATATTTTCAGAGACCGACCCTGGAGTGGAACTGTGGAATAACATCCATATTACACTTGGTGCATGTCACCTTGTTGTCTTTTATGTTGTCATCTTTTCACCTTTGTTGTTTCACCTTATGAACTGAGTGAGCTATTGTAACTCTTTAACACAGGAATAACATGCATTTAGTTTTGGTCGTTGAAATTAAAATAAACTACTGGGACTTATTTTATGTTCTGTGTCCTTCAGTTCCTCTGGTTTTAGTTGCGTTTGTAGTTTTCACAGTCGGTGGAATCACTGGAGACCCTTTGTTTGACTGCCTCCAAGATGAAGACTACAGTGAACTACTGGACATAGTGCAGAATGGACTCCCCCCCACAACGACACCTCAGCACATAGCCATTGTTGGAGGGGGTGTTGCTGGATTGACTGCTGCAAAGTTTTTGGAAGAAGCGGGCCATAAGGTATGGTATCGTATCAAATGTTGATTGCCACACATCTAATGTTGCAGATACAACATTTCCATAGTAAATGTAAGCTCCGATCCAGGGGTCAATATCCCTCACTTGCCAGCCAATCTGGCTAGGGATTAAGATAAAGACTCATGGTTGGTCAGACATGAATTCTCCGCACAGTTCATTCAGTTCTCAACTGAATGAACTTCACAAGGTTGGGTTACAAAAGTACAAAAGTACAAAAATAGTTGTGGTAGATTCTTTGATGAATAGGAACACGCTAAGCAGAAACAAGCACCAAACTAATATAAAAACTATTTAACCTAAAGAAACAACAACACAAAGAGAAGGGAATGCCATCTCTAGTGGGACAGAAGGGAAAAGAGGAACCAGGCCAATTATTTCTCAATGAATACGTAGACAGAACTCTTACCATACATCCACCACTAGGTGGGGGCTGTGAGGGCGAAGATGAAGTAGGGAAGACCACAGGGGCCTCATTAGGAGGTTATCTTTACACACTATGGTGATATGCACCTACCAGTTAGAGGCAGAGGAGTACCCCTTGGTACCCCTTCCCCAGGTATTGGGGTTACTATGCAGCAGGGCCTTATTCTGTTACATTTTAATTGTCAAGCTCCACTTTGCACACTTGGTCACAAAAGCATAAAATGTGGCTTTACAGAACATTAAACAGTCTTATTGTCTGCTATCTCTACAAGGTGACCATAATCGAAGCCAGCGGGCGTATTGGAGGCCGTGTGGAGACCTTCAGGAATCGAAGAGAAGGCTGGTATGCAGAGGTCGGTGCTATGAGGATCCCGAGCTTTCACAAGTAAGTTCTCTATATGGGACCATCTGTGCATGTGTAACAGGGGGGATTTCACATAAAGGGACAGACACATGACACAAATTCTTAAAAAGACTAAACTAGTGCCCGACATGTCACAAATTACTAGCAAGTGACACTACTACACTACAAAAATGTCTTCCTAAAGAAAGAGCAGAGCGTCTCGTGTTCCTGTCCAACTAACTTGCATTGGAGCAGAAGAGGCCGCGTCTCCTTAGGTCTCCATAATTACACTGCAAGGAGTAAAATAGCAGTCTATTTCTTTTTATAAGAGTTATGCTATTTATCATTTTTATCATGTCACAGAATCCTGCTCTCATTTGCCATGGACAAACTTCACCTTAAGCTGAACCACTTTATACAAGATGACATCAACACATACTACCTGGTAAACGGGCTGCTGAAGAAAACATATGCTGTGGAGAGTGACCCGGACATTCTCAACTACAACCTGACTGGAGAGGAGAAGGGGAAGTCAGCCGCTCAGCTCTTCAGCCAAGCCCTATGGAAGGTTTGTACAAATTCAGCCTTCATAAACGACATGAACACATTCGGTGAAAGTAGCAGATCTACCACCTCACAACGCCTTGCAATGCGATTTCCTGCAAAGATATTTAGTGTAGAGCAAAAACAGGAGAGGGCCTAGACCCATGGGGGACTCTGGTCAAGTATATACTGTAGGTTTAAGTGGTTAAAATATCTTTGACACACATTGTATTGCATAGATGGAAAGTATTCTCATTATTGAATTTGAGTAGCTTTTTCATGTACATTTTTTTTTGAGTACATACTGTATTTTTTTAAACCGGAACCCTACTTTCACTTAGCCTAAGGAGATTTTTGATTAAGTATTGTATACCCGACTACTTTGCAAAGGAATTACAAAGTAGTCAGTTCTGCTGTTATTGTACAATCAGGAGTTTTCACTGAAGTTTGATTTGAATCTCTAACCCTGTGAGTTGGGGTGGCAGGACATATTCATATTGAAATGGTTATGCAATTCACTATAGGCATAAAAACCCTCCATCAAGATCTATAGTGAATAGTTTACTGAAAGAGTGAAAGTGGTGGTGATGCAGTTGGTACCGTGTAAAGGTGATGTAGTAGGGGGTACTAAGTGAAAAATCGTTACGCGGCGGATAAAAGCATGAAATTTGATACAGATGTCCCTTGGGTCATCCTAAAACATCCTAGAAGGGGTGCCCAAAAAAATCTTAAACAGGAAGTGAGTTATGGACAAAATCCAAAATGGCCACCTAAACTGTTGACCGTTGACTCAAAAGACACCAAAATAATCTCCAAAAAGCATACAATGTGGCACACATGTCCTTTGGGTCATCCTAAGACATCCTAGAAGGGGAGCCCAAAAAAATCTGAAACAGGAAGTGAGTTATTGACCAAATTGAAAATGGCCGCCTAGTGTTGTCGATTGACTCAAAAGACAACTAAAGAATCTCCAAAAAGTATAAAATGTGTCACACATGTCCCTTGGGTCATCCTAAGACATCCTAGAAGGGGTGCCCAAAAAAGTCTTCAACAGGAAGTGAGTTATTGACTAAATTGAAAATGGCCGCCTACAGTGTTGGCGATTGACTCAAAAAGCCTATAGAATCTCCCAAAAGTATACAATTTGGCACATATGTCCCTTGGGTCATCCTAACACATCCTAGAAGGGGTGCCAAAAATAATCTGAAACAGGAAGTGAGTTATTGACTAAATAACTCAGTGTTGAAAGAACTACAGTGTTGAAAGATGATGCAAGATACCTACAGAATCTCATAAAAGCATGAAATGTGGTACAAATGTCCCTTGGGTGATCTGAACGCATCCTACAAGGGGTGCCCAAAAAGGTTTTAAACAGGAAGTGACCGCCTAAAAGCAGTTGACACAAAAGAAAACATAAGGGGACGTCATAAAAGTGTATAATTTGGTACGTACATTGAGTGCTTCTTAATATATCCTAGAAGGGGTTATTTATTTGTTTGCTTGTTTATTAAACTTTTTAGGAAGGGACCATGTTGAAGAAATTCTAAATGGCTGTTTAAACAGTTGACCATGGCAGTCTGCATATTATGCAGACTCAATACGACAGGTTATGCAGTGCATAACTTGCCGTATTTTGTAGTCTACCTTCTGTTTTCATTTCTACATCACTTATTTATTTTACTTTCTGCATAATTTTTTTATTGTACTCTTTGAATCTTCTTTATTTATCTAACTCTCTGCATATTCTCATTTATTTTACTCTGCATCTTATCTTACTCTGCATATTCTTATTTTACTCTCTGCATCTTATTTATTTTGCACTCTACATCTTCTTGCTTGTTTTACACTCTATCTTCTCATGTATTTTCTTCTTGATCATTACTGTTTTTTTGTGATTAGTGTTTAGTAACTACATGTATTCATGTGTGCCATTTCGCAATTACCAGCACATTGGCATAATGCTCTGCAAGGTAACCCAGCATCCCGGCATCTACACTTTCTCGAACAGAAGGGCTCAGCTTTGCAGCCACACTTGAGTTCTCTACAAACTTAAGCAGCCCTCTGGCAAGAGTGTCCATAAAGGTGTCCACGAATCAGCGACTTTAATTTATTTGTCAGGAGATGGTAGAGATTGCATAGCTTTCAGGCTTCTGGACCAAATGCTAGATTGGCTAACTTTTTTTGGCACCCCTTAGGATGCATTCAGATCACCCAAGGGACATTTGTACCAAATTTCATGCTTTTATGAGATTATTTTTTATGAGTGTCTTTTGCATCATCTGTCAAGACTGTACACAGCCATTTTCAATTTAGTCAATAACTCACTTCCTGTTTCAGATAATTTCAGGCACCCCTTCTAGGATGTCTTAGGATGACCCAAGGGACATGTATGCCATTATGAGATTCTTTAGTTGTCTTTTGAGTCAATCGACAACACTGTAGGCGGTCATTTTCAATTTTGTCAATGACTCACTTCCTGTTTAAGATTTCTTTGGGCACCCCTTCTAGGATGTCTTAGGATGACCAAAAAGACATGTGTGCCAAATTGTATGCTTTTATGAGATTCTTTAGTTGTCTTTTGAGTCAATCGACAACACTAGGCGGCCATTTTCAATTTAGTCAATAACTCACTTCCTGTTTCAGATTCCTTTGGGCACCCCTTCTAGGATGTCTTAGGATGACCCAAGGGACATATGTGCCAAATTTTATGCTTTTTGGAGATTCTTTTGGTGTCTTTTGAGTCAACGGTCAACAGTTTAGGTGGCCATTTTGAATTTTGTCCATAAGTCACTTCCTGTTTAAGATTTTTTTGGGCACCCCTTCTAGGATGTTTTAGGATGACCCAAGGGACATCTGTATCAAATTTCATGCTTTTATCCGCCGCGTAACGATTTGGCCATTTTTTGTGCTTAGTACCCCCTACTAATGTTCCGGGAGGGATCGCTGACCCTGGAGTCTTTGGTGTGAAGGTAGTTGCATCATCTCAACTTTCAACAGACTTCATTAAGACCTGAGGCCAATCCTAAAAACGCCTTCTAAGTCAGTTTACAGATTTTTTTTAATTAAAAATAAAATACAAAATGTTGCTATATTCTATGTATACTGTATATAGCAACATCTAAAATTACACAGATGCTGTCCCGGATTGAAAGATAGTCAGTGACTGATATCAGTCAGTAAGAAGCATGGTGGAGCATGGTGGTGCACTGGTGGCCCTGAAGTGCTGGAAGACGGTATAGGAGGGAGAAATTGAGAAGAGAAGGTACTGCACGTGGCTTGAAATGAGTGAAGTGGGTGAAAAGGGTGCCAAGACCGACTAAAGTGATATGGAGCGCAAAGGTCACATGGGCCAGAATGGGGATGTTGGTGGTGGGTAGATGTGGGATAGTTTGCAACCTCCTAAGGAATGATGGATAAAGGGAGGGGTGAAAGAATGCATAGATGAATGGAGGCAGAGAGGAATGAATGAATGGAAGGAGGGATAGATGAGTAGATAGATGGATGATTCTAGATAGATAGGATATTCTAGTGCCCTTTCCATCTGATTACACAAGCAGACATGTTGCAAAAATATTGTGGTCTTTTGGCAGGTAAAGGAGGATTTGACAAGAAGTGGCTGTAATGCCATGCTGAACAAATATGACTCCTATTCTGTGAAGGTAAGACTTGTTTTTTTTCCATCCACTGTTTCAGGACAGGACCCGAAGTCATAATTTGGCTTTAGGTGAAAAGGTGTTTTATATTCTCTTAACTAATTGTCTTGGAAGGAATATCTGGTTAAGGAAGGAAACCTAAGTCGTGGTGCCCTGAGGATGATTGGAGACATCCTGAATGAAAACAGTTTCTTCTACACATCCCTGACAGAGACACTGTATATACAGTCAGACATCAGCGACAATGTTGAGTAAGGAAAGATATGTTGCAAGACTTGACCAGCAAATTTTAATTTTCCTATCTCTCTCTGTCATCATGGCATGCACACAAACACACACACGCACGCACACACATACCGTAATTTTAGCACTATAAGCCGCACCTGAATATAAGCCGCAGCAGCTAAATTGAATGATTTGTACATATATAAGCCGCACTGGACTATAAGCCGCGGGTGCAAAATCCATAGATTTAGGAGGTCCCCTAG
This sequence comes from Gymnoscopelus braueri, assembly GCF_963280865.1. Taxonomy (NCBI): domain Eukaryota; kingdom Metazoa; phylum Chordata; class Actinopteri; order Myctophiformes; family Myctophidae; genus Gymnoscopelus; species Gymnoscopelus braueri. The sequence goes on from NC_137606.1 coordinate 36,351,126, forward strand.
TGGCCGTTAGCTGTAAAAATCCATAGATAAGCCGCACCTTATATAGATGGGTTTCTTGTTTGTAAACATGAGAGGATGATGCGCGCGCAGTGGAGGGATGAGCCTGTAGAGGGCGCTATTACCCGCAGCAGCTCTGGCCATTGTACATTCATAAAATGAATGGTCTTCACCGGGTTTAATGAAAGTAGATTAAATGATGCAGTTTGTAATATCTTCTTTACTCAATAAAAATGATTTGTCGGAAGTTGGATCTGTTTGTATATAATAGCAGCATTATGCCTATTATGCCTATAATAGCAGCATTATGCCTATCTAAATCCCGAAAATAACAAGAGAGTGAATGGCACTTCCGGGTCGTTCTACCACCCGCATGCGCAGATTGCACACTCTGCTCTGTGATGACGTCGCTCGGAAACCCATCTATAAGCCGCAGGGTCGAAAAATGGGAAAAAAGTCGCGGCTTATAGTCCGAAATTTACGGTACTTAATTATACGTATATTAACTAAATTATCCCAAAATGTTCTTTTTTTCTTTTATTTTTTCAGGTACTTTGAAGTGACAGGTGGCTTTGATCACCTACCTAAGGCTATATACCAGATACTAAATGCCACCATCCTCCTCAACTCCAAGGTCAAGCGCATCGATCAGTCAGGTGGCAGCAATGTCACTATATCCTACCAGGACTGGCGTAAATCAGCTAACATCGTAAATGTGACTGTCGACTACGTCCTGGTGACGGCCACCGCCAAGGCCAGCCTCTTCATTGAGTTCCACCCCCCTCTCTCCGCCCACAAGATGGAAGCCCTGCGCTCTGTGCACTATGTCAGCTCCACCAAGGTGGTGCTCAGCTTCAAAGAGCGCTTCTGGGAAAAGGATGGCATCAAGGGTGGTAAGAGCATCACTGACCTGCCTTCCCGCTTCATCTACTACCCCAGCCACAGTTTCCCAGGGACGGCTGGGGGCGCCCTTTTGGCGTCATACACTTGTTCCGATGACTCTACTCTGTTCGAAGGGGTGAGCGAGCAGGATCTGATGGCGCAAGTCCTGGAGGACTTGGTGAAGATCCATGGAGAGGACATAAGACCTCTGTGCACAGGAGGGTTTGTGAAGAAATGGGGCTCAGATCCTTACAGCCTGGGGGCCTTTGCCCTCTACACTCCTTACCAGCACGTGGACTATGCCACGGAGCTGTTCAACAGTGAGGGAAAGGTCCACTTTGCAGGAGAACACACAGCCTCACCTCATGGTTGGATTGAAACCGCCATGAAATCAGCACTCAGGGCAGCGAAAAACATTAACAATCTTAAGGTTTAGTTTTTGTATAGTAGGCTAAATTTTAAATGGCTACAAGTGTAGCCTTAATGTGTATATCTGGCCATATTTTATAAATGTACTCTGTTCTGCAAAGATGACACCTCAGTTTTTATTTTAACGGAATATTCTTCAAGACACCAAATTATCATATGGTGAAATATTTCTGACTGCATATCATTATACTAGAATTAAGCAAACATGTTTTTGAATACCGTGTTCTAAAAGAGCATAACTTTGGATAAACTGACGGATGTACAGTATGTCTTGTAAATGAAAAAAAAATATATATATATCACAAACAATAGATATACTGCAAAGGGGAAGAGAATGTTATTTGCAACTTTTAAACATTTATATAACTGAACGATTTGCTTAAAATACTTTGTTTAGATGTGTTGTATACTTGTATACTGAAATAACAGCACAGTACACTATAGTAGCTGCAGTCTGGAGTGCATTGCATCACAACCTTTTCTTTTGATAAATCCATGTGACTTTAGGGGTGAATTAGGTTATTTCAGACAGTGTATGATTTAATCGTCCATCATGTCGGTATCTGATGATTTGCTCAAGGTAGAAGACAGAATGCAACATCTCTCAATGGGTCTGGTCTTTAAGATACTCAGAGGATCAGTGCCTAGATACCTGTCAAACTACTTCTGTAGTGTAGAGTATGTGATGCCCATAACACCAGGAGCTCATCTGACCTCGTTCCCCCAAAATTCATCTCAAAAATGCATTCTACTATGCTGTCACTTAAATGTAAAATGACCTACCAAAAGGAAAAGATTCTCGACTCCCTATCCAAACACAAACCTAACCTAAAATAATTCCTGTCCTCAAAATACAAACAGTCTAACTCCTTGAACACCTTAAATCCTCTGACTCCCGCCTCTCCTTTCTCCGTAAATATACCTTATGATTCTACTGAGCTTTATTCCAATATGTTTTGTTGTGTATCTGTATTGTATTGAATGTATTACTGATGAATTAGTAAAATGGACCACAATGGAAACAAGCCCCTTTTGTGGTATCCTTTTAGCATAGCCTTTGACTGTACAACCTTAACTGTTAATAATCATGTTAATAAAGAATTCAATATATCAATCAATTAATCAATCGGTATTGGCAAAATAATCCTGATATTTTTGGCCAATATTTTATTTTATCTTATAAGCTGAAAAAGCCTTTTGTGATTATTGAAGGCTGCCTATTCAATCAGTATTTTCTGAGGAAGATTTCAAAAGGGTCTACCTGTCATAAATGTTACATCTTTAGTTTGTTATTTAAGTAGTTACTGTGTAACAAGTGTACGGTAAAACCTACTGGAAACTTGTATCGCAATATCGGTATTAATCGATTTGACCTTGCAAATAATCAGTTATCAGATATCAGCCAACATTTTAATATTGTGCATCAGTAGGTAAATTAGCTACAGTACCAAAAAGGATCTAGTTTCCTAGTTTCACATTGTGTAAACTGCATGAAACAAAACATTTTATTCATGTCAGCACGATAAAGATCTTTGATCACACCTGAAGAACATCACATTTATCACGAGGTATATGCAATACAGACTCTGTATAATACATTACATGCTATGGCAGATGGTTTCAATCAAAGTAGCCTATTTCACAGTCCCATCAACGTTTGTTGTCCATGATTAATGAGCGCCTTTCTGGACTATTTGTGTGAAGCGGTTGGTGATGGCCAAGGTAGTATCGATGAAGCGCTCCACACAATTCACCAGACATGTCTCCGTTCGAGTGTCCAGTTTGGAGCCTGGACTGTCCATGCACTTGTCCCAGCAGACGTCTGTGAAGGTATGTACCTGAAAGGAATATTAAAAGTTACATACAACTGACTGAGAAGTATTTTATGAGGTAAGAAGACAACATGATATTGTTAACGAAGATGATAAGGTCTCTAAGGGAAAATTCCATTATCTGAATTCAGTCAGGACAGAGTTTAGATTTGTTTTTGTCAAAACTATGGAAAAAGCTATTGAGGGTAGCATCTCAAAATAAAAGTAGATGTGTAATGTGCAGCTCATGTAGTCCTACAGTATATTACCGTGTGCAGTTTTGCACAACAAATGCCAAAATAAAATACACTACAGTGAATACAAGACAGGTTGGCACTAGGGACATCTAGGCACCATATTTTTTGGCATGACTGGGCACCTTTTTGGGATGACTGGGATGACTGGGCACCTGGGCAACGAGTGGGTACCTGGGGAGATGGGAACCAGGACAACTGGGCACCACAATTATCTGGACACAAGGTACATGTGGGCACCTGGTGAGGTGGGCACCAGGATAAGTGGGCACTAGGACGAGTGGGCACTAAGGACATGTGGGCACCTGAATTAGGATTTGTGTCCACAAGTGGTTTTTAACTTTAGATAGCATGCTGATTTGTTGTTGTGTACTGTTCAGCTATGTTTTCTCTATCCTAGCATTAGTGCAGAATTATTTTTAGTTCAGTTATTTTTTCCCCTCTATTTTTTAACAGTAGGCTACAATTTATCCCCATGTTTTCAATAATTGTATACTGTACTGTTCTATTTGTTGGGGTATCCTTAATTATTTGAGGTATTTTACCATTTCCCAATTGTTCTATTTTTTAACAGTACTATTTTGGCAAATACACTCTTATATTGTATTTGAAACTCTGTTAGAATGTACTTTTCACCTCAGTACTATTTTGACAAATAAACTTTTGATTGTGTTGTGTTTGGGGGTTTAAAGAACAGTGGGTTAAAAGTCACTTACCAACAACAAAGCAGCATGCTATGTTAAGTTAAAAAACACTTGTGGACACGAATCCTAATTCAGGTACTCGTCCAGGTGCCCAGTTATCTACACCCCTAAGTGCCCGTCCAGGTGCCCATGACCCTAGTGCCCAGATGATTTTGGTGCCCAGTTGTACCTAGTGCCCAGATGGTTTTGGTGCCCACCTGTTACCAATACAGTAGCCTATAGCATGAGGGTATATAGCCTACAGTACACAATGTATAAGTGAACATTCAATGAGCCTGGCTGGAAGACCTGTGTACCACTAGGCAATGGAAAATGATGGTAAATAGGCTTTACATAAACATGAATTACAGACCGGAGGTCATCAGTTAATTCCTGGAAAAGGGTAGACAACTACGTTTACATGTTCACTGCGCGATCATCTCCTTCTCATTGTGCTGAGTTTATTTATAATGTAGTATTTCAGAGGTCGGTCGGAGTCCACTTTCAACTGAATCGACTTAAAAGCACGCGTTATAGCCTACAAACCTGGGCCTGGAACTGTGCTTTCTGCTGTTCAATGGCGATCATGCGCTGAAGTTCTGACGCCTCTGCCTTTTCTGAATCGTTTAGATTATATCCGTCCATCGTGGTGTTTGTGATTGTGTGTGTTATAGATGAAGGAATTAAGTTTAGTGCAAGCACGCCAAAGCAGCGATTATGACCTTCTGTAACAGCAGCCTACAGCCAGTGTTGCCAGATTCAGCGAGAGAAATCAGCAACTAGGTCTTTTTTTGTTTACATTTCACAAATAAAATCTTGTACAGGGGTCCCTGGCATTAAAAAAAATCATATGAGGGGGTCTGCACTGCAGATAAATACATATTAATCTGGGGGGGGGAGAGTCCTAGACAACAACCACTGGCAAACAACATTTAGGAAACAAGCCCAAATAAGCAACTACACTTTAGAGACAAGCCCAAAATAAGCAACTACACTTCAGAAAGAAGCCCCAAAAAAACGCACCTCGCAACTGCCAATTTTTACAAGCAACTTTACATAAGAAGAAGCCCAAAGTCGCTTATAATATGCTGACATGGCAACACTACGTACAGCGCGAGGTGGCGTCACTGCGACGAGGCACGAAAAGCGCTGATCTACAAGTCAACTGTGCGGTGAAACTGAAGCGACAGACGTGTTGGAAATCAACGTGCGCAGGTCTGCGCGAAGTGACGTAATAAAGACCCAAAATGCACTGCATTGTTATGTATTTACTATTTGTTATTACATTTTTTATACTTATATATATATATTTTTTTTTTTAAAAGCCTTCTTTCTTTCTTTCTTTCTTTCTTTGTGCACTTGTTGTTTTAACTGTATTATATATTTAACTATATATTTATTATTATTATTATTATTATTATTATTATTATTATTATTATTATTATTATTTTTATGATTATAAAGCTCAGTACATTATTTGTGACACGTGTGATAATCTGTTTCTTACTCTCCCTTGTTTTTTTGTCAGCTAAAATGGAATTATTCACATAGTATTTATTTATTATGATTATTTATGTTTATGTCTGTGTCTAAGCTATTTTCGTCGTGCGGTGCAGTCGTACGACCAAGCCCCGATATAGCTCTATGCCAAGCCCCCAGAACCAAGGAGGATTATTGAAACTACTGAAGCCTGGTGGCCACGTCTGGTATTGCAAGACCCCAGCATTTATAATTCTACTGCGCATGCTTCAACCATCTCAAACGCTAGTGCGCCTGCTATTTTGGCTCCAATGTTGGAGCCAATCCCGGAAAAAGGGTGTACTTCCGCGTGCTTCATGCGCTTGTGAGCAACTTTCATTGAAGTGAATAGGTGGGAGCGGGGCCGTCCGCTCTCTAGATATAATATAACCATATGCGTATGACGCATAAACAAGCGGGCCATACACGCCGCGTACCAAGAAGAAGAAGCACATCCGGTTCATAGTGGTCACCTTGGTTGGTTCATCATGGCGGCTATAGTCAGGTTAACTTCTGTCTGTCACAGAGGAATCAAACGTAAGTGTCTCTTCTGTCGCTCGTTGTTATAATGTTGTTCGTTCGGTTCATGATGAGCGGTTATTATGGACGACGGTGACCCGACAGGCCTGACGTCAAATACGACGTATATTTATTTACCAGCGTTCCCCCCCGCAGATGCAACGTCAACGCGGCGACTTTCAAGTACACAGCGGCGCTATTATAACACTGTGTTGACCGTAAACATGTTGTCTGTCCGTTGAATAGACGTGGATGATGAAGTATATAACGGTAACGTTCATACATGTGTGACCCGCTCAGACGTGTGGTTGCTTGAGTGATTTACTGAGATTACTAGATCGAAGTGCTGGTGACTTCGTCAGTCCGTGTCCTCCTGTAACCCCTGGCACTAATTATGGTCAGCAACACAAACCCCCGATACACATACTATACACCCTTTTCTATCTCATCATCACATAGTTACTAAAGGCTATATATTGGCAGTTATTACGTTTTTGTTTTGTTGTTCTCCACACAGAGATCTACATCCAATAAGTGGTAAAAAGCTCTGTATTCTGATCATTGTTTGTTCAGTAACACATGGGTGTTCAGTAAGGATACAGGATAGGTGGGCACTAAAGGGACATCTGGGCACCTCGTTGTAAAATTGGCTATTTTGTCCAAAACGTTAAAGTAAATATTTGAAAAAGTTATGTAGAGTATGCATCATCAGTGGCGTCCCCAGGAATTACATTTACGGCAGGCTTTTTTTTTTTGTTTATACCCCAAAATGACTGGATATACAGGTTTTGTAGAAATGTTAAACCTTAATTGTCGAATGTTTAAGCATGTTCTAATCATGTATATTTACTTTACTTGACTTATTAAGACCATATTTCTAATATTAAATGTTTTAACATTTTGGACAAAATAGCCAATTTTACATTGAGATGCCCAGGTGTCCCTAGTGAAAGTTATTTGGAAAACATAAAATACATTTTCAGGTCGGGATAACAATGTCATCCTACCTGGAGAGAACTCACACAGGATACAGGATAAACTAGTGTAATTGGAAGTGATGAAACAAATACATGAGCCGACACTAATTGTTACTGAATGATCTTTGTGGGATTCTCTCACATTGTTGGATATAATTGGTGACCCAACTGAATATGTTATGTTTTTTAAAGAACTGGAGACACAGGAAGACCCCTGAACAAACACAATGATTACTATCAGACTGTTAGAGCTTTAACCTTTTAACAAATGTTGTGATTTAACCTCCAAAATGATGATACATGATATGGCTGTCATGTTAGCACCATATTCCACTATGGCAAGTCAACCTTAGTGACCGACTACATTATTATATATTATTAATAGCATAACATCTGGCTAAATGTCTTGTCACTTTACCAGAATGGACATTTAACAGTGTTTTCATTTTCATTATACTCCGTACTTACTGCACACCTCTCTTCTTTTGTGATGCTTCATGAGGTTTCTTCCTTTTCTTTTCCAACCAAGGGTTTTTCTTGGGAGTTTTTCCTTGCCTGATTGAGGGTCTAAGCTAAGAGTTTAATCAAGTTTTAACAATCCTTATGGAGTGTTTTTGTCAAATAAGTCATATACATGACTGTTAAGGAGGGTGGTTCAAAATAGTCTAATAATTTCGCCATATAAATAGTTTTTTGTTATGTTTGGCTTACTTGTATGTGAGATTTGAGCTTGATTTGTGGATATTGAGAAGTCACCCCACACTTCATATAATACATTTAAGCAGCCTCCTATTTAGAGACCCTAGCAAGCACACGAGTCATGAACTTTAGCCACTAATTAAGATAACATTTTACACAGAAGTAAGTTGACCCTCCCTAGTGGACAAAGACGAGGTATTTTGAACAACTGGGACGATTTGACTAATGTATTTTATATTGGATGGTGGACCTTCATTATGTTAATTTTCTCATGTACATGCTTTTGTTCTGTCAAATATGAATGCATAATATAGTCGAGTTGACCAGCTACAGCTAGACTTTCCTGGGAAGGTTACAGTTGGAAGCAGAATAACATTTTTTGTGCCTTAGTCACTCCATGTCCTGTGGTAACCCCGCCCTCTGTTAGCAGAGACTAAAAATACAAATACTTTCTGTATGCAGTTAAAGTTTGCATGCTGCTTACACAAACTCCAAATCTGAACATGTCTGTATAATTTTAACACTTTAAGTGAGAGAAAAATCATTAAAGTTAATAGACCCAAAGTTACTACTCCATTAATATTGTAATTGTTGGACTTGGAACTTGTTGGAAGTCTGTGAAGACAAAAGTGGCATTGAGCATTAATGTTGGGAATTATTGCATATACCAGTGCCTCTTTAAGTGTTCTTTCTAGTTTTCTCAAAGTCAGTTTCACCCAAGTCACTCCTAATAATCCCATTAACCACACAAAATAAGATTTTGGTTCTGAATTATGACAAAATGAGAGGTCATCTTCTAATTGTGGCTGATTTTGAACAAACAGTGATGGATTATCAGAAACGACTCAGTTTTACAATGAGACACTCATGTGCGGTGTATTGTCTGCTGTCCAGCTTTGTTTTTTAGAAACAGTCTTTTGACAAGACCGCTGGCAGTGACGCATCAAGACCATGAGAGACCCTATCTTCTCACAGCAAGGATCCATGCGTCACAGGCTCTCTATGGTAAGTTAAGTTATTACTGTATTATTGATCAGGTTTTCCGCTAGGCATTTCTCTGGCAGGCATATGTGAAGATTATCTTTCACCGGCCAAATGTTAAATTGATCAGCCATAATGTAATACACCTAATGTGCGTGTTTGCAGATACCTGCGTGTGTGCAATGAACCATTTATTTGATCATTAAACCTCATTACTGTAGCACAGCACTTCTTTCCACATCACAGAGGCACTGTGCTGTTACTGTGTTTATCATTTCCAAAAAATAATGCTTTTCTACTCCATTATGTAGGGGTGTCTCTTGCCAAAAAGAACAATGTATTCAGTGGCCATAAATAATGTTACTCCCTATCACATAAACATAGATATCTGGATAGAATCCTTCAGTGTGTCTTGTCTCTATTTTAAAATATTGTTGTGTCTACATGTTTTATCGGAGGATAAACCCCTTGAGATGCAACATCTCGTTTTCCAGGGGGTCCACAAACAATGACACAAAATAATCACATAACATTCAACAATAACAACAACAAAACATACACATGAGGGCTCTCACACCATCCCAGACCATTCTACAAGATAATCCTATAAGAAAATATCTGTAGTGTGGGACGCAACCACATTTCAAAATCGTTTTAAGATTTTAAAACTCCAGTAGTCGGAGCCCATTCAGCCCAGCTTTACGGAATCCTTGGTGTTGATCCGTTGGGGAAACTCAAACTCAAAGCATTTGACCCCTCTAACCATTAGGAGCAGTGGGCTGGACGGCCAATGAGAGCGCCCAGGGACAAGCCTTGGCAGAACCCTCATGAACACAGGGAGAACATGCACATTCCACACAATAAGAAAGGCCCCAGTCCAGTTAGAACCACACAGAGACAGTTCTACGGTATTAACCACTGATCCACTGTGCTACCCTAGTGTAGTCTAGGGCTGCAGGATGTATTCTGTGTTATCATTATATCACATTGTCACAATGTTATTTTCCACAAGTCATTTATTTGCTGAACTTTTAAAATTGAGTTACTGGTATCAGATCACATTCTCAAGACAGTGACCGTTGAGATGAGTCGCAGCAGGCCTGCCATCACCATTTATTTGTATATTAGACCAGACTGCTGTGCAAACGATGAGAAGAGATGCTTAAGAAGTTAAATGAATCCGTTTTGGTCCCTTACCAATATGTAGACAAAAAATAAAAATATAAATAATAATAATTATGCATCACTGTTACAAAATGAAAATAAAACGATATAGTAAAATACAATTCATACTAATTTAACTTTAACAATTCCTACAAATTTACTCCAAAGAACTGGAAATTAGACTTCATTAAACAAAGCGATGGTTAGTCATTTAGTGTATCATATTTCCTATGTAAATGTTTATCTCATTGAAGAACATTTGTCCCCATCAGAATGTCTATTCATTCATTTCATTCAGTCATTTTGTGGTATGGGTTCATCACAAGGACACATTTTAACATAACATAAAACAAAACATAATAATTACATATAGAGTGTTAAAAAAATATTGATAAAATTAGGGAATACATTGTCGCAGGATACATACTCGTCCAATAATACTTATTTGAGAACTATAAGTAGTGTACAGGTCTCAGTGCTATCTGGAACTGTCTTCACATTGTGTAACAAAATAAGAAAAGAAAAAAAAAACTTTTTTGGCCATTGAGCTTTATCAAGCCACATTACAGTAGGTTTGTGGAGAGGAAATGCAGGATGAATCCAGTGATTTTGTGACAAGTGGTTTGCAAATGGTTAGTAGTGCAGGGTTAAGCCTGAGTTATACTTAGTTGTGCGTGTGTCGCACACCGAAAATAGCCGATATACAAGGTCACCACCCAGTGGCAGACTGGAGACTGTAATGTGACAGCAGGTTCATGTGAGCTCCACTAGTATGTGGGCAGTCAGCCTGCGTTCAGTAGGGCATTCAGAGGCCCACACACGGCCTAAAAAAAGGGTCTAGTGTGAAAAATCACCCACCACAACTTTAATCACCATTACATTTTGTGGGTTCTGGTAAAGAAGGAAGATTACAATTTAGGCATTTAGCAGATGCTCTTATCCAGAGCGACTTAAAAAGTGCAAGATTGGAACAATAAATGGTAAATCAAGTCAAGTAAATAGAATGCAAAGAAAAGACATGTGCTACAAAGTAACTTGTTTACCAGCCACTTCTAAACGGCATGCTATCTAAATAACATTGTTATTAAAGTAAACCGTATGTATGTAAATAACAATAGCATGTGAACAAGAAACCAACATACTGTACATCTGCATAGTATACCTAGCCCATCTATTTAAAAATAAAAGGCAACAAGAAGTGATTCAAGAAAAGATGAGTGCTAGGGGTTTAGGTAGAGTCTGAAGATGGAATATCTGCTTAGCCATGGAGACACTGCGCTTATGAGCTCCAGGCAGTACTACTGCAGTACCTACTCAGCCAGTAGGTGTCCTCCAACACTAGGATCTAAAATTGTCAATTGAAGAGTAGGGAGACTACCTCCAACCACTGCAGATGTGCTGGTTTATTCAACCTTATTGATTGGTTACAATAAGGTTTTATTCAGCTTTTAAAAAGTCATTAATAAACATTGTCACATACTGGTATCTGATCTGGACATTCTTTTTATCAATCGTACCCAGTGGTAACTTCCCCTGTTGTAATTGTGTATATTGTTCGTCCTCTTTTGATTAAATGCAGTCATTTAGCCGATTGATTAGGACATCAGGGTTAAGGCAGAATCAATTGTAACACCAAATTTGTGGTATACAATACTTATGTATCTAAAATGTCCATGCAACCTTCTTTATGTGGGCAAAACAATCCTGGATTGAGAACTAATTTAGAAAGAAGAATGAAAATCTTAAATCGGCATCCAGATAAGATTGTATATAAGGGTAGAGTGCATTGATTCTTAAACATTTCATTAGTTACCCCTATCAAACAGGAAAAAACATGCCCATACTATTGCAATTCATCTTTTGATTTCAACCAAACATTCTTTTTTTAATTTCTCTATCAATGTAATGTGACTGTTCATGTTTTACTACAGCGAGCTCTGGCTCCAAAGCGGCATCCATGCACTGGACAGGAGAGAGAGTGTTGAGCATCATGTTGCTGGTTATGGGGCCTGTCGCCTATTTTTACCCTATTCCTGCGATTGACTACTCCTTGGGTGCTGCCCTCACTCTCCATGGACACTGGTAAGACCTGGCAGGCAAACATGACCTTTGTTCTGGTAAAAGCCCAGCCAGCTACAGTGTGTGTATGCAAATCTTACCCTTAAGCCTGAGTAATGCTACTTGCGTGTGTGTCATGCACTTGAGAATAAACGATTCACAAGCTCACAATGTGTTGAAGCGTCAGCACAACACATTCAGTCAGCTTGTAGAGCTGAAATTTTCGGTGTGCAATAACTGTGCACAACCAAGTATAAAATCACTCATTAGGGTCACTTGGATAGACAGCTCAAGTTTTCTGTGAAATTTGTCCTACCACCAGTCCTTGTTATCAAATTTGCCAAGACTGGGTAAGCCAGGGGTCAAAGTGGTTAACTTTCAAATCCCAGACGTCCTCTCTACCCACTCAGCTATTAGTTGAAAGCGATACATCAGAAAGTGACTATGGATGCACTGCATTACATGACACTTGTGGCATATGGCCTGGGTGTTTTATGCTCAAATGGGTTTGTATTGCGGAGGTTTGAAGAATTGGGACTGGCTGACCAATGTTGACTTACAGTATAGCCTACTATGCAAAATGCAGTTTGATGAATATCATTGAGATTTGTTTATTCTTAATATTTTTTGCAATGTATTTATTAGCCTATAGCCAAGGCTATTCCTAGTCGAACCTTCAGCACAATTCCTAGAAACGATTTTGAGATGCTTAAAATACGGGCCCAACTGTTTGTCTTCGCGATAACTATGAAAGAAAAAGACCAAAGGGAAGTGAGCTACTCACTCAAACCCAACTTGTCTTTGAAGAAGACCTTTTCACTAAAGGGAAGCCTTAGGTCTTAAATGACTTAAGTAAGGGTGTCACGATACTCGATACGTACCGAAAATGTACCGAAAATTACGTTCGATACAGTGTATCGAAATCAAAAGCCGTATCGCGATTCAAGGGTTAATAAATAAAAAAATACTCCCGCGCTTGCGCACATCCGACTGCACGTCCGGGTGAAGCCATGCTCGAGCCGCTGTTGTTGTTTTTCCGTGCATCGCGCATGCGTGCTTACGACGGGCGAGGAAAAAAAAGACCACAGGACAAACCCACACACACGGCACAGAGGAGACGGAGAGAGAGACAGCTGTAGCGTTGCGTCTGTACTTTACATTTCACCATGGCCACTGCTGAAGCCAGCGATGGTAATGATGATAATACACAAACGGAAGAATTGGAAAACCCTCCCGCTTCCTTTAAGTCAAAAGTCTGGCAATATTTTGGCTTCCCAGTGAATTATGAGGGCACCCGACGCGTTGTTGACAAAACGGCTACCGTTTGTCGATTATGCTCCACACGCGTATGGCTTAGCTCAGGGGTCTTCAACGTTTTCAGCCCAAGGACCCCCTAGTTGAGAGAGAGATGAGGCAGGGACCCCATCTATATTGTATAAAATTGTGTTTCAGATGAAACTTTTTTTGTTTACTTGGTCTTCTCTTTTTCCCCCCTACACCTATACCGTGTGAGCTTGTAGATCTGCTATTTTTGGCTAAAGTTCACCTCAGAAAAGGGATGGGGTTAAGGTAAAAAAAATAATCATCACACAAAGATTTGGCAGACCCCCTGTAGTAACTCTGAGGACGGAACCCCTGTTGAAGACCCCTGGCTTAGCTTATTATTCACATTTCTTGTTTGTTAAAGCTCTTACCTGTTCAAACAATGTGAACATACTTTAGGAAGTTTAAGAACATGTAGCCAAATAACAGTTGTCTTTGGATCCTTTTTTCATACATGTTCAACTTTGTATTTAGATTTTATTTAGTTATAGAGCTTCACAAGAATGTTGTTGTTAACTCATTTTAAAGAAGAATCTGAAAATTACAGTTGTTGTAAGGGCATAAAACCCTTTAACCCGTTATTCTCATTCTCATTTGATATTATTCAAATAAAAGGGACTTATTGAGAAACATGGTTTTTCTTTACAAATCAAGACAATAACCTAAATTAATAATCATATAGCCCTCAAAGCTGAAAAAAAGGACGTTTTAAAAATATATATCGTATCGAAAATGGAATTGTGACCTTAAAAACGAAAGTCGAATCGTGGATTAGGCGTATCGTGACACCCCTACTTGTAAGCATATATGTTTTTTCTTTCTTGGTGAAACCCAGACAGGTCTCCACCCACGTTCCAACTGTGAATCATATTTAGATCTTTGTTGGTCTTGAAAGGAATGTCCTTGTAATCCTGTTACTATTACAGTTGAAATTCCCAAAAGCCTTGCCACTCCAGTGCACCAAATTGTTCTGTCTATGACCTAGATGGCGCTTTATGGCGGAAACCTAGCCGTCTAGTTATAGCCATCAGCACCCCTTAAGCCTTCATTTGTGGCCAACTGTGTTTTCTGACTCAGAAGAAAGTGGCTTTGACTTAGCGTCATAGCAATGCACTCCCCCATCACTCAGGACCCAGACTGGGCACCATGGCAGCACTAGGACTCAGTTCCAAGTCATGAGTGGTGATAATTCCTTTTAAACGGTGACCTCTGGGCCACTTGGATATCCTCAGGGGTCAAAACTATGCTCTCTTAAACAAAAGCCAGCTAGATTAATAGTCAAGTGTCACTTGTCATTATTGCAAGTCAAAGCATGATAATCTACAAAGGCATACTAAATGTGGTACTTTTATGCTGGAATGACAAATAATATACAATATTTTTTTGGTTTAGCTCACCTGTTATTCATCCCAGCGGTTTGGCTGCTAATCTTGTTTGTTGTCATGATTCCCCTTGTCACTTGCTTGCCACTTAACACATTGAATGCCAATCGCGTAGATCTACGCGAACCTATCTAAAGCCGCAGCGTGCCAATTGCGTAGATCTACGCGAACCGCCGATTCGCGTTGATTTTTCCCAGGTGCACTTTCGGATTTTTTTTATCCATTTCCGGTTCCGGTTTGAAGACCGGAAACAGAATTATTTGGGATCCGGTTTTGCCGATCACGTCGGCCCCCATTCTAAAGCGCACACTGAAACTCAATTCTCTTCCTGTAGTTTTTTCTCCTCGCATATCACTGTTTAACGTAATCTGCTCTAACTACAACCATGGAGGTCCGTTTGACACGTGGTTTTCACTGGTAGATTCAGTGAGATCTGGGCGATGTAAACAGACAGTGCACAGCTCAATCTTAAGGATTTTAACAAGGTCTATGGTGACGTGAAAAAAACAAAAAAAAAACAATAACACGTTGGCACTGGTGAGTACATTATGAGATTAACGTCTGGCATGGAATGTGTTAATGGCAGAATGCAGCTTTAAATGAGCCATTGATTGATTTAGTGTCGTTTTCCTTTCAGATTTAAAAAAACAAACCTTTTGTGTGTTCCTTCCTCAGGGGTATTGGCCAGGTGTTGACGGATTACGTTCACGGAGAAGCAAAGGAGAAGATGGCCAACATCGGTCTGTTTATCGTGTCCTCCATCACATTCGCCGGCCTCTGCTACTTCAATTATAACGACGTGGGCATTTGCAAATCGGTCGCCATGCTATGGAACAAATGAGTAGCCACACTAGAGGACTGGGCACTGGGAGGGGGACGTTTCCCATCCTAGTCAACTTCGTTCAAGGGATGTTATGTAAATTCTTATAAATATATTACTTTTGACAAAATATTTCAGTGATTCACAGCCTAGGTGTTTAATTGTAATTAATGTTGGATCGATTCAGGCTTCTTTTTATTCTTAAGGAGAGATGGTGGGGGATAGGCAGCCGAGGCTTGGGTCCCGTCAGTCCACGATGTGGATTGCATTTAAAATGCGTTATCCTTTAAACACAAACTAGTTTCTGCTTGTTCATGGGTTCATGGGCTATATATGTATTATATTTAATTTATTTTTTCCCTAATCCCACTACCTGATTTTGGTGCAGTAGAGGTATCAAACGTCCTGGAAAGCAGCTTTATAATGTACCATATTCGGCAACATTTCTATTTCTGAAGAAAGATGGCCAATAAATTCTAGGAAGTGCTTTTCAACTGCTTTCATATCAGGACCCAGATTTGATGGCGGCCATTAAATTGGTAACCAAGAAATGACACAATATCCCTCATTTGTACCATGTCCATGACCCTGCCAGAAACTCATGTGACCCATTTTGAGTGCTGATCCACTTGTTGATAAACACTGGTGTAATTTTTAAATAATATGTTGAAATGGCAGTGAGCTGAACAGTGTTTCCCATTTGAAAACATGCTAAACCGTGGGGCTTTGATTGACCAGGTCAAACTCAGCCCGACTGTCACTGTAGCCTGATAGACACGCGCACATGTTGCAGTCTAAAACACCCCACAACTACAGAGTGCAAAGTGTACTAAAACAGTAATGTAATGGTGAACTGTGCAAACGCTCTTTCCATGTGCACGGAGCCTTTATTCCGATTTTTTATCTTGTATGTTTCCATCAGTGCCCTGGTGGGGCTCTGCCCTGCTGCTCAGGTGGGTGTGTCTGTAAATGGTAAGGAGTGTAGGCCACATCTGAAATACGTTGTAAATTCAAGCCATCTGCTAATGGTATCTTGGTGGCCTCATCCAGCTCAATGTAAGGGATTGGCCTCTCTTTAGCTTCATCTTGCAATCTTCAATTGTGTGCTTCCTCCATGAACGGCAAAATGCATTTTGGCACAATTGAAACTCGTGTCAACTTAAGTGTTAAACCTGATATAGTTTGTCAAATACTCTCTCCTTATAGTCCGGTCTAGTTAATGCAAATCGCTTCATGCACTAGGTGAATGCATGATCCTCAAACCAGGTTCTCAGTGAGCCCTAGTATTGCTGATTTTCTATGCCACTGGAGGGCTAATTGCTTTTACCTGGTGTCTTAATCGTAGCTGTCGAATTAATTACCTGGAACACCAGGTGAATGGATTTGACCTTTCTTGTTGGGATTAGAAAAACGGCAATACCAGACGGTTGGTTAAAACTGGTTTAGGGATTTGCACATTGTCATTGGCAGCCTAATAAAAGGTGTCGGTGTCCATGTATCACTGCATGCATGCACTTATTAAAATGGCAAAGCTTTATTTTTGTACTGCAGAGTGGAGTGTTGGCCCGGACTAATCTGTGGTTTGGTCTCTGTCCACACACTGCTTGTTCAGGAAAGATTTACTTTAATGTTAGCATGCTGGTCTGTGGTATGTTATTCTTTTTCTTTTACAACACATCTGTTTTTACAGATTATTACGCACAAGGAACCATCAAGGAAAGTGCATTTCATGCCTCAACCAGAATAAAGTGAGACTTATTGGATCATGTGTTCATTGTGGCTTATCAAAGCATTACTTTATTGCATAAAGATGGCAGTAAACAGGAATAAAGATAAATTAAATAAATTAAAGTAAAAAAGTAATAATTAAAGAAATGGTTGGGTTGTCATTCAGGACGGCACAACCTCTAAATGGGAAGTCTTCACTGTGATTAACCACACATTCCCTGGATAAATCATATGATGTTGAAACAAAAGGGGTGATAACGTAAGTCCTGCTGAGTATCCCAGTGATCAAGCTCTCATTTTGGGGGCTGTCATTTTTTACTGAGTGTGCCCCCTCACAAGCTTGCTTACCCTTGGTGGATTCACACCAGGTACTCGGATCCGGACGCAGGTCCACTTGCCATCAACATCTGTACCCGGGAGGCCACATGGGGAAGGTGGTAACACTTCAAATGGCCATAGCACGGTGACCATTGCTCTGATCGGGGCTGTTTTCACATTTAGTCCAATTGCTTTGAACTGTGATTGCTCTTCCCCTACCGGTCAGCTTTCACATTAGTAATGTTTTTCTGTACCCAAGTACACTTGGGAGGGAGAGAGTGCTCAAATAGCTATGAGCCTCTGTGTTTTGGTACGCTTGGGTTTCACACCTGATTGGTACTGTACCCAAGTACACATGAAGTGTAGTCTGGACACCTTTCCCAAGTGGTCCCGGGTACGGCTGTTGATCTGTCGCTTACGCTGGGTAAGCTACGGTACACTAGTGTTCACACAGTCCCTGGTGTGAATCCATGTGCGACCTGACAATCTAGTAGGCCTAATAATGAAATGCAGGGTGTTGGGCACCACCACACATACATCTTTACAAATGTATACAAATCCTTCAACATGTGTTATTGGGGTCCAGGCAGCAACATAATGCTGCATAATTACATGAGATTCTTCATGTACTCAAAACTACATTTGTTTATTTATAAATTGCTCACCTTTAATTACATGTTGATAAAGATAAAGATAACAACATGGCCAGAGTCCTACAGTGGTTCGCTTGATGTAAATGAAAAATATCCTACAATTTAACAAGTGGTCAGAAATGATTTGGCACAAGAGTCAGACCGAAGAGGATGGAGGAGTTTCTGATTCAGATTTTTTTTCTTTCTTATTTAGTATACTCTAGAGAAATGTGGCAATGTTCATCTGCTTCTTTTGGTGACGACACCACGGTCAGTTTGATCCGAGAAGGGTCTTTAGTATCAGCAACAAATCCCAGAAAGTTGGTGGGACGAAGAGATGGCACAATCCTGTAGGTATGGGGAATGCCTGTGACAACATTCAAGAAGAACAACACCTTATCTTTGTCCCCAATGCTGTCTGGAAGACTGTCCTACAAAATCATAGGAAAAGGAGGAAGATAAAACATGTCAGGTAGGTTATTGTGGCCTCCTGGTGGCGCTATAACAGGCCGATGTGAAAAGGGTGCCATTTCTTCCTCTGCCTTTCACAGCAATCGGACACTGATTTGAGGCTTTTTGTTAAAACTTTTTTTTGTGCAAAAGTTAGCCTCCTGGTGGTGCCAATAAATCAGATGAGAAAAATGTAGGACAGAGATTTTTCCTTGGCCTCTAGGGAGTGTGCGTGCAAAGTTTCACACGGATCGGTCCAGTTATAGGTAAAAACACAAATTGGCCTGTTATAGCGCCACGATGAGGCTGATTTAAAAAATGTAGGGTGACATTTCTTCCTTGGTCTAGTAGGAAAATGTGTGCAAAATTTTGGCAATCGGACACTGGGTTCATGATTTGAGGCATTTTATTCAAAACAGACCACTCCTGCAAACTTTGGAAGACAATCTTAACCAATCAGGATGGAATATGACAAATCAGACGGATCCGTCTTGATCACATAAATATACAGATACTGTGTACTGATTTGCGTTATGTTTGGACAAAATCTGTAGGAGCAAATATCCCAAAAATTGCGCTATAACTATAGACTGATCTGAAAAATTTGGGGGAGAGGTTCTACTCTTGCATCCAGGAAGTGGATCCACTGTTGGCCCGGGCCAACAGTGCCGGAGATTAGCTGTTCACAGACGGACGGACGGACGGACGGACGGACGGATGGACGCACGCACGCACGCACGCACACACACACACACACACACACGGACACACGGACACAGACACACGGACGGACAGGGGGCAAAACATTGTCTTGGCCACGCCTTCGGCCTGGCGGACACAATTACAAATATGAATGATAATGATTCTTAGATAAGCCCCAATAATTTTGACAGTTTAACCTGTTAAAAATAAGCCTGTCAACAGAACCTACTGTAGCAAGTTCACACTTTTGAGTGTTACTTGCATAATGTCCTACAGTATGTAAACCACACTTCACACCCACATGTGTCTGAGAAATGTTTACATTTCCTTCTTCTGCTGTGTGTTTTTAAAGGTGTTGCATAGCGAGTGCTGACAACTTCATTTGCTATTTTCTGCTGCTAATTAGTGCTGAATTGTCAGATGTCATGAAAGCTGTGAAGAAGCTGTGAAGAACACATTGCTTTAGCCTACTTCACCATTCTGAGGTTCGATGGATTTCACATGGAACAGTGTTCTCACGCATGTTGAAGTTATGTTGTCTAGTCAGGAATTTTTACTTCTCCAAAACTGCACAGAGATGGCTGACAATTTCAATGACGTTGTCTGGGTTGAGAGCTGAACAGAATTTTAAAGTTCTATGCAAGGCCACAATGCACACGCCATTCACGTTTCTGTATGACAGCATGGAACATATTAGCATCTCTGGGGTTCTTATTGGCCCGAAAAACTTTTAAGACCCCTGATCTACATAAAAGCGGAAATATGTCATCCAGGCAAATCAAATGCTTACTGTGTTTACCGAAGACCAACTACATCGCTTACAAGGTTCTATAAATTAATTGTGAAAACATTACAGTAATGCATTGATATATATGAAATAAATAAAAAACTTCTACTTTTACTTGTACTTAAGTATTTTTAAAACAATGTACTGTTGAATACTTACTGTAAGTATATTTAAAAGCAATTACTTTTGTACTTTTACTCGAGTGACAATTTGACTGAGCTACTTTTACTTGTAGTGGAGTAAATTTGACCATTTGTATCCGTACTTTTACCCAACTACCGGGGTTGAGTTCTACCACCACTGCTGAGCGCAGGGGGGAAGCAGTTAGGGGTCGAGTGTTTTGTCACCACCTACGACTCGTTGCCTGGGCCAGGAATTGGCTTCTCTACGCATTCAGCTATGGCTGCCCAGCTGTGGCCGCCCACATTGTACTAATTAAGTCAAACTGAATAATCTTCCAAAAAAAAGAAAGAAAGATGTGAGATTGGGTTTAGACACGTGCAACAGGCTTTAGATATAGGGTCGTTGAGCAGAGCTGCATATGACCATGAACACTCACCTGGGGGTCCACGTGAACTTCACCTTGGTCATTACAGCACACAAATAGGTATTTTTTCTCTTTGATGACGTACAGCCTAACTGCCTTTCCTCCAACCTGTGTTGTTTTTTTGCAGTGTTCTTCGATTCTGAATCTACAGTCTGAAGAAGAAATGACAGGGAAACGACAAATTAAATATTCCTTCAGCGCCTATGATAGATGTGTATCTCAGTGATTTACAGTATTGCAAACAAATAGAATCAAACACAAAAAAATGAGAAGAAATGTTGGCAAAAAAGATTGAGCTGCCACTTAATGGTAGCTTATATTTTTTAGCAGCATTAATGACATGAGTTGCTTGACTGCTGTAATTGTGTGTCAAAAATGGGTCAGGGGTGTTTTTACATCAAGTAATGAAAAGAAAACAACATAAATATTGTATTAAATGTCTTGTTTCTTGTGCACTGTGTGTGTGTGTGTGTGTGTGTGTGTGTGTGTGTGTGTGTGTGTGTGTGTGTGTGTGAGAGAGAGATACTGACACTCAATCTAAGTATCAGTGCAGTCAATGTCTACCCACAGCAGAATTAATATTAGGTCAAATTAATTATACAGTAGAATAGCACTGTCCATGTACTGGAATCTTACCAGATGCAGATCGATCTTGTGTGGATAATGTGTCACAGACTAACTCGTTTCCATTCTGAACAAGCAGTAATTGGTTGTCCTTGTTCTTGATCCACCTCTCACCTTTGCATTTCCAGGAACAACTGTCTGTCTCAATCCCTGAAGATGTAGAGGAGAACAAGTTACTGCAACTTCACACATCTCATAATTTCATAAATCACATCATTGTATTAAAATACATCATTACCTTCATCATCGGCCACTTGTTAGAGGATGATCCAGGGGAGTTATAAAGCAAATTAATTCCATTATTTTCTCAAAGATCATAACCAGGCAAAATGTTTTAATTAACAATCTGTCAAGGGGTAATGGTACAACAACTAAGCACACATTTACCTTGAAAATAGAATGTATCTTGGCTTATATCGGCAAGCACCACATCTGTGATTTCGCAGGCCATTGCTGCAAGTTGACGTTGCTGTTGCTGAGGTGAACCAGATCAGGTCTCCTGACTGTATTTTTAAATAAACAGATTTTACGGACAAATATACCAACATCTCTCTCTTTCGCTCCACTTTCCCACCTATAACCAACATGCATTATCTAATTCATATTTTTACAAATGTAATAATTGTATTAGTTTCCTCCTTTTACAGAATGACCCTAATTGACTCAACAGAGACCTCAGTAAGGCACACCGCCTATAGTGTCTGCTGGGCTGCTAGCAGTAAATTTTCTGTTGAACCAGTGCATACCACTGGTGGTGTAGTGGAGGGTATTCAAAGGTACATGCCATACCTTTCAATGATCATTGCATATACTCCTACTGTGCAGCAAGCAGTGTTAGTGTTGTTGCAAACAAACATTTTTCATTTGATTCTGTGTGTGATTCGCACCCACGCACTCGCACACGCACACGCACACACACACACACACACACACACACACACACACACACACACACACACACACACACACACACACACACACACACACACACACACACACCCTTGTTAACACCATGTTATTCAAGTCCCCTGATGCATTACTATGACTGTTATAACTACACTTACAATTGGTTAAAGAAGAGATATCCTTACCTCCAACAGTTGCTTTTCTATGTTGAAACAATTTCCTGCATTTCCTTTTCAGCTGCTGCCACTGACCACAAGCAGTTGAACTGAATCAACTAAACAGATACTTTTCCTGTACTACTGTACCCACAAACGTAAGGTTTGAGACCTGTTTGAGCCCACCCACAAGCCTGACTTCTAGCACCAAATTAAATATCAGAAATGTCTGAGAAATGTCTCAGATATTTGTCAGAAATTTCTCAGAAATTTCTCAGAAATTTCTCAGAAACTTCTCAGAAATGTCTCAGAAATTTCTCAGAAATTTCTCAGAAACAAGGAGGTGTGCTTCCTTTTTTAAGCAGTGGGTGCTCAGAAACCGGAACAACCTAGTTGCAAGATGATGGCTCTGATGCACATTCTTGTATTTGGACAGGCTAACACGTTTCAGCCTCAGCCTTCCTCAGAGCAGGTTATAAACTGCTAGGGTGGGCGGCCATCTGCCTTGACCTTGTGGGGGGGAGAGAGAGAGAGAGAGAGAGAGAGAGAGAGAGAGAGAGAGAGAGAGAGAGAGAGAGAGAGAGAGAGAGAGAGAGAGAGAGAGAGATACAAGCAAGCAATAGTAAAATGTCCCTCCCCTAATGGATAAACTAACTTAAACTGGACTAGAAAGGTGGAATAGCTTACACATAACCCTGGTTGGGAAAGTAAAATGCTTTAAAAATGAATGTGCTCCCACGCTTTCTGTATCTGTTGCAATGCCTGCCTGATAACAATAATAGCAGTTATAACAGTTGTATTGTAATAGCAAGATGACAGCAATAACATTAATAGCACGTATAACAATATTATAATAGCAATAATTGCAGGTATAATAATAGTGTAATAAAGGAATAATATAACATAGTAACAATCCACAGCATGTTCCATGGAAACCATCCATCCATCCATCCATCCATCCATCCCCATCCATCCATCTATCTATCAGAGTTTTAATTTTTAAATTAATAAATGCATTTTTTCTTTTACATAAAACTTTTAAACTCTCTCTTCGACTTCCCTTGAAAATACAGTATGTAAAATCAAATCAATCAACATTTCAATTAATTACCCTTTGGAGTGTTACTTCTAAACTTTTCCATGGAGGTGTATGTCACTGGATGGCACTAATGCCTTATCAAGTCTCTAACGCAATGTGTAACAGGAGCCCCCTCTGGTGGAGAAGCTTGCACAACAGTGCTTTAACAGTGCTTTGGTGATGTGAAAGTTCACGTGCGCACACGCACACACGCACACACACACACGCACGCACGCACGCACGCACGCACGCACGCACACGCACACGCACACGCACACGCACACGCACACGCACACGCACACGCACACACACACACACACACACACACACACACACACACACACACACGTATATATATATGCTAGACTCTGGGATCAGGCCGCTACAAGGCCCTGATATCTAGAATTCAGGCCGCTACAAGGCCCTTACACCTACATCACACCGCCACCATCTGACTGATATACCCAAATATGGAGATCTCTGTATCTGTCAGTCCTTGTCCCTTTTATGCCCATATATGGAGATCTCATATACACGAATCCACTGAGCGCTGCCCTGGGCGCAGCCATTGCTGCGGTGTCAACGCTCTGCGGACGTGACACCGCAGCAATGGCCGCCTACAGGCAGCTACAGGCAGCGAACTGTGGATTCGTCTATATGGGCATGCATGCTGACTGATTTGTTTGCACCTGATGCCATGACAACACATTGAGGTTAGACAACACACTCCATATTTGGGTATAGCTGCATTGGGAACTTATATGGTTATGGCTGAGTCATGGTGACATGAGCGTGACGTCAGAGGTCTGCTGGTCCTCCCTTAAGGCAATTTTAATATAGGATACTAGAGGTTTGGGCCGCTACGCTGCCCTCACAGGCACCACGGTCCCACCGATAGGCAAATATTTGGAGATCCCTGATGTCATCAGTATATGCCCATATATGGGCATGTGACAGGGTTATATGTTTGAGTCATTGTGACGGACTGCTTGAACTTTATAGAATAGATTAGGCTACATCACAATTTAGTCTCCAAATTTAATTTCAAGCATGTGTCCAAGCATGCCATTTGCATTCTATTGAACATACAGTACTAATGAATCTCTAGTGGCATGAGGATCATTGATAGGCTATAGTGAGAATTAGGGAGGGGACCTGGCCAAATTTAACAGGTTATTATCAGTGTTGGCATGCAAATAAAGTTTGTAGTTAAGGGTCTGCATCTGCGAACCATGTTGTGTTGCGTGTTCACAATTCAATGTTGTGGGGATTAAAAACCTTTTCACTGAACGATTCTGCTCCACGTACTGCGTAACATTTTCTCTGGCGACCAGGCTGGTACAACACATGATTGTGATGAAAAATACTCAATTTCTCAGTCTCTCCGGCACTTTATTTAAATGTATCGTTCAATTGAATCCAATCAGGAGAGAGTACCAATTTGACAGCTTACATTGTATGGTGTTCCAGTTCCAAATTTGTCTGCTCATTTCTTTGTGGCATCACTTTGAATTTCACTTGGTTATCCTTTATTCTGTATATGATTTCTCTCTCCCGTATATCCCAACCTGAAAAGGAATTTTCAGTTTACTAAAGAGCTGGAGAGTCAAGGAGACCCCTGTTACTGAACAAACGCTCAATAGCAATGATTACTATCAGAATATATAGATATATTTAACACTTATTTGAACAAAAACAAAGCAAAGATAAAATAAAAAAATCACTTACTGCACCTTTAAGACACTGATTGAATCTCCAATTATTTCAGAAGAACAGAAACAGAATAGAACGTTCAGAATCAGTTTGTTCCATAGAAATCTCACAGGTTACAGGCCATGGATTCACACGATAATTAAATGAATGATTTGATGTAGAATGTAATTATAGGCTCCTTATTCTGGCACATAAACAGTAATACATTACAACTTTGCTCTCATTTCCCTGTGTCGATGGACTGGAAGTGGACTCTCTCTTTTCCCGGTGTTTCGCCCAGGTGGACATGGTCTTGAGGTTAGGTTTAGGCATAGTTTCTGTGAGGTTAGGTTTAGGGTTAAGGTTAGGTTTACGCATAGTTTCTGTGAGGTTAGGGTTAAGGTTAGGTTTAGGCATAGTGTTTGTGAGGTTAGGGTTAGGGTTAAGGTTAGTTTAGGCATAGTGTTTGGTTTAGGCATAGTTTTTGTGAAGTTCAAGGGTAGGGTTTTTACGCGCCACCTGGGCGCCACACCAAAGGAAGCGAGAGTTGAAGTTGAATGTATGTTATGACAGATTCTACAGCTCACTCTTCAAGCTCAGTACATGACCATTACTATATAATTGTCATGTTTAGACTTTACATAAACTCCTGTAGTTTAAACATGACATTCAAACAACAGTAGGATTCATAAACAGGAATATCCTCAACGTTGTAATGGCATAGCTGACAACCATGACCTTTAAATGTTCAAATATCACACACACACACACACACACACACACACACACACACACACACACACACACACACACACACACACACACACACACACACACACACACACACACACACACACAAGAACACCGCATATTCCCTTTAATTCAACCATTCACAAATCGATGGCAGAGGAAACCATATGCGAGGCACCAACCTGCTCACCAGGAGAAGGTCAGGGGTCAGTGTCTTGCTCAAGGACGCTTCGACACTAATCCAGGGGGAGCCAGGGATTGAGCCGGAGACCGAACCGGGAACCAATTCCGATTCCCAAGCAGCTGCTCTACCTCCCGAGCCATTGCCGCCCATTTAGTCACCGGAAAGTCACTAAGACAGTGGCTCTCAACCTGTGGGTCGGGACCCCCAGGAGGGTCCCGCAGGATTTTTTTTGGGGGGCCCCAGGTGACAATTTAAAGAATTTTAAGACCCTTTTAATACCTAAAAAGGTTAAAAAAAATAATAATAAAAAATACCATTACTGCATCAAAAGTAATCAAAAAAACGATATTATAAAAACTGGTCACACATTGGCCACATTGTCAAATACTATAAGTTTATTTTTATTTTTATTGCAGATCAACAAGCTCACAACAATCAAAAAAACCTGCAGAAATAGAAAGTGAATAGACATTCAGGATGATAAAGAGACCAACGAGGGTAGGACAGGATAGGCTAGGGCAACACTTTCTCAAGCCCCCAAGGGGGAAATTCAGGGTGTAAGGCAGGCAGCACAGAATAATAAGACTAAAAGAAAGCCTTGCCAAGCCATATGGCCCATAGCCTATCTCCTATTTCTGTATCATAAGGAAGCTTGATGTACACGCACATCCCCCAGCCAGGAAGTACACCCACTTCAACAGATCAGGTGGTGCACGCACATCCAATCATTTTGACGGGTGCTGGACAAAAGGTGGCACATGTGGAGGAGAGAAAAGTCCACACACCCAAAACATTCTGCCTCACTAAATTTTCTACCATTTTTATAGTCTTTAATATATGACCCGGCCGGGGATCAAACCCTAATCTCCCATTCTCTGGGTGGACACTCTAACCACAAGGCTGCTAAGCCAGTGTTATATATCAAAAGAATGCATACTAAATACTATATTAAAACAGCAATGAATACAGTATACCATACAATAATGACCAGATACACTGAAGACAACATTCACTCACACAAGCACACACATGCTCAGTCGCAAGTACAACCACGCACCCACCCACACACACACACACACACACACACACACACACACACACACACACACACACACACACACACACACACACACACACACACACACACACACACACACACACACACACACACACACACACACACACACACACACACAGATACAATACAAACAGTAATAAACTATAAGCGTAAGGCAGCTTGACTTACACGCGTGTCACTTGTAGAAGGAGGGCTCTGGGTGTGTCCAGAGAAGGTCATTGAACGGGACAGTTAGCTAACAGGTGGATATAAATACAATGCAAAAAATCGAATATGAACCAAACTAAGCTGTCAGAAAATGGTGCTGAACAGGATGCCACAGCGATGGCTGCAGCCGTGGATGGTAGTGTTCTTGGGGCTTCCTGCCATAAACCCTGGTAAGCAGCACAAGTTCAAGTTTAACAAATGTAATAGTTTTATGTTTTATGTTGAATCTGAGTAAAGAAAAGTTCATGTCCTAGGCACACTATAATGCTGTGCTGTGTTTTATTAAAGAAATAACGTTGGTTTCACCCAGGAAGGACACTGTGTGTAGACAAGACCTTTTCTTTACTTTGAGTTGTTAATTGGTCCAGCATCGGATGAAGAATTTTGGGGATGTGCATATCCTACCTGGGCGGCTGTGGCTCAGGAGGTAGAGCAGGTCGTCCATTGATCCGTGGGTCGGCGGTTCGAATCCCAACTCCTGTCCACATGTCGAAGTGTCCTTGGGCAAGACACTGAACCCTACATTGCCTCCAATGATTCGGTCGGCGCTAGCTTGCCACCATTGGTGTGTGAATGTGGGAAAAGTGGGGACGCTGGCGTCGACTGTTTGCCGCTCCACCTCCCAATTCCCCCCCCCCCCTGTATGAATGAATGAACCATTGTAAAGCGCTTTGAGTACTTAGAAAAGCGCCATATAAATGCAATTCATTATTATTATTATTACCTCTTTTCTTTTCTTATGTTGAATCTGATACATGTAGCGGAATTTTAAATAGGAGCAGAAATGCAGGAAACATTTGTTAAATTACCCTGACATAACCAATGATGTCATTGTCATTAAATGTATTTAGAAGTCTTTGCAAAATGAGATGTTTACGTGATTTGAGAGTAAATATATTTTATTTCTTTTCTTCCAGTCTTAATTCAGTCGATCAACAAAGGCCCTTTAACAGGTAACATTGGAGCACGCACGCACGCACGCACGCACGCACGCACGCACGCACGCACGCACGCACGCACGCACGCACGCACACACACACACACACACACACACACACACACCTATTTATTTATGTTTAATTGTAAATCAATACTAAATGCTTACGTTATTTTGGTACTGTACTGTCTATTACATTTATTATCAGGCTGCAACTCTTTATTATCAGGCTGCCCAAGTAAGTCCCTAAACAGCCTGCAGCTAGTCCAGAATGCCGCTGCGCGCATACTGACAGGAACCAGAAGAAGAGATCATACCACTCCTTCACTGGCCTCTTTGCACTGGCTCCCGGTTAAATACAGAATAGAGTCTAAGGTTCTCCTCCTCATCTACAGCTCTCAATGGACAGGCACCAGTGTATTTTAAAGAACTCATCAAGCCCTATAAACCAGCCAGAACACCATTGCGTTCACAGTATGCAAAAATGCAGGCCGAGCATTTAAGTTTCAGGAACCTCAGCTGTGGAACCTTCTCCCAGTCTCAGTCCGTGAAGCAGACACACTCTGTATATTTAAGACTAGATTAAAAAACCTTTCTTTATGAAAAAGCCTATAGCCGAAGTGTATAGATGTAGACAGATGTCAGGTCATTGACATCATTGTCATTGTGAGTTGCTCTGGATTAAGAGCGTCTGCGAAATGCCTACATTGTGATTGTATTGTGTTTCTCAGTACTCAGTCATCCTCTCTCCCTCCCTACCTCCCCCTTGCCCTCCCCTCTTCCTTACATCCCCTCCCTCTCTCCTCTCGTCCTCTCTCTTCTCCTCCTCCCTTTTGGTTGTGTGGGTTTGTGTCCCACTTGTGCAATTGTAATTAACACTGTACGGACTCACGCTCCAGCAAGGCCTGCCACTAATTCCACATCCGGGGACCCGCTCCCCGGTGTTTCTTTTATCTCCCACTTCGCAGTTCCATGGACTGCTATTACGGACCCCCAGCTGCAGATCAAGAGTGTGACTGCGGACCGGGCCTCTCTGGAGCAGGACCGTGGATTCCTACTACATTACACTATACCACTACACTATACTGTATATTATCTTAACATTCTTATATTATACCATTATATACTATATACACATTATTGTTGTACTATATTATATTATCATATACTATCTTATACTATTATATTTGCTACTATTGTTATTGCTACTACTTGTATCTCTCTCTCTCTGTCTCTCCTCTGTCTCTCCCTCTCTCTCTCTTCTTTCCCCCCGACACGGTCGAGGCAGAAGGTCGCCCACCCTAGAGCCTAGGGTCTGCCTGACGTTTCTTCCAGTTAAGGGGGAGTTTTTCGTCACCACTGTCGCAAAATTGCTTGCTCAGGGTGGGACTGTCGGGTCTCTGCTCTACATGTAAAGTGTCTTGAGACAACTTGCTGTGTTGAATTGAATTGAATTATAAATGTTTTTGTTGGTCATCACTGCAGAGGTTAGACCATCTCATAATGAGAAGTTCTACAGTACATGGGGGAACCAGCACTTCAAGACATTTGATGGAGATTTCTTCATCGGGCAAAACATACAATATATGACCGACCCTAGGTCATAACACATAACACAAATGTGCAGAAATACAGCGACAAAAAAAAACAAAAATAAAGGAGTGGGGTCCATATTAGTATTTTCTCTAAAAGGAATTGATTACCTCTATTGTTTTTCATGGATAAAAAGAAGAAATTAGACTCTCAGCCTATTTGTTCTGGCTAAAAAATACTTGTAAAGAATAAATTGTAGAACAAAGAAAAATATGTTTTAGTCCAGGACTTTTGAGATACCTCGGAGCTCTCTGTAGTCTGTTCCACTTACAGTACCTCCCACTAAGACGTCCCTAGTAATCTCTAGTAGTGATCATAACTTCTTCTATTTCATAGCATGTTATGTAGACAGATGCCAGGTCATTTGTAGACCTGGCATCCTATAGTGTGCAGTTTCAATGTACAGATTATTGATTTTTTTGGATGTTCTACTGTTTAGACTGATGGGTTCTTGGTTTACCTATGATCCTAGATGACTATTTCTATGCATTTGATGTATTACCTCATGTTTTTCCTTGCTTACTGTAAATCGTTCTGGATTAAGAGCGTCTGCTAAATGCCTAAATTGTAAATTGTAAATTAACCACTTGAACTCTATATACTTCATTGACCGGAGTCCCCCATTGGTCTATACTACACCCCTCCTTTTTTCCTTCTACACTACTCTCTTGCTGTAAATAGCCGATCTACAAGCTCACGAGCTTGTATATCTGCTATTTTTGCCGAATGTTCGTCCCTGCATAATAGGGACATAGGTTTCATGTTCACTAATTGATAGATACACTTTCTTGTTGACTGTGATTGATTTGTTAGTCATTTGACAGATGGTTCCTTCCAGGTTCATGGTTACTTTGAATCCGTCTTCTGTTCAGTGCACTTTGGATGTTAAACGCACTATATGAGGCTTTACATTGAGTTGTCAGGATGTAGTTACAACCTGAAGGAATCTGGAAGAAATCTCCATTATGTAGCCAAGCAAAGATCTCTTCTCTCACGCTTTCATCTTTGCACTTTAGTTTCTTGCAGGAAATTCTCCACAAAAATCCTTTTTATGAGCACTTCTAGCCAATCGGAATTATCTGCCAATCTGCAGTCAGCCAATCAGGCGTTTGAGCTCCGTCTTTAAATATCACTGCCTCTGGACATGTCATTCTCTTTTCAGCAAGCGACGAGCAACCCACCTCCGTCCACAGCTCCACCTTATTAAAGTCATTATTGTCCTGGAGTTGAGAAGGAAGGAGGTTCATCTGCAATGCCACCACCAGAGCTTTTACTATTAATCCTATACATTAATGTTACCACTGTCTGATGGCCATTTATTTTATTTTTATTCAATAAATAATTTAATTTGCATCAACTTGATCTTTCCTTTATTGAACAAACGTCTTGAAGTGATGGTTCCCCCATGTACTGCAGAAGTCTTCTCATTATGAGATGGTAGTCTCTCTGCAGGGATGAAAACATGTTCTGAGCTTTGTCTAATAAGTTAGATGTATTAATAGACATTTTAAAGTGCAAAAGGAACTTTATAGTATTGATTGCACGTGAGAGAGTGTGTGTGTGTGTGTGTGTGTGTGTGTGTGTGTGTGTGTGTGTGTGTGTGTGTGTGTGTGTGTGTGTGTGTCTGTGTGTGTGTGTGTGTGTGTGTGTGTGTGTGTGTGTGTGCGTGTGTGTGTGCGTGTGTGCGTGCGTGCGTGTGTGTGTGTGTGTGTGTGTGTGTGTGTGTGTTCCTGTCTGCACTTACCAGACACTTTGTCAAATGCTCCAACAATACCTGTTAAAGGGCCTTTGTTGATCGACTGAATTAAGAAGGAAAGAAAATAAATAAAACATTTGAATATTTACTCTCAAATCGCATGAACATCTTTACCATCAGCATTTTGTAAAGAAACAAATTACATCATCAGATGGTGATCTAAGGATTTAACCTTTAACACATTTTCTTTAATTTCTGCTCTTATAAAAAAATTCTATATCAGACTCAACATAAAACACGAATAAAACCACATTCCACTAATAATCTTTATACTGTATGCACATGCCTATTTGCTGTTCCATATTAATTTGAAATGTATTTCACATTGGTTCAGTCACATTGTACGCAATTATCAGTTATATTGTAAACATATTTAAAGAAATCTAAATCTTGAATTTTGAATTTCCTTCATGTTTCCCTTCATGAACAGCCTCAAGTTGCTATTTCTGAGAGCTGTTTGAATATATTGCTATATAAATTTACATAGCTATATCTGCTATATTTTAGTTTCTACAGTAGGCTACAACAGTCAAACAACAGTCAGACATCTAATTATTGTTCATGAGAATGCCAAATTCTGAAATAATTGCAGTTTTTCCACAGTTGCATTTGAGAAACTTGAGTTTGTGTTACCTACAGATGATGATGGCATGAAGTCCCAGGAACACGACCATCCAAGGCTGTAGCCACGCTGTGGCATCCTATTCAGAACCATTTCTGACAGGGTGGTTTTTCATCTTGTCTAATATAGGCCTATCCACCTGTTAGCTAACCATCCCACCCAATGACCTTCTCTTGACACACCCAGAACCCTCCTCCTGCTATTTGTTCTTTTTAATATCCTGCATTTATATTTGCTGTTACTTTGTGCCATGTCATCTTGGAACTTTTTAAACCCATCCAATGAGTTCATATTCAGAATAACGAATCACAATCTATTTCCAGCAGGTACTAGTCCATATCTAGACAACAATATCAGTTGCTTTAAAGCAATTTATTTAAATGTTGATGACTTATACATAATAAAGTCAAACCACTTATAGACATGTGTTTATTACAGGCAAAACGTTTGATAGCCCTTAACTGGAAAAAAGTTAACGGGACGAATATTGGCCAATGCCTGAGAGAAATGTCATCTTCTCTAACAATGGAAAGGATCAATTATATGGTCAGGGGTAAATATGATATCTTTAAAAAGGTTTGGTTGACCATTTATGGAATCTGTTGAGCAAAGTGATGTGGGTGGTATATTGGCCATTGAGGTCAGCTCGGGGTGAGTCTGTGTTTTTGCTTTCCCACAGGCTGGTATCGGCACTGGGTCTGGACGTTCCATATGTGCCCCACAGGATCAGACCTCTGTATGCTGTTTTGTACTTGCTTGTATTTGTGAGTATTGTTGGATAGCTTTGATTTGCTTTTTTGCTTTTTGTTGTTTTTATGTTTTGTAGTTGTTGTCTCCGCCGGAGGTGGAGAGTATGTTTTCGCTTCGTCCCGCCGTGTGTTAGCATGGCCCCTAGCCAAGCTAACATTGGTCAAGCTCCACGTGACACGTGTCAATATGTTGACACCAATGCCTTTGATTGGCTAGAGGGACGCATGACGAAATAAAATCCTATAAATAGGTGTGTCACTTCAAAAGGCCATTTATCAGTCTTGATTGGAACAGTACCTTCCAGTACCTTCCAGTGTGTGTGTCCCTCTGAGAACACCTAACATTGGTCAAGCAAAGGCGCAGAAGGCCAAAGCTAAGAAAGCATACTCATCTACAACAGTAGCACAGAAGAGGACTATAGAGTTGAATTGATCCCACAACAAGGCCGAAGTCTTAATACTGTAACAATTGGCCACCTTGATCAAATACATTATGTAGCACTAGAGAAAACTGACATAGATCAAACACACCAATCAACTGCTGAAACTGTTCAAGACAATGAAGATGAAGAAGACAGACAAGCATTTGAACAAACCAGTCAATTACGACGACTCCCATATGACACATTGCTTCAAGAAGAACATTTTTTAGATGCAGACACTACATATTCAGACGCCCCTGCAGAACACCAAAAACCACGCGCATTCTACCAAGACGACCCGTTCTACCAAGACGACCCGTGCTATTAAAATAGCACAGGTCTGCTGGCGGAGACTTGTGCTCCGAGGAGCACATTTTCTAGTTTGTTAATGTTATGGTCTTCTGTTTCTTTGTTGTGAAGGTGCAGTGTGTTTTTAAGCTCCTTGGGTGATTGAGAGGATAGTGACGGATCTCTGTTTGCCCTTATTTTGTCCTCTGGACAGTGGCTGTGTCCTCTGTCAAAATGAAAAATCAGTAACACATAAGTATACAAAAAATTCAAATTACTTAAACTTATAAAGTTAAAAAGGAGCTGTGCGGGTATGAAGAATCATGACATCACGGAGCGGAGGAAGTTGCTAGTTGTACATACTGTATTGACAGTATTTGGTATAATATTGGCCCATAAATGTACATTCTAGCATTCAAAGCTATATCTGCAATACTCTGGAAGCCTTTCCACAGTTAACAGTCAAACATCTAACTTGCAGGATTGGTCCGTTTTGAACAAAATGTCACAAATCATGAACGCAGCGTGCGATTTCCGTGAAAATTTGCACGCACATTCCCACTAGGCCGAGGAAGAATTCACATTGGCCTGTTATAGCGCCACCAGGAGGCCACAATAACCTACCTGACCTGGCGGAGACCTGTGCTCCGAGGAGCACTTTTTCTAGTTGTATAATAATTTAGTGATGCCCATTGGTGATGCCCCTCCGGTTCTGCCTGTTTTCAGAGTATCCTAATACCTATAGTCAGAGTACTTGGTGCTGTACTTGGATAGTACTAGTACTTGGAGGCCAGTCTATGAAAGCCATGAAAACTTATAAAGTTTTCAAATGCTTTAAAATCAGTCTTCGTAAATGCCAAGCTAATACATTCCTGTACAACCGGATTGAGTACGGATGATGAGAGGTCATAGCATAAATAAGTGTTCACGTCAATTTATAAAGGCTGGAAGCCCTAGACATTAGCTGTAACTAAACAAAAGCCATAACTAATATCAAACCCGAGTCATGGATTGACATGTAAAAATGCCTATACTCCTCCTGTACTTTAAACATGACATTCATTCAACAGCAGGGTTCGTCAATAGGAACATCCTGCATGTTGGCACAGCCTACAACCATGACCTTTATATAAATATGACACTATCACACATGAATGTGCACACACGAATGTGCACACACGAATGTGCACGCACACGCACACGCACACGCACACGCACACGCACACACGCACACGCACACACACACACACACACACACACACACACACACACACACACACACACAGAGAGAGAGAGAGAAAGCTCCCACCCATCTGCCTAGAACCAGATAATCAAATTTGGGGGGGGGGGGGGGGGTCGTGTGATCAGTGATCATTCCCTTTAAAAATGTTCACCTTTCAAAGTATCATCTGATTTGCAGAAATGTACAGTGCCAAAGTTTTCTCTAGTGGCCAGGCTGCCTAAATTCCTCCACAATTTGTTAATTAAAAAGTTTGGCCCGGTGGTGGTGCTAGACAAATGTCATGTGGTCACTCAGATCAATACTGCTTGGAAGCAAGAAGGAACAGCAAGCCATCATTACTTTTGGAGATGTTGGTCACAGACAGGGAATCAATGTCAGTGAGCCTGAGCATTCATGTAAAGCAGGTTTCCATTATCAAACATGTACTGTAACATGTAACAACAAAATTATTCTTTGCATCAAAGGAAATAAAACTGGCGTTTCAACTTCAAGTTTCTATACAAAGAACATTTTCCTTTTTTACATTTGTCTTAAGTTCTATAGTGTGTGTAGTGTAATGCTGAACCTTTCATCTCTTGTACTGTGTTACTTATGTGTATGAAGATACTGGACCTGCTGGAAATAATTGTTATTTAAGAATTAATAATTAGATCTATTTCATCCCACAGGATAATTTTCAGCTTCACCCAGCTGAGTGCTGTTCACAGAGGATCACTTGGGGCTCAAACCTGGGACCTTCTGTTTTCCAGGCGGCCTCTCACCCATTCAGCTATGGCCGTCCTGGTTGCAGAATTGTGATTCTGAACACAATGGATGGGTTCAAAAGGTTCATGATGACATACGTTTAAGTAACGGCAAATAGAAATAAAGGCTAATAGAAAGAGCAAATACAAGCTGTAGGGTTCTGGGTGTGTCGAGAGAAGGTCAGTGGGCGGGTGGTTACTATTAGGTGGATATAAAAACATGCAAAAAGTCCAACAAGAAGAACCAAACCTACCAGTCAGAAAATGGTTCTGAACAGGATGCCACAGCGATGGTTGCAGCCGTGGATGGCCGTGTTCTTGGGGCTTCCTGCCATAAATGCCGGTATGTAACTAAAGTTCAAGTTTGTAAAATGCATGTTCAAACAGCTCACTGAAATAGTTACTTGAGGCTGTTCTCAATATTACAGATCATAAGGCAAGTGCAAAATGAAACATTTAGATCAAATTAGATCAAATAATTGGAGATTATAAGCTGATGAATGCATAATGTGTTCGATTTGTCATTAAAATGTATTTAAAATTAATATTGTACCAGCAATAGGCATGTGCACAGAACTAATATTAGTAGAAAGTGGCTTTATTTGGGTTTTATGTTGGATCTGATACAATAGTGACTATTTAAAGGAACAGAAGTTGTGAAAAATTTGTTAAAATATCCTCAGCTCATTGATGATGTCATTTATTAAATGTATTTGGGAGTCTTTACAAAATTAACAAGTACAAAAATAACGTGTACAAATCCACTGATGTATGGTAAAGATGTGATTTGACAGCAAATATGTTTTATTCCTTTTCTCCCAGTCTTAATTCAGTCGATCAACAAAGGCCCCATAACAGGTAACATTGGAATATTTAACAACGTGTCTGCCTGGAAACAAAAACACTGC
The DNA here is from genome assembly GCF_963280865.1 of Gymnoscopelus braueri. Taxonomy (NCBI): domain Eukaryota; kingdom Metazoa; phylum Chordata; class Actinopteri; order Myctophiformes; family Myctophidae; genus Gymnoscopelus; species Gymnoscopelus braueri. The sequence continues at coordinate 36,387,722 of NC_137606.1, forward strand.
ATACAGGAATATACACACGCATATACATATACATACACATATACATACGCACGCACGCACACATGCACGCACACATGCACCCACACACACACGTTTATGTTTTATTGTAAATCAATACTATAAAGTTCCTTTAGCATTTTACATGTATTTTACTCTTATTAGACAAGGCCCAGGCTAATCTTTTGTCATCCCTGCAGAGGTTAGACCAACTCATAATGAGAAGTTCTGCAGTACATGGGGGAACGAGCACTTCAAGACATTTGATGGAGATGTCTTCCAGATGACTTCAGGTTGTAACTACATCCTGACGTCTCAATGCAAAGCCTCGTATAGTCAGTTTAACATCCAACTGCAGAGAACAGAAGACGGACTCAAAGTCACAATGAACCTGGAAGGAGCCACCTTTCAAATGACAAACACATCCATCAGTTTTAACGAGAAAGCGTACGTATTGGCCAGTATACAAGTTATGATCATTACTAGCAGGGATGTCTTTAGTGGAACTGACTACCAAGGGCCTTGTAGGTGACCCCCCAAAAGACCTGGACTAAAACATTTCTTTGGTCTATCATTTTTAACTTACATCACATCACGTAATTTGTGACATAGATAAATTAATAGAGCCCGAATAAATATGTTGAGGCACTACATTTTGACACATTTTTGTCCACACCCACAAGGATTCAGTCATATTACATGCATTACAATCATGCTGACTTCAGGAGTTAACCCATTAAGACCCGAGGCCGATTCTACAAATGCCTTCTAAATCAGTAGTTCTCAAACGTTCTTTTTCGTGTCAAGGACCCGCAAAATGTATTTGGCCGCAGACCCCCTATCTGAAAAGGTTTTGTGCCAGGGACCCCCCAGAAGAGAAGATTTGTGTCAAAAATTCAAATTATTCATTTCCAAGATCTTTCCAAAGAATTTCAAAAATAGCAAATGTACAAAGCTCGCAGCGTGGCACGAAGTGACGCGCTGTGAGCTTGCATATCTGCTATTTTTGAGAACTACTGTTCTAGACCAATGTTCTAAATCCTGAAAAAGCTTATGTCCAAGTTGCAAAACCAAGAAAAAAGAAGAAGTAAAGAATGAGAAAGAATTAGCAGCCAAGTATTAGCAAGCTCTCCGGTGTAAGAAATATGTAATTAGCTGTTTTCACAGCTAATTACATATTTCTTACAGTGGAGAGCTTGCTAATGCCTAATATGCAGAAATCAAAGGCAAAGGTCCTCATCAGCAAATGGTGGGGAAAAAAAGAGTAGATCCCATGGTAAAACAAATTACCTGGGAGGGATAGTCGGCCGCAATGTGATAACCTGCTATTTGGTTGTCAGGTAACTGCTTGTTTTAGCTAGCTATGACTTTACACAAACTAGTTTCAGCCAACTGTGTCTGTGTCTGTGTCTCTCCAGGGTGAAAGATCAGTTCAGTGAGTCTGGCGTTTCAGTGGAGAGACTTTCGTCCTACGTCAAGGTCAAAGCTAAGTTCGGCCTTGTTCTCATGACCAACTTTGAAGACTCTCTGTGGGTAGGTCTGGACAACATTCTTCATTATTAATTATTACAAATGAATACAAAAATGATTTTTTGCTCAGCACGATATTGAATATTTATTAAATATTCATAAAGATGAAAATATACCAATTATATGAATGAATGATAAAGGATAACATCCACTGAATCGTGGGTATACACACGTATGCACAGATAATAATAATAATAATAATAATAATAATAACATGCACAGATGATTACAATGACAAACAATCATTATAATGAGTCATTTTTCATTTGAGCATTTCAGATAGGTGTGTTATCATGCTGATTTAAACACGTTCTAAATGTCTAGTTGACTAATCCGATGTACCTATTGTATAATGTCACAATACAATAATAATGATATTAATACATATTCATGTTAAAATAGTGGAGCAGAACATTGATACTGAATACATTTTATGTATAATTATTTATGAAAATTGTTTTAAGGTGGAATTGGATGAACAGTTCAAGAACCAAACCTGTGGACTGTGTGGAGATTTTAATGGAGTTCAAATCTACAACGAGTTTATTGAAAATGGTAAAAAATAAATAAAATAAAAAACATACTGTAGAAACTCTGTGTTGCTAAAAGTGACTTATCATTAAAGTTTACTTATCTTATTGTCTCTCAACAGGGGACGTGATTGAAGTGGATGATTACGCAGAACGCTGGTTAGCCAATGATCCCTCAGACAGCTGTGTAGCCGTCCAACCAAACAACAAGTCTTGTAACCAACATGTAATGAAAACAGAAGTGATACATATCAAATATTCAACATATTTCAATATGTCACCCACGTGAATATGCTCCATGCAAATTCTGTTTCTTTATTCTGACCCACAGAACGTAACGTGTGAACAACTCTTGGCATCATCGCCCTTCAAAGGCTGTAGAGAGCTGCTGGATTATGATTCTTTTCTCCAAGCTTGTTCCCGTGATCTCTGTCACTGTGACAACGGCAGTTCATGTCTGTGTTCAACCCTGGCTGAGTATTCTCGCCAGTGTGCCCACGCCGGTGGAAATCCACAGAATCATCAACTCTGTAGTAAGAAATATTTAATTCTTAAAAATATATCAAAGCACTGTTTAAAATGCAGTCATGGCACTTACAGTATTGTTTTGGTATTGTTCAATAGCAAAGAGCTGTCCATACAACATGGAGTACAAAGAATGTGGAAGTCCCTGTACAGACACCTGCAGTAACACAGAGAGGAGTAAGCAGTGTGACGACCACTGCATCAACGGATGCTTCTGTCCAGCAGGTACAACAAGAATCACCACATTAATATAACATAAATATCTGATTCCTGGAAATAATTAGGTTATGAGAATAAGTAGGTTAACATGTTTACATGTGTTGGTCACATAAATACACACAAAGATCTGATGTCAGAATACGCCGTAAAGGTTTTTCTCCTATGCACCGTAAGTGTAGAAATCCCCGAATATGTAATAATAATTATTATTATTACCTTATCTTAAGGAACTGTGTTTGACGACATCCAGAAGAGTGGCTGTGTCCCTGTTACACAGTGTTCCTGTGTTCACGATGGCAAAATCTACAAGGCTGGAGAGTCCTACTCCAAGACATGCTCAAAATGGTAATAATAAACTGTATAGAAAAAAAGGGAATCCCACACACTACCTTCACTTACAGCCAAAATAATCTTTAATCGTACGTTTCGGTCGTTCGTATGTGTGCTGGATTCCTTTAGTGCTCTTCTCCTTTATTAATCTCCCAAGAACAGATTCAGAGCTGCGTTTGAATCTGTCGGGAGCCCCGTTGAGAACCTATGCACATTGGCTACAAGTGGGCGGGCCTTCAGATCAGGAAGCAGGCCGCGCTTTACCCAATCAAATGTAGTGGGCGGGATTTACATCTGTGCGCTCGCTTCCCACTGGAAACAAACCGAAACTCATTTAACTAGCGTCCACGGAGCCGACAAAACCACAGAAAGTTAGTAGCATTTTAACGTGTTCTTTCATCATAGAAACAAGTGGGCTTATAACCAAAACGATCCATGTTCTTTGGGAGAAATGGTGTTAGTGTTCCGTGGAGAAATATTGTTAGTGGGAATGAAAACATAGGCGCACCACCGGAAGTGGAGGGCTGAGGGCATGTCGGCTTCCAGCCTCATAGGTCTAGTTAATCCCCCCCCCAAAAGTGAAAAACGCTGGGGGCGCTGTTTTTCCTTTTTATTTGACGATGGGTTCCCAGATTGCTCCTTTATTGACTGCCTACTCTTACCAGCTCCTATGCACCTGTCCGTTGAAGTAGGTGTGCAAAAATACTTTTTTTTTTTTACAAATAATAGTGTATGCAATATAAACATTATACGACATACAGTACATAGTATGTACAGTATTCACCACCACAACACTTGTTGTCACAGAGAGAAAGACTCACATAGACAGAACATACATTTATAATGTCATACACTTTTTGTGTAACTTGCAATATACTGTAAGAACGGAAAATACAGATCCAGACATAATATGTGTAGTGTAACAAGGCAACCCCAGGTCCCTCTGCAAAGCTTATGGACAGTCAGTCAATATTTAAACATGACAAACATTTACGTCTAATTATAATAACAATGTTGTCAATATGGCGCAATGTCTCAGCATTTTCACCCCTAGTGCCTGAAATCAAATACTACATGAATGACAGGTGTACAGAATTGTATACAGTGTACAGACATACTGTGTATACAGAGTTATTATATACATTGAACAAACATACAGTGTACTGTATATACACAAATTACAGAGATTACAGATACGCTGAATATATGTTCTACTTTATATACAGAGTACAGCATTATATATTGCAGAGTGTATTACAGAGTTATACACAGTTTACAGACATATAATTTATATACAGAGTATGAATATATATCTACAGTTTAAATTTATATTCAGTGGCATAAGCAAATATGATCAATGATGACAGATGTGCTAAAGCAGTGGTTTTCAACCTTTTTCATGCCAAGGACCCCTAAATTGATATACATTTGGCCGCGGACCCCCATTTGAAAATGTTTTGCGCCAGGGACCCCCAGAAGCAAAGATATCAGTTAATTTTCGCTTTAAAAAATATAAATATTCAAAGATATGCACACTTTTTCAAGGTTTTTCAAAAAATAGCAGATCTACAAGCTCATAGCGCGGCACTCGGTGCCGCGCTATGAGCTTGTATATCTGCTATTTTTGAATAGCCAAAGCTAAGTGGTTAAAAATGATTGTGACGCTATGTTAACTAATTTTGCTGGGGACCCCTACTCCCTCAAGGACCACTGGTTGAAAACCACTGCGCTAAAGGCATGAAATACACATGTGCATACCGTACAATTTACATGAACTGTACTACATGGAATTATGTGTAAGTGTATAGTAGTAACTATGTAAACGTACACGTGTGTGTTTTTCAGTACCTGTGCAGGTGGTAGGTGGAGTTGTGTTGACACCAACTGTCCTGGAACATGCAGCGTCATGGCTGGCAGTTTCTTCACCACCTACGATGAGAACCAATACGAGTTCAGCGGAGACTGCTCCTACATTCTGACACAAGTTAGTCAAACAAACAAACAAGATGAAGCGTCTCAAACTGTATCGATTCATGCTACTGTTGACTGAGATTTACTGCATTATGAAGAAAGGGTTTTTCTTATGTTAAAGGATGAATTCACCCATTTTCAACCAATCTTCATATATGGTCGTGACTAATGCTCATTATAAGATAGCACCATTTATGTCTGTTCAGTCTGTGTGTCAGAGGAGGGCTGTGGACAGTTCGGAAACCTGCCTTCCAGTGACCAGTTTGTATTGGGTTTTTCATTGTGTGTCAGCACATACAAAGGTATTAATTAATTCCTACAGGGTGTGATGGGCAGTAACTACATTTCGCGTGGGTATACAGTAGCTTCACTACTTTCAGAATGATTGCAAACTTGCAAGTAAAGCTTCAAATTGTAACTTTTCATTTCTGGTGTTAAGCAAATCCTGACAGGTTGATGCTTATCAACCTGTCAGGACCTGTTGTGATCTTGTTGGTCTGCTATTCTTGGCCGTTCCCGGCCCGCGACACCATCGTGTGACGGAGCATGAATTAGGCCTTAGCCTCTCTGATCTTTTGTTCCTATTTCCCAGTTCAAATAAAGGCTGTTTCTGTATTCACCTTGTTTTCCAGGTGAAAAGTGAGAACATCACAGTTCATGGTGATCTGTCCAGATGTGGCAAATCTGACTCTGAGACATGTCTGGAGGCTGTTACTGTGGTCCTGCCAGGACAGGTAGGCTACTGTCTCTCTTTCTCACACATAAACACATCAACACTTGCCTTTGGTAATAATGTTTAGCTTCTCATAGTTTTTGTAATGCCCTACTTTCACTCCTGGTTTTAGTTGGTAAATTAAATTTGTAATTTAAAATTTGTAAAGGTACCTCTGTGATATTTATTTTTTATATTTATAGTTATCCTCTGTGCTATTTTGTCTGATGTATGTTGTGCTGATGTGCTCTTCTTTTTATCACCAAATAAATTCATTAATTCATGTATTATTATTATTATTACTTTACATTTTATATAGCCTAAGTACATATGATGGACAATACGTAAGACATACTTATTTGTTTTTTAACTACAGAAAATTAAAGTTGAAGAGAGTGGAACAATATATTATAACAAACTGATTTCTCAAGTACCCCTCCTCCTGGGTGAGTTTCCATCCATTGGATGGATTTTTTTTTCTTCTTACATGTAATCTAATTGGTTTATTACAGCCATCGATGTTGATTGTCTGTGTATGTACTGTAAGTCATTCTGTAAATCTGTATTTCACAGACAATCTAAAAGTCTTCAAGCCGTCCACGTTCCACATGCTCATTCATACTAGCTATGGACTCCAGGTGCAGATACAGCTAACACCCAGAATGCAAGTCTACATCACAGCTGCTGCATCTCTTAAGGGGAAGCTCCGTGGTATGCATCCATACCATAATGTTTTGCATTATTAATAAACAATATATTCAATATGGTGATGTATTGATATGACTGTTGTTTCCCCAGGTCTTTGTGGAGACTTTAACGATGTTAAAACTGATGACTTGAAAACCACTTCTGGGCTGATTGAGGGTCGGGCTGCACAGTTTGCTAATACATGGATGAGTAAAGCTTCCTGTCCTGCCAGCAAAGTCTTTACCGGCGCATGCAGTCTGAATGTGCAGAAAGGTCAGTTATCTGCACAGTGTTTTAGTGTGTCTATTGAACTATTTCAGTGCATCATACTTTCTTTATTTTTTTTTGCAGAGAGGTACGCTGAGAATTGGTGTTCCATGATTGCTGATCCCAAAGGGATTTTTTCTCAGTGTCATTCTCAAATAGATCCAGAGTTCTATGAAGCTGTAAGATTTCATATTTTACAAATAATTCAGCCAAATGTCGATTAAACGTGTGTATAGATTGACCCTGTGAATAACCCTCTTCATAGAGCTGTAAGGAGGCTACCTGCTCCTGTGCGAAGAGTGAGGACTGCATGTGTGCGGCTGTATCTGCCTACGTTCAGACCTGCGCTGCTGCAGGCATCTTCATCACTGGGTGGAGAAACACAGTGTGCGGTAAGCTCTACATACAAACATCTGCTTTCACATGAACAGCAGCGCTTGTTAGAATTAAACCACTCACAGGCTCTCATGTTTTCACAGACAAATACACAACCTCCTGCCCTGCTAACATGGTGTACAGCTACAAAATGACCAGCTGTAATCGGGGTTGTCGCTCTCTAAGCCAGCCCGACGCCACGTGCCAGATTGCCTTTACTCCTGTGGACGGCTGTGGATGTGCTGAAGGAACTTATCTGAATGAAAAGGGAGACTGTGTGCCAGCGATAAAATGTCCCTGCTATGACAAGTATCACCAGATTCAATCTGGGAACACCGTCAAGATCCAAGGAACAACCTGGTGAGGATTTCACTGCTCCAATGCTTCTTCTCTGATGTTTTACTGCTACTCTTTGATCTTCTCTCCAACGTGTCTCTTTCACTCCCCAGTGTCTGCAAGCATGGGAAACTCAACTGTTATGGAAAACCAAACATTACATGTGGGTACTCAGCACTTTGCTCATTGGATCATTTCTAACATAACAAGTATGGTGTGGTTTTTAACACCATTTTCTTTTCAGCCTGCAAAGCTCCGATGTTCTTCTTCAACTGCTCCAATGCTTTGGTGGACGCAAAGGGCTCAGAATGCCAGAAGAGCTGTCAGTCTGCCGACACTGAATGTGTAAATTGACTTTTGTTGTTTTACCATAGCATGGAAATAAACAGTGGGTCCTTGTTGAGACAATACACAAAACAGAACCCCAGAATGAATTCAGACAGCTAGAAAGCAACCTCTAATCTATAGTCAGAAATGAAACATACAGGATTGAATCATCATCAACACAACACTTGGCGATGGAAAAATGAATCACTTAGCTATATCCTCCTTCTAAAATAGTACACGTTGTCAATGCAATGCTGACTTCAGTTTGTTGTTGATAAAGGTGTGGCGTTTATGTTGAACAGAACTTGTGTTTTGTAGGTGAGCTCTGATTGTGAGTCAGGCTGTATGTGTCCGGATGGCTTGCTGTCCGATGGTAAAGGGGGATGTATCAAAGAGAACCAGTGTCCCTGTTTGTATGGTGGGGTCACCTATCAGCCTGGACAGACAGTCAAGGTGGACTGTAACACCTGGTAAGGGACTTGTATGCACTGGATGATGTTTTTGTGTTTTATTTAGCATTTCTCTGTTGTTCTAGATTAACACCATTCTGTCACGGTCATTATAGCACATGCTCTGGGAGAACATGGAATTGCACCACAAAGCAATGTGAAGGGACCTGCAGCATCTATGGAGAGGGTCATCATGTCACTTTTGATGACAAGAGGTTCTCTTTTCATGGTGGCTGTGGATATGTCTTTGCTCAGGTACAGTAGTAAGGTTTCTATTCAGTCTCTTTCTGTGATTTCAGTGGTTTGATGTGAATTCAGTCAGACTGCTAATGCCAGCATCTTACAGGATTACTGCGGCAGCGATACCAACGGCACCTTCAGGGTTCTGACTGAGAGTGTCCCATGTGGGCCTGCTTACCAAACCTGCTCCATCTTGATCAAGCTCTTCTTAGGGGTACAAAGCACAGTTAAAAAAATACATATTTGCTGTACACATACCTTAATGGTGCATTACAAGACAACATGTTTTGCTCTTTGTTATTTCAGGACACTGAAATTGAACTGAGTGAGGAAAGAGTCAGAGTTGTCAAACAAAATAAAAGCCAGGACGTCTCCTATAAGGTCCACACTATGGGCATTTATCTGGTGCTTGAGGCAAAACAGGGACTGACTCTCATCTGGGACAAGAAGACCGGTCTGATGATCAAACTCAGCTCTACATACAAGGTGAGTCAACAATAGAACACACATACATCTAGTTAACAATAGAACTAATACTCTATATCTATAGTATCTATAGTATCAATTATGTGCTGTAAGAATTATTAAACTATATCAAAACATCTGAGGGCTTCAGAATTGGGGTAAAATGCTAAACTGACTGCCTGGAGCAAAGGCGGTTGTTTGATGATTCCTGAATGTTTTATAAATGGCATGCAATTTTTCCTCCAGGGAAAGGTGTGTGGTCTGTGTGGGAACTATGATGGAAATGCAAGGAATGATTTCACAACCAGGAACCAGGAAGTTGTCGTGAAAGCTCTTCAATTTGGAAACAGCTGGAAAGTTTCTCCTAATTGTCCTGACAAGGAAAGTGAGAAAGGTCCTTGTGTTGTCTACTCCTACAGACAGGCCTGGGCTGTGAAGCACTGCAGCATTATCAACACTGATGTATTCAAAGCCTGTCACTTGAAGGTAACACGTCACACACACACACACACACATACACGCACGCACGCACACACGTATGTACGGTTATAATATCATAATCTTTTGTATAGTAATTAGTGAACTTTATTGATAATTGAAATGAATCCACCAAAACAACATATTTGTGAACTTGTTAACTGCAACAAAATACTGAATATTTAAGTTAATTTAGGTTATTGAGGGCAGTGTTGTGGTCATATATCATCAAAAGGATGAGACCTGCATATAAAACCCCAAGTTGAGGTCCAACTTGAATCTAGCACAGTTAATTCAACTCTGCTCCGTCGTTCGTTCGGTCATTCATTCGTTCGGTCCGTCCGTTCCTCCCTCCCTCCCTCCCACCCAAGATGCAAAGAAATCCACACTGCTACAGTACACACTCTCTCTAGACATAACAAGCATATTTTGTAAACAAATCCCCCTTCCAAAAACAAATAACCACATAAACATATTGCACATTTATTGCTAATAAATACTGCTAAAATGTATTAAGGAACTTTATACAGCATTTTATTCTACTGATTGGTTTTGGTTAATTCTTGTCAATAACATATGCTATGTTTAGTAATGTCTTGCTGATTTCACTAGAAAATCGTAATTGTAATTATTAAATGTTTTCTCTGGAAAAAGGTGGATCCCAAAAACTATTATGATACGTGTGTGAAGGACTCATGTGCCTGTAACTCTGGGGGTGACTGTGAGTGTTTCTGCACAGCGGTGGCAGCTTACGCTGCTGCCTGTAACACAGCTGGAGTGTGCGTGAGGTGGAGAACTCCCAAAGTCTGCCGTGAGTCTTTGTCCAAGCAAATCAAACACATAAAGCATCTGTCATTGTCAATCTGTTGCATTCTGATACACTAGAGACCCTAACAGATAGGGGTTTGTTGTTGTCTTGATAACTGTCTCTGTCCTACACAGCTCTGTTCTGTGATTATTACAACCCATCTGGAGAATGTGAATGGCATTATGAACCCTGTGGTAAACCATGTATGAAGACATGCACAAATCCTTCAGGAGTATGCACCAATCCGATACCGGCTCTGGAGGGTATGATGTATTCATTTATTTTTAGATAAGGAAAAGTAAGATAACAGAACTAAATGCCTGAGGAGAATTCAATTAAGAAAAGTAGTAGTTTAATGCAAATGGCAAAACAAATGAAAACAATAAGTAGAACATCAAGTCCTGTTTCACGGCTCGAGTTTGTTACAGTAGTTACTGATATGGTATATGATCCGGGGTAGTGTAATATTATAAATATAATGAAATGTTTACACCAGAGATCCGGATGTGCAATCTCAACTCATATCCATTCTGTGTTGTTCTATGTTCTCCACTGAATCATCTTGTCTCAGGGTGCTACCCACGATGCCCTCAGGAACGACCTTATCTGGAAGAATCTACTATGAAATGTGTGCAGACAAAGCAGTGTGGCTGTGTGGTTGATGGAGAGCATTATAAGGAAGGAGAGGACATGCCTTCAGTCTATAACTGCTACACATGGTATTTATATAAATTGGTTGATGTAATGCTGACTGAAAGACTCAATGATTGACACATACAGTGAGAGGATAGTGGAATGTGTATTGTGTGCACCAAAACTCCCCAAAAGGAAATAAATCAACCAAAGTGAGGGATTCAAATTCATATAATGTGTACATGTGCTATGCACAAAATCTAATGTATGAAATTGGTATAAATGTATTTTCATTCCTCAGCCGACTCAGTGCTCTGTACATGAAAACCTGAAATGTGTTTAATCATTCAAATCTCCAAATGAATCCCAAAAAACGAATCAAATATCATTGAAACTGTCCAATGCTAAATGTTCTAAAATATTAACAATCCTCTTGACAATTGTGCTTGAAAATGTGATGTCAAATTGCAATGTAGTTTTCAATATTCATGAACTAAACTTCTTTAATCTCCATACGTTTGAAGTTCTTGTGCATCCACAAAAGCGACCTGCACCTATGATGTCAATGGTAACTATATATTATTCTGATATATTCATAATGTAATATTATTACTTTAAACATATATACTACAAAAATTACTGTATCAACATTGTGTGTGTATGTTGTTTCTATCTTAGCTTGCTTTTGTTGGTACAATGGAAACAAATACCAATATGGAGCAACAATTTACGACACACATGATGGAGATGGTACTTGTATCACTGCAACCTGTGGAAAGAATGGAAACATTACGAGGGTCATGAAGCCATGTCCTACGAGTACTACAACTACAACTACAACACCAACAACTACACCTACCCCATCAACTACTACACCCCTTATCTCTACTACCACCACTATTCAAGCTACTACTACTATGCCTACCACAATTACAGAAGTGGTCCACACCACAACTACAGAAAAAACGACAACGACCACAACCACAGAAAGGCCGCCATTAATGGCCACAACCACAGAAAAACCAACAACGACCACAACTACAGAAGTGGTCCACACCACAACCACAGAAAAGCAGACAACGACCACAGCCACAGAAAAGCAGACAACGACCACAACTACAGAAAAGCCGACAACGACCACAACTACAGAAAAGCCGACAATGACCGCGACTACAGAAAAACCGACAATGACCACAACTACAGAAGTGGTCCACACCACAACCACAGAAAAGCCGACCACAACCACAGAAAAAACGACAAAGACCACAACCACAGAAGGGCCGACATTGACGACCACAACTACAGAAAAGCCGACAATGAACACAACGACAGAAGAGCCGACAACGACCACAATCACAGAAAAACCGACAAAGACCACAACTACAACTACAAAACCAACAACTACACCTACCCCATCAACTACTACACCCTTTATCTTTACTACCACCACTATTCAAGCTACTACTACTAAGCCTATCACAACTACAGAAGTGGTCCACACCACAACCACTGAAAAGCCGACAACCACCACAACCACAGAAAAACCGACAAAGACCACAACTACAGAAAAGCCGACAACGACCACAACCACAGAAAACCCGACAACGACCACAATCACAGAAAAACCAACAATGACCACAACTACAGAAGTGGTCCACACCACAACCAAAGAAAAGCCGACAACGACCACAACCACAGAAAAGCCGACAACGACCACAACTACAGAAAAGCCGACAACGACCACAACTACAGAAAAACCGACAACGACCACAACTACAGAAAAACCGACAAAGACCACAACCACAGAAGGGCCGCCATTGACGACCACAGCTACAGAAAAGCCGACAATGACCGCAACTTCAGAAAAGCCGACAACGACCACAACCACAGAAAAACCGACAAAGACCACAACCACAGAAAAACCGACAAAGACCACAGCTACAACTACAAAACCTACAACTACACCTACCCCATCAACTACTACACCCTTTATCTTTACTACCACCACTATTCAAGCTACTACTACTAAGCCTATCACAACGACAGAAGTGGTCCAAACCACAACCACAGAAAAGCCGACAACGACCACAACTACAGAAAAGCCGACAACGACCACAACTACAGAAAAGCCGACAACGACCACAACTACAGAAAAACCGACAAAGACCACAACCACAGAGGGGCCGCCATTGACGACCACAACCACAGAAAAACCAACAAAGACCACAACCACAGAGGGGCCGACATTGACGACCACAACTACAGAAAAGCCGACAATGACCACAACCACAGAAAAGCCGACAACGACCACAACCACAGAAAAACCGACAAAGACCACAACTACAACTACAAAACCAACAACTGCACCTACCCCATCAACTACTACACCCTTTATCTTTACTACCACCACTATTCAAGCTACTACTACTAAGCCTATCACAACTACAGAAGTGGTCCACACCACAACCACTGAAAAGCCGACAACGACCACAACTACAGAAAAACCGACAAAGACCACAACCACAGAGGGGCCGCCATTGACGACCACAACTACAGAAAAACCGACAAAGACCACAACCACAGAGGGGCCGCCATTGACGACCACAACTACAGAAAAGCCGACAATGACCACAACCACAGAAAAGCCGACAAAGACCACAACTACAGAAAAACCGACAACGACCACAACCACAGAAAAACCGACAAAGACTACAACCACAGAAGGGCCGCCATTGACGACCACAGCTACAGAAAAGCAGACAATGACCGCAACTTCAGAAAAGCCGACAACGACCACAACCACAGAAAAACCGACAAAGACCACAACCACAGAAAAACCGACAAAGACCACAGCTACAACTACAAAACCAACAACTACACCTACCCCATCAACTACTACACCCTTTATCTTTACTACCACCACTATTCAAGCTACTACTACTAAGCCTATCACAACGACAGAAGTGGTCCAAACCACAACTACAGAAAAGCCGACAACGACCACAACTACAGAAAAGCCGACAACGACCACAACTACAGAAAAACCGTCAAAGACCACAACAACAGAGGGGCCGCCATTGACGACCACAACCACAGAAAAACCGACAAAGACCACAACCACAGAGGGGCCGCCATTGACGACCACAACTACAGAAAAGCCGACAATGACCACAACCACAGAAAAGCCGACAACGACCACAACCACAGAAAAACCGACAAAGACCACAACTACAACTACAAAACCAACAACTGCACCTACCCCATCAACTACTACACCCTTTATCTTTACTACCACCACTATTCAAGCTACTACTACTAAGCCTATCACAACTACAGAAGTGGTCCACACCACAACCACAGAAAAACCGACAACAACCACAACCACGGAAGGCCCTCCATTGACGACCACAGCCACAGAAAAACCAACAACGACCACAACTACAGAAGTGGTCCACACCACAACCACAGAAAAGCCGACAACCACCACAACCACAGAAAAGCCGACAACCACCACAACCACAGAAAAGCCGACAAAGACCACAACTAAAGAAAAACAGACAACGACCACAACCACAGAAAACCAGACAACAACCAAAACTACAGAAAAACCAACAACGACCACAACTACAGAAAAGCCGACAACGACCACAACTACAGAAAAACCGACAAAGACCACAACCACAGAGGGGCCGCCATTGACGACCACAACTACAGAAAAACCGACAAAGACCACAACCACAGAGGGGCCGCCATTGACGACCACAACTACAGAAAAGCCGACAATGACCACAACCACAGAAAAGCCGACAAAGACCACAACTACAGAAAAACCGACAACGACCACAACCACAGAAAAACCGACAAAGACTACAACCACAGAAGGGCCGCCATTGACGACCACAGCTACAGAAAAGCAGACAATGACCGCAACTTCAGAAAAGCCGACAACGACCACAACCACAGAAAAACCGACAAAGACCACAACCACAGAAAAACCGACAAAGACCACAGCTACAACTACAAAACCAACAACTACACCTACCCCATCAACTACTACACCCTTTATCTTTACTACCACCACTATTCAAGCTACTACTACTAAGCCTATCACAACGACAGAAGTGGTCCAAACCACAACTACAGAAAAGCCGACAACGACCACAACTACAGAAAAGCCGACAACGACCACAACTACAGAAAAACCGTCAAAGACCACAACAACAGAGGGGCCGCCATTGACGACCACAACCACAGAAAAACCGACAAAGACCACAACCACAGAGGGGCCGCCATTGACGACCACAACTACAGAAAAGCCGACAATGACCACAACCACAGAAAAGCCGACAACGACCACAACCACAGAAAAACCGACAAAGACCACAACTACAACTACAAAACCAACAACTGCACCTACCCCATCAACTACTACACCCTTTATCTTTACTACCACCACTATTGAAGCTACTACTACTAAGCCTATCACAACTACAGAAGTGGTCCACACCACAACCACTGAAAAGCCGACAACCACCACAACCACAGAAAAACCGACAAAGACCACAACTACAGAAAAACAGACAACGACCACAACCACAGAAAACCCGACAACGACCAAAACTACAGAAAAACCAACAACGACCACAACTACAGAAGTGGTCCACACCACAACCACTGAAAAGCCGACAACGACCACAACCACAGAAAAGCCGACAACGACCACAACCACAGAAAAACCAACAATGACCACAACTACAGAAGTGGTCCACACCACAACCAAAGAAAAGCCGACAATGACCACAACCACAGAAAAGCCGACAACGACCACAACTACAGAACAACCGACAACGACCACAACTACAGAAAAACCGACAAAGACCACAACCACAGAAGGGCCGCCATTGACGACCACAGCTACAGAAAAGCCGACGATGACCGCAACTTCAGAAAAGCCGACAACGACCACAACCACAGAAAAACCGACAAAGACCACAACCACAGAAAAACCGACAAAGACCACAGCTACAACTACAAAGCCAACAACTACACCTACCCCATCAACTACTACACCCTTTATCTTTACTACCACCACTATTCAAGCTACTACTACTAAGCCTATCACAACGACAGAAGTGGTCCAAACCACAACCACAGAAAAGCTGACAACGACCACAACTACAGAAAAGCCGACAACGACCACAACTACAGAAAAACCGACAAAGACCACAACCACAGAGGGGCCGCCATTGACGACCACAACTACAGAAAAACCGACAAAGACCACAACCACAGAGGGGCCGCCATTGACGACCACAACTACAGAAAAGCCGACAATGACCACAACCACAGAAAAGCCGACAACGACCACAACCACAGAAAAACCGACAAAGACCACAACTACAACTACAAAACCAACAACTGCACCTACCCCATCAACTACTACACCCTTTATCTTTACTACCACCACTATTCAAGCTACTACTACTAAGCCTATCACAACTACAGAAGTGGTCCACACCACAACCACAGAAAAACCGACAACAACCACAACCACGGAAGGCCCTCCATTGACGACCACAGCCACAGAAAAACCAACAACGACCACAACTACAGAAGTGGTCCACACCACAACCACAGAAAAGCCGACAACCACCACAACCACAGAAAAGCCGACAACCACCACAACCACAGAAAAGCCGACAAAGACCACAACTAAAGAAAAACAGACAACGACCACAACCACAGAAAACCAGACAACAACCAAAACTACAGAAAAACCAACAACGACCACAACTACAGAAAAGCCGACAACGACCACAACCACAGAAAAACCAACAATGACCACAACTACAGAAGTGGTCCACACCACAACTACAGAAAAACCAACAACGACCACAACTACAGAAAAGCCGACAACCACCACAACCACAGAAAAGCCGACAAAGACCACAACTAAAGAAAAACAGACAACGACCACAACCACAGAAAACCAGACAACAACCAAAACTACAGAAAAACCAACAACGACCACAACCACAGAAAAGCCAACAACCACCACAACCACAGAAAAACCGACAACGACCACAACCACAGAAAAACCAACAACGACTACAACAACAGAAGTGGTCCTCACCACAACTACAGAAAAACCAACAACCACCACAACCACAGAGAATTCTAGCACAACCACAGAAATACCCATCATCACACAAACAACAACCACAAAGCCAACAGTAACCCCAGAAAGATTGAGAACATGTTCTTGCAAGTACAAGAATCAGAAGTTTCCTGCTGGTAAGTAAAAAACGTTCCTGTAGCGAATGCCACTCATGGCTTTATTTCATAAAAACATATCTTTTAAATCAGTTAAGTGCAAGAATTAATGTTTTTTTTTATCTTCTCCCATACTAGGAGCTATTATCTATAATGTGACAGATGCAGAGGGCTGGTGTTACCTTGCAATCTGTGATCCCTTGTGTACGGGTAACATTAAGAAAAACAGTACTCTATGCCTGTCTACTACCACAACCACCACCACGCCCCTATCGACCTCTATAGGCCCAGTTGGATGCAAAAAGAGTGAAATCTGTGAAGTCATAATGAGCATGTAAGAAGGAATTAAACATCAGGTAAAATAATATCTGTGTAATGTAGTCACACACTAACACAAGTGTACTTTATTTGAACACAAAGGGTTTTTGAGAAATGCCACGAAGTCGTTTCACCAACACCATACTATAAAGCCTGTCAGGCTGACGTTTGTTACACGAACATGACCTTGGTGGGCTGTAACATTATGAAGACGTACGCTTCAAAATGTGCAGAAAGCAAAATCTGTGTTGATTGGAGGAATCATACAAATGGACAATGTGGTAAGGTTTTCTTTTGCTGTGTCTCAAAATGTTTAGAGTTGTAAATAATATTCAGACTACCTTTCTGTATCAGCTTGATTCTCAATCTGCTTCTTCTTGTTTCAGGATATAAATGCCCCAAGGGCCAGATCTACAAGGCTTGTGGCCCAACTTCTTCACAAACAACATGTAATGGAAGGTACCTGCTCTAGTTCAGACAATATTTTTACACATATAATATACTATAGCCTAATTCATGTGCTAATGCTTCATATCCATATGAGCAAAATCGGTGGGTGGTTTGTTTATTTTTGGAACACAGTTCTTATATGACAAGATGCAATTTTTTGTAATGAATGAATTATACATGCGTGGCCATATACGCGCGCGTGCACATTTTTAAAATTAATTAATTTTATGTGCGCGTGCCGTGCGTGAGGGAGGGAGGGAATAATTATAGTATACCCTCCAAAACAATCTAGAACACACCACTGATAGCGCCCTCTTGCGGCAATGATGTCAGACTTCGGTGCTCTATACATATACATTTTATTCTCTGCTGTACTCCAGTACACAACATTAAGTAACATTATTGTGATCTCCCAGCATAATTTGATGTTTGTATTATCGTCTTTCTGTGATGTATTTCTTCATTCTTAGATACAATGAAAAGAATTTGGTGAAAAGGTCAAGAATTTCTGCGTCTCATGAAGGATGTTTCTGCCCTGAAGGAACTGTGTTGTTCAGTTCAAAGTCGGACGCCTGTGTTTCCACCTGTAAGCCCAAATATTTATAAAATAGGATATGTTCTTGATGATGATTATTATTATTATTGTTGTTGTTGTTGTTGTTGTTGTTTTATCTTAAGGAGATACATCTGACCTTTGTGTTCTATCAGGTTGTACCGGTCCTGACGGCAAGCCTAAACAGGTAGATGTTATGTGATTTCGAGTTTCGACCTCTATTTGTATATATTGCTGCCATTGTTTAATACTTTTCTACTAATGGACAGACAGACAGACAGACAGACAGACAGACAGACAGACAGACAGACAGACAGACAGACAGACAGACAGACAGACAGACAGAGAGACAGGTAGAGAGAGAGGTAGAGAGACAGACAGGTAGAGAGACAGACAGGTAGAGAGAGAGAAAGACAGAGAGACACATAGGAGTAATATGTTTGTGTACATTTTAAGGTGTATGACAGACATATACAAATGTTTTGTTAGATGTTTGGTTGGTACTAACATTGTGTCTGATACAGGTGGGTGACACATGGAGAAGTAATTGTCAGCAGTGTACTTGCGATGAAACCTCAATGAGTGTTGAGTGTGAGCCAGTGGCTTGTACAACCCCACCACCTGCTCCTAGCTGTGACCAGGATGGACAGGTGCTGGTCAACAAAACCATAGACTGCTGTCCAGTATCCAAATGTGGTGAGTTTGAACCTTGTTTGTATGTCAACATAAAAGAGTAGCATTAAATTAGACAATCCTTTCCAGAGTCATGGTGTTAATATGCCAAATGTGACCCACACAGTATACAATAATAAAGTCACAGTGTATTTCCAAATATAAAACTTTATTAGCTCAAACTAACAAATTTGATTTCAATAAAAGCCACAGAGCTACCCAGAACATTTGAATGCCGCAAACCAAACAATGAACTAATAGGCCTAATATATGATGTAACAAAATGTCAGGCTTTCAAAATGATGAAAATTGGTTTTGTTGTTCTGGATCCAATAAAAATAATCAACACAGTATTTCTCAAATATCTTGATTTGAAAATGTTCCTGATGTTCTACAAAGGACAGACTTTATTTATCATGATATGCATCATATATGCATATACTTTCTACTTTGACGGTAATTATCACAAATGCCATCTTGTACCTGATCTTCACCCACAGAGTGTAATAAAACAAAGTGTTCCAGACGCATACACAAGTGTCCAACAGGGTTTGAAATGACCGTAGAAGACTTACCCGACAGATGTTGTGACTCATTTAAATGTCGTAAGTAATTTTATTGATTCCAGTGATACAGTATGTATTGTAATTTGTATTGACTTTGATGGTTATGTCAGGAATATGTGTATGTCTGTTTGAATACATTTGAAATATTCAACATTATACTTCTCCAGAACCCAAAAAAGTTTGTGTCTTCAATGACACTGAATACAAGGTAAGCTGTGATGTCGATTTGTAAACATTCATAATCAAACATGAACATTTGCAATACAAACGAGCTACAGACAATCCTCATTGGATATAACTTTATTTTGATACGTTTAAAATATCCGTCAGACAAAATGTAATGAGCTTTCCATTCTGTCACAGCCAGGTGTATCCATCCCCAAAGACATTTGCCAAAAATGCAATTGTAGTGAAACAAAGGATCCCATCACTTCTCTGAATGTTATCGAGTGTGAACCTATAAAATGTAACACCAGCTGTGCCCAGGTAAATGTGCATGACATTAAAGGAGAATTCCGGACAAATTAAGTGTTATCTTTGATGTCTCGTTACTCACCTACCGATGTGAAAAGTAGCGTTCTTTTTTTTCATATATTCCCCTGTCGTCATTTTTTAAACATCCTCCGTTGTTATAATGGTAGCGTGAGGGTTAGTGAAGTTCGTCTATTATAACCGACGCAATGTTATTTTTTTCTCTACTACGATTCATTGTAGAGTCTCATGATAGTCAAACATGCGCTGAAAATTCCTGCGAGCCTGCCGTTAATGGCGAACGATTTAACACTGGTTGCTTGTTTCCAGAATCTGGCAACACGAGTTGCCAGGTTCTGGAAGAAACAAGCAACCAGTGTTAAATCGTTCGCCATTGACGGCAGCCTCGCAGATAGTTTCAACGCATGTTTGACTATCATGAGACTCTACTATGAATACTAGTAGTGAAAAAAACAACTTTGCGTCGGTTATAATAGACGAACTTCACTAACCCTCACGCTCCCATTATAACAACGGAGGGTGTTTAAAAAATGACGACAGGGGAATATATGAAAAAAAAGAACGCTACTTTTCACATCGGTAGGTGAGTAACGAGACATCAAAGATAACACTTAATTTGTCCGGAATTCTCCTTTAATAATCTGTTCAATATTGGATTGGAATTAGTATAATTTTTTAACCAAAAAGCACCGGCAATCCACAATGTATTTATTTGTTTTAGTTTTTATCAAGCCTATAAATTACACCTCTCTCACACATAACTATCTATGTACTGAATCTCTGGATCCTAACTATCATCTGTCTGTGATCATGTACAGAATTGGTCATGTCAGACTGCTTGTGAAACTGTTACGGGTCCCAAGCTAGGCCGGGTACCACATTAACAAGATTGAATTTAGGTTCAATGCTTCAGTCTCTGAAAAACAGTATAAACAGGCACAGGAATGAAGACATGAACCGTTCACTTGTGTTCCTAATTGTCCTCTGAAGGAAAGGGGTGAGGCACCCAGACCTTAAAGGGGACCCTTAGGCAACACCTGCTGCACACACAAAGGTTCCGCTCCTCATCCCAAGTGACCTACAGTGAATTACTACTGATATTACTTTGGCTTGTGACCATAGGAATAATAAAAAATAAAAGTACTGGACAATACTTAATAAAAAAAAGTGCGTTCACATGTTCAAACACATTTTGTGAGGGTATCACAAAACCATATTTATTCTTACATAAATGCATGGTGTTGTTTGGAACAAACACAAAATGACAGGATCACTAATCTAATTTGATATGAATATTGTTGATGATGTTAGCAATACATGTACTGAATGCTGTCAGGAGATACAACATGATATATTAAGTATTAAAAGGCAGCATATTCATCCTCTTAAAATGTTCTTTGCTCATTAGTGTTGATGCCTAAAATACAAGATGTGTTGTTTTTCAAACAGGGCTTCACGTATGAAAATGTGACAGGACAATGTTGTGGAACGTGCATAAAGACCAGCTGCACTGTTCTTCTGCCAGACAACACATCTTATGTTATTGAGGTGAGTTCAATAGAAAACCCGGGTCTGTTGGTTTATTAGATGATGCTTATTAGATTAATGCTTTTAATGCTCCATCCAACCATTATATGTCTATGATTTATCTGTTTTAATCTTCTCACAGCCTTCACAAACCTGGTCTCCATCAAGCGATAACTGTACAAAGTACGAATGTATTCCAGGCCAACTCACAGTCCTTGAACACAAAACTGAATGTGCTGAATATGATCCCAGCAACTGCCTTCCAGTGAGTATACGTAGAGGTATTGTTAATAACTGTCAACTGAAATTGATTTTGTGGTTGTGAAAGTGAAACACTGTCCAGGGACTTTATTTTCTTTCATCTGCAAGATTGAAACGTGATGTTAGTCTTCATTAAGTGCAGTAGTAAGAAGCTTTAGTCAGCAACCAGTTGTAACTGGCTTTTTATCTGATGATTTCAATGTGTATAACATTTTTATTACAGGGGACAGAAAAAATGGACAAGAAAGGCTGTTGCAAAACATGTAAGAATTCATTAACATTTGTTATGCAGTTTTACTGGTGTTTCCATTCATTGATAGTATAATAACATCCTTTAAAACCATGTTAAAATGTCATGTCTGTAATAACTGTGCTTTGTATTGTGTATGCACAGACACTGTTATCAGTTCTTGTATTCTTTCTCTCTGATAAATATTACCTTGTATGTGCAGGTACCCTGCGTTACAACTGTGTGCATACGAACGAAACAACCTACTTGGAGATTAAAAAGAAACGGCCTGTCACTTCAAATCGGCCCATCGGTTCCTATGAAACTCAAACTGTCACTGTTCCTACAAGTCAGTTCATCGGTCCCAAAGAAACTACAACTGTTGCTGTTCCTACAAGTCGGTTCATCGGTCCCGAAGGAACTAAAACTGTTGTTGTACCTACAAGTCAGTTCATCGGTCCCGAAGGAACTAAAACTGTTGTTGTACCTACAAGTCAGTTCATCGGTCCCGAAGGAACTAAAACTGCCGCTGTAACGACAAGTCAATTCATCGGTCCCGAAGGAACTAAAACTGCCGCTGTAACTACAAGTCAGTTCATCGGCCCTAAAGATACCAAAACTGCCGCTGTACCTACAAGTCAGTTTGTCGGTCCTGAAGGAACTAAAACTGCCGCTGTAACTACAAGTCAATTCATCGGTCCAGAAGGAACTAAAACTGCCGCTGTAACTACAAGTCAGTCCATCGGCCCTAAAGAAACGAAAACTGCTGCTGTACCTACAAGTCAGTTTGTCGGTCCTGAAGGAACTAAAACTGCCGCTGTAACTACAACTCAGTTCATCGGTACTGAAGGACCTACAATTGTCGCTGTACGTTCAACTCAATTCATCCCTCTCAAAGGAGCTAAAACTGTCGCTGTACCTACAACTCAGTTTGTCGGTCCCAAAGGAACTAAAACTATCGCTGTACCTACAACTCAGTTTGTCGGTCCCGAAGGAACTAAAACTGTTGCTGTACCTACAACTCAGTTTGTCGGTCCCGAAGGAACTAAAACTGTTGCTGTGCCTACAACTCAGTTCATCGGTACAGAGGGTAATAAAACTGCAGCTGTAACTACAAGTCAGTTTGTCGGTCCCAATGGACCTATAATTGTTGCTGTACATTCAACTCAATTCATCCCTCTCAAAGGAACTGTCGCTGTACCTACAAGTCAGTTCATTGGTACTGAAGGACCTATAATTGTCGCTGTACGTTCAACTCAATTCATCCCTATCAAAGGAGCTAAAACTGTCGCTGTACCTAGAACTCAGTTTGTCGGTCCCGAAGGAACTAAAACTGTTGCTGTACCTACAAGTCAGTTCATCGGCCCTGAAGGAACTGAAACTGCAGCTGTAACTACAGGTCAGTTTGTCGGTCCCAAAGGAACTAACCCTGCCGCTGTACCTACGACTCAGTTTGTCGGTCCTGAAGGAACTAAAACTGTTGCTGTACCTACAAGTCAGTTCATCGGTCCCGAAGGAACTAAAACGACCGCTGTAACTACAAGTCAGTTCATCGGCCCTGAAGAAACTCAAGCTGTCACTGAACCTACAACCCTGTTCATCGGTTCCGAAAAAACTCAAGCTGTCACTATAGCTACAAGTCCGTTCATCAGTTTCAATGAAACGCATGCTGTCACTGAACCTAGTACAGGTCGGTTCCGTGCTTCCACTGAAACTCAAACTGTACCAGTTGGTCCTGAAACTCAAATCGTTGAATGCAGGTCAACAGTTCCAGTTGAAATTACATCCTGCGGCGGTGGCTGTCCAACATACTCAATGTAAGATTTCTATCTATTCTAGGATGATTTGGTTTTCATGGGAGAGATTTAGGCTATCACCAACTCTGCATAATTTATTTGGAATTCTTCTCAAGACAAACCTGTAGATGAGACAGTGAGGAGACAGAGACAGACAGTAGGAGAGCTGAAAGGGAGATAGTGTACACTATAGCAGAAACAGACACTAGGACCGCTGAAATAGTGTATGAGAGACAGACAGTAGGGCACCTGAGAGGAAGACATTATGGGAGAGACAAACAGTAGGCAGATGAGATTGAGACAATGTAGACAGAAAGTCGGATATCGTTGCCTCTTATCTCCATATTTTAACTTTTTGAGCTTTGTTGTAAATGAATGCCCTACTTGATCATACTACAGCGTCACACAAAAGTATAAAAACTAGCAGACCTGCAAGCTCGAAACGTGGTGCAAAGCGATGCGTTTTGAGCTTGTAGATCTGCTGTTTTTGCTATTCTTGAATTTGAATCCTGAAAAGTAACAGTTTTGGACGATATCTAAGATAGATACTTTCTATACAAATACAGTATTCAGTTCATTACTGACTGAAGACCAATGTTTGAGATAACTTAGATATAAGTGACCAATGGCTCTGTTTCCAGCAACTCTAACTCTAGCACTGTTCTTCTCTTGTCTCTAAAGGTATTCAACAAAGACAAATGGCTTAATGCACAAATGCACCTGCTGTCAGGAGGTGGCCACCAGTGAGAAGGAAGTAGAGCTGAAATGCTCCGATGGCACGACAAAGATGTACTCTTACACCGTCATTGAAAAGTGTGGTTGTCGTGAACTCAAGTGTGAAGATTTGATATTGAAGTGGATCCCATAAGCATATAGCTATACTTACGCTATTTGTTGTGGTCAAAGGTTTTTTTCCCCTCACTAATCTGTTATTAGTTGTCATTTCACATGCATCCAGGCCTTGGTTAGAGCCCACACGAGCCGCCACAGTCTCGTAAATCATGTTTTGGTCATTTGGTGTGAGCGTTTGGCACAACTGCCAATCAAAGTGACTACTGGCCAATCACAGCGCGTCTTTTCCAGGACTTGGCAAAACACATAACAGCTGTATATACGCCGTTGGTCTGTTTAGCAGAGTACGACGGCTCGTGTGGGACAACCAAGGTATGGATGCGTGTGTAATGACAACTAATAACAGATTCATGAAGAAAAAACAACAACTTTTGACCGATGTTATATTAGTCCGGATTTGTCCTTTAAGTAAAGTGTAATCTTACTTTATTTTGGTTTGGAAAAACGTGTTTGGTGTTCTAAAATTAACTCTTAAACAAAGACTTGCAATATTTTTTCCACAAAAAATGGTTATCTTCATTGATCTAAGAGATTATTTTACATTCTATCCTAATATTATTGTAACTAATCTTATAGCTTTAATTATTTGATTGATTTTAACAGTATGTGATTTGTCAACCTGAAGCAATTTTATTCAATTAAAATTCTTAAGCATGTCTGGTCTTTTTATTTGTGGTTATTAGCTTATACCTGTGGGTCTAATTGAATGTGCATTCACGAAGGTGATTTTATTTTTGTCATGTCTTGATTATTCAAACACATTAAACAGCAACAAAAATTACATCTCCATTCCGATGCACACAGAAACTGATTTGAATTAGTCAAACTTGCAGTAGTATCTTCCATCAAACCTTATTGTTTTTTTTAAAATCCCTGTGTAAATATACATTTTAAAAACAAAGGAAAATAATAACAAATATAGATTATCACTCCAAAGTACCCCAAAGTCAACACTATCCAAAAGTACCCCAAAACACAGAAATGTACCCAGAAGTACCCAAAACACATTCCCAAAACTTTATAAACATATCTTTGATATACAGTATAGTTTTGCTATTGTTAATCTTGGCCTCAATTTACTTCAATTCATCAAGTAATAACAAGTTTCTTATATGCACTTACGTAAATGTCTTATAATCTAAGAAACATGTTTACTATGACATAATTAACACTTATACAGTCATATACTATTAATGCTTAATACGCTTCTTATAAGTACAACAACCTCAGTAGAAGTTGCTACCATTATAATTCTCAAAATTGAAATACATTTTGTTCTCTTTTTGTAAAGCGTCTTTGAGTAGCCTACTTACGCTATATAAATTCCAGGTATTATTTATAATAATTATAATAATTGATAATGCATTAACTCACTATAAATGGTTTTTCATTTGGTGCTTTAAGTAAAGGGGGGAAATATCATTAACCTAATGCAACACAAAACACGAAAACTATTTTTATTAAATATTTTATAGACACAGTTAATATATAAGTATAAGGACATATACACCCTATATGATCCTGCCTGATGCAGAACAAGGGATTAGCAAGGTATGACATTAGTTATGATATTAGCACAAACCACAGGCAACATGAATGGATGTTACAATAGTTACACAATGCCGTAAAGCTGCTGAGTCACAGAAAGTCAATTACTGTTGCCCTATGTGTGAATCATTATACATAGATGATTGAATCCTACTGCAGGTGCAAAGTAAACCACAGTATGTCCTTGGGAAGCCATAGCTAAATGGATAGAGAGCCCGTCTGGGTTTGTGCCCTGCATGGCCCTGGTCTGTCTGCCCCTGAGCAAGACACTTAACCCCTAACTGCTCCCCGGGCACTGCCCCTGTAGCGCCCACTGCTATTAAATAGCAAGGATGGGTTAAGTGCAGAGGAAATGTTAAAACATGAAGCTTCCCACTTGGCGTGGGTACTAGTACTCACTGGGCTAGTGCCTGCCTTGAAACTACAAGATGCAACATGGTTTGCAGAAACGTATACAACGGGCAACACTTTTCCTCTGGTGATTGGGTAGAATCGTTGCATCTTCAAATATGGAGCAATATGGAGAAATATCAAATATTAAATTAAATGAAAAAAATAGAGCTGGAGACTAAATCAATGCTTCAGGCTTAAAGAGTTTGTTCACACAAAGTCCAAACAACCAAGATGCTCATAAACCCGAGCCAGTGTCCCAGTGGACATGGGGTCCGCACCCCAAGGTCCAACCGCCGACTCATTTGAGCTCCTCGTAGCCTCGGTTTGTATAGCAGAGAAGCTCATCCTTTAATGTCATTTTATGGCTATTCTTGGCCGTTTGTGTGTATGTGTGTTTATAAGCATGTGTGTGGAGTGCATGCATAAATATTTATTGGTGTTCAACTGGCAGTTTTAATATACTTCACTGTGATTTATCTCATTATGTTGTTATGGTCCTAAATCAGGTTCAATGTCTCGTTAACCTGTCATCTCACAAGAACAACATAAATGTCATCAGATTTGACAGCATGTCATTAAACTGTCATCTCGCTGTATTTTATGGCCTATAAATCTCAGATGAATTTACACCATTAACCTCTTGAACCCCAGCATCCATATTCTGGGGGGGTACATTCGTCAAAAATAGCCCATGCATGTACAAGCTCACAACGCCTCGCAATGCAACTTGTTGTGAGCTTGTAGATCGGCTATTTTGGAAAAGAGATCCGGCGTAGATGGGGAAAAAGCAGTCCAAGTACAGAGCCAACCCAGGTCCAACTCTCCAAGCTTTAAGTGCAAGTGTCATCTCTCTGTATTTTTGGCCCCACATTGTGCTCACTGTCTTTTTTCCTCAGCTACCTGCAAAAAACAGGTTACAGAGAGTTCACCTCAAAGCACGGCCACATGTATGTGGCCGTGCTCTTTCCTGAAAATGCTGGAATGTTCTTCCAACTTTCAGAAATAGTTGTGAACATCATCCTACATGCAAAATAAAAAATCTGTTTTATATACATCTTGTGTATCTGTGTTGTCAATTATATTTTAATTAATTCCTCTAGCAAAAACCTGACTCTTGCATTTCACTAATTACGGTTATGTTCCATTCAGACTCGAATCAAACTCGAGTCCTGGTGCGTGTTGGCTCACTAAATGAGCCTAATGCCTGATTTAATGGTTGCAGACCGGAAATAGCTGCTCTACAATCTCACAACAAGGTGACACGTTGTGAGCTTATACTGTAGATCTGTTATTTTTTTAAGTGTGACACCGCAGCTAATTATGAATCCGGGTTGTAGCATAATGTAATATAATATATAATAACGACTCATAATGTAATAATGGTTCATAATGTAATAACCTAAATGTAATACAAGTTTATAATGTAATAATAAGCTCATGTAATAAAGCATGAGCGGATTGAGCGCAGAACATGATAACAGATTTAATAATGTGTTATATTAAGAACCTTAATGTAATAACAATTCATACTGTAATAATGGCTCATATTGTTGAGAAAAGTGTTGCATCGTAATAATCAGTATCAGTATCATATCAGTATAAAGGTCAGTAAAATTATGTCAGTATCATGTCAGTATCATGTCAGTATCATGTCAGTATCATGGTCAGTATCATGGTCAGTACCATAGTCAGTATCATGGTCAGTATCATGTCCGTATCATGACAGTATAATGGTCAGTATCATGTCAGTATAATGGTCCGTATCATGGTCAGTATCATGATCAGTACCATAGTCAGTATCATGGTCAGTATCATGTCAGTATCATGACAGTATCATGATCAGTACCATAGTCAGTATCATGTCAGTATCATGTCAGTTTCATGACAGTATCATGTCAGTATCATGGTCAGTATCATGGTCAGTATCATGATCAGTACCATAGTCAGTATCATGTCAGTATCATGGTCAGTATCATGTCAGTATCATGTCAGTATCATGGTCAGTATCATGATTAGTACCATAGTCAGTATCATGTCAGTATCATGGTCAGTATCATGTCAGTATCATGGTCAGTATTGCTACTATATATGTCTATGAAATTAATTCAAGGACCCCAACGGAAACATGTCCGCAAGGACTTTTTTAGTTGGACCTTTTAGACAAAATTATTATAAATGTAACTGTGTTGTTTTACATTCTTTTGCCTAATAAAAATGTCAATCAATCAATCAATCAAGTATCATGTCAGTATCATGGTCAGTATCATGTCAGTATCATGTGAGTATCATGTCAGTATCATGGTCAGTACATTTGATTGGCTCAGCAGCAGGTGTGAACCGGAAACACATATGACACCTTCACATGTGTTTCTGGTTGAAATATGCTGCTGCAGCTGAGCCAATCAAACAAAGCTATGGGGAAATGAACGGGAACAGCAAATAGGTATGACACCTTGTTATGCACAGAGCCTATACACATGCCAAATGTGAAGGGGATTGTTTGGACAGTTCTAGAGATAGACAAAAGACAGTCACACTCACAGAGATTTTTGGAATTTATAGCTAGCTATAAGTCTGTCATGAAAAAGGTTTATTGACAAAAGAAATTCACAATCAGAGTATGAGAATTACAGGGAAACCTGAATGACAGGAATCTGAGAGAAAGATAGAGAGCGGTAAACAAGGAATGTGTATAAGAGAGACATGGAATAAGACAGTAGAGTCAATATACTGCATGGTAATATCATGCCACACCACTTTAATGGCAGTAGGTAGACATTGTTTGGACAGTTCTAGAGATAGACAAAAGACAGTCACACTCACAGAGATTTTTGGAATTTATAGCTAGCTATAAGTCTGTCATGAAAAAGGTTTATTGACAAAAGAAATTCACAATCAGAGTATGAAAATTACAGGGAAACTTGAATGACAGGAATCTGAGAGAAAGATAGAGAGCGGTAGACATGGAATAAGACAGTAGAGACAATATACTGCATGGTAATATCATGCCACACCACTTTAATGTCAGTAGGTAGACATTTCACTGTACATCGTTATTATTAAAATTATTCTCAATAGCCTTGATGATCAAATGTGAAATCTCATTCTCTAAGCAGTGCACCAAAACCCCAAATGACCATGCCACTATTTATCTTCTTTTTCTTCACTCAGAATGAAATGTTTACAAAATGAACATTTTACAAAACACTAAACACAATTGTCATCTATGCAATCGCATTCAGCTATGAGATGACAACCAAAACAGACTGACTTTTCTCAGTCGGCTACAGTATGTATATTTCCTGCCAACATTGATTCATTGGTTCAGTTGTTCATTGGGTAAAACATTGCATGCAAAATACTATGTACCGTGAGCAGTGCAAGAGAACGCCACTTCACACAGCTGACGAGTGATGAAGAACACTCAATGACAGATGATGTGGGAACATCATGGGACATCGTGACACAACGGATGTGCCAGGCCAGCTTGGGGGTAATCTTTCAACATTACGTTCTATATGAGGACTGGTGGAGGCCATTGTCAGCTTTCACCGCTCCATTCTTGTTAGAGAATAGTTTGCTGCTCACCATTGGATTTTGATTGAGTTCCTCTCACCCTACTCACCCTTCCCTAATAGAGTACCGAAGCCTGACGTCAAAAAACACTCCCCCTGGGTCAAGGAAATACCATCAATGTTTTTTAAATCACGTAATGTTTTCTGTTCCAAAAATTTAATAATTTGGCATTTTACTCATAGGTTAAAAAGCATCAACTGACACTAAGTACTATGAATCCAATGAGCAAGAAAACAAAAGGCTGCCTGCAAATTGACAAAAGAATTTAGGTTTAGAAATGACCCAACGACTGCATCTCACATTTTACATGTGGCCGCCTCCCGGCGAATTTGTTTTGACGGAGTGTGACGTGTGGAGACAGTGAGTCACGTGACTGTCACAGTCACAGACTTTTGTGTCATTGATTGATTAAACCCGGAAAACCCCCCTACGTCCGGTGCCAGTACTGCTCCCGGTTCGGCTACAATGAGAAACATGGCCACAGGCTGACTAAATAAGCGATTACGGGTTGTTTCGTCCCCGACCTAAAATGTATGATGGCGGACCATACCTTAAACATCTGTACAGTTCGGAATCTACCATTAGTTTTTGGATATGATGTGGCGAAAAGGGTAAACAGCGGACCCTTTGCGGCCGTTCAACCGATTCTGGGAGACCTCGCAGTAGGACCTCATCTCGGAGCTGTATAGCGGAGTGAGAGGTTCGTAATGGGGCTACTGTCTCCTGTATTAAAACACCCAAATATGGATTTTGAACACATACCTTGCCTGGCTGTCCTGCATTTGGGTTCTCACCACACCAGCTTGTGACAGAATGATTCAACCAGACTGGACCCAGCAGACGGCACCCTGACCACAGCCTGTCTACACCTGGTCAAATGGACATCAATGAAGCTCCGGCTAGTTGACTGTTGGGGAGGGGGGGGGGGGGGGGTAATTAGTTTGATGCGCTAGCTGGTTGACTGTTGAGGGGAATACTATTGGAGCACCAGCTGGTAGATCATGATATCCTGGTCGTGGAACTTCTGGTACCTCTCCTAGAAAGCCGTGGTTGTGCTAGCTCTGAATACACTTCTCTGAAGTCCTGGTTGTGGAATCGCTGACTGTCCAGCACCAATTCAGCCCCAGTTTCTACATCTGTATCCTGGCAGTGGAAGAATGCTCTGGGGGGTTCCAGCCCCTTTCCCTGTCCTTCGGACCCTGTCTCAAATCCCTTTCAGGTCTGCAGTGGAAGAACGCTCCATGGGGGTTTCAGCCCCTTTCCCAGCCTGTACCCACCTGTGCTCTCAAGCCTATTCTGTCATGATATTGAATTAATATCTAATATCATGACATCTGGCCACTCCTATATCCTAATCGGTAGGTACTGATAATTCAAGCAATAATGCACGATAAGGCGTTCTGATAGGCCGACTGGAAAATAATGAAACAGGCAGATGTGAATAACGTTATTTTTCTATATCTGAAAACATCAGAGTCCATTATTGCTGATAACACGGCCACTTAAGAAAAGAGAGGCTGTGTTCATACGTTTTACTTAATTGGATATATCATGAGCACTGATTTAAAACATTGCTTAAACTGTTGACAGGGAGTATGTTTGAGGTGTCCTGATATACTGTACAATCTTAACGATTCTTGCAAGCCAATTAGAAACGAGTATATTCCGTCGCCGCGGTATAAAAGGTTTTAATGCACACCTTCCAGCCAATCAGAGGAGAGCAAAGCTGCTTCACTCGCCTGTTTTCAGTGCCGTGAGCGAGTGATTAATGTGACACACGCGCACGCATGCATGCACACATATATAAACACATGCACACACACACACACACATATACACAGCAGAAGCAGCAGAGGCGGAGCCAGCAGAGAGAAGATGCTGTCAGGTTGCCGTGGTTGCGGTCTCTTGTTTCCAGTGGCGACCGTTGCTGTGTGAGTGTGTGTGTGTGTGAGAGAGAGAGAGAGAGAGAGAGAGAGAGAGAGAGAGAGAGAGAGAGAGAGAGAGGGAGAGGGAGAGAGAGCTAGGACCCTTCAAGCCTTAAGAAATAAGGAAGGAGACATTGGTCTATGTGTGGCCACTGGTCCTCTCCTCCTTTCCTCCTTCTCTCATCCTCCTCTCCTCTCCTCTCCTCCTCTCCTCCTCCTCTCCTCTCCTCTCCTCCATGGATTAGCAACGCTGCACATTGGATTTAGCGATAGTCTCTCTCCTCCTCTCTGGTGATTGGAGCTGAGCATTTTGTGCTTTGTGAGAAAGAAAAGGAAGGACCCATCCATCCATCACTCCACCCTCTCTTCAAATGGGAGGTGAGGATGAGGAGTTGTCTCCTTTATAGTGTAACGGGTGAAGATGGACAGGAAGACAGACATGGACACAAAGATGGTGGATGTCCTCTGGCTGCCTGAGACCCTGAATAAACTCCACTACATCTCCTCTCTCCTCCTCTCTCCTACCCCAATCCTGCCGGCTTGCTGTTAGGAGAGCGCCACCTAGACACGGTAAGACAGAACAATGACTGTAGTCATTTGATTCTTCTTTTTATTCATTTTTTTGTGTGTGGAAATGAGCAGTGTTTTCTTTTTAATAACAATATAATTCATTTCTCATCCAGCCATTTTGCTGTGTTTAGTATAGGCCTAATTGTACATGTTTTTATTATCTAATGCATTTAGCAATTTCTTAATAGCCTACACTTAGAATTTAACTCATGTGTTTATGGCTCAAATGTTTTTGCTAGCATTGAGCAGTCCAGCCTCTGGCATTTTTTCATTTCTCTTTTTTTACCCAGAACAGCTGGCTGCATTCATTCATTCATTACGATGATTTTTAGTGTTAATGCCTCGATCGCTCAGAAGCTTACTTTTCTAAGTTCATGCAATTAGCTGCTGACTAATAAGAACATGCTTTGTGTGAACAGTAGATTATAGGGTTCTCTACTATTGTAGCTGGCGTTTGGCTAGGCTAGCACAGCAGTAATAATTTCTCTCTCTCTCTCTCTCTCTCTCTCTCTCTCTCTCTCTCTCTCTCTCTCTCTCTCTCTCTCCCCCTCTCTCTCTCTCTCTCCCTCTCTCTCTCTCTCTCGCCACATTGCTGTTGTCTTTTTTTTCAGCAGCAGAAAGTAAAAGCTGTTGCAGTCCACAGCGTTTTCTTTTCCTTTCTTATAGGCCTTAGGTTTTATGTTTGAAGGTTAGGGGTCAGAGTTTAGGGTCAGGGATAACGGATCATGGTTTAGGGGTCACGGTTCAGGAATATGATTTAGGAATCAAGCTTTATGGGTCACAGGTCTAGATTTAGGGACAGGGTTTATGGGTCAGCGTTGATGGGCCAGAGTTTAGGGCTATGGTTTAGGGTCAGGGTTTAGGGGTCAAATTATATGGGTTAAGGTTAGGGGTTAATGTTTAGGGGACAGGGTTTATAGGTCAGCTTGTAGGGCTTTGGACCCTGCCAGAGAATTGCAGCAGTGTTTTTAATGTTGAAGACTATTGCCCAATTTATACTTTGTTGTACAATGATGTTGTGCGCCTGAAGTCACCGTTTCCACTTCTTCGGGACGTCCGTCCCAATATGCATTTTGGGGAGTGAGAATTAAGCGCATATTGGTGACAGAATGGGTTGCTTTATACCAAGAAGAACTGGCACCGGCAAGGCAGGGGCCAAGGTGTCATTGGCCCCAGCCTTGCACACTATGCACACGCATACACACCACACACTCACGCATGCATACGCACACACCTTATCTTTAAGTCACAAATCCATGCCTCTATTGCAACACTTCCCATCAAAAGAGCATAATATCTCTGTTCTCTCAACCCAATGTTCCTTCAACCGTAACTCTATAACCTCAACCTTATCCCTAACCCCAACCCTGAGGATACATATGGCTGATGGAACATAAGACTGATCCCTCCCATCAACCCTAAAGTCGTAATATAACAAAATATAGATAGGCTAATGGTGATTATGATGACAAGTGACACAAAAACATGCACAGTATTTTAAAAACAAATGAACATCTAAAAATGAAAATAAACATTATTACTGTATCTCCTATGAAATAACAGAGGACTAAACCTGACTTGATATGTATTCATTATTTACACACCCATTTCAGTTTTTATCTTTTAGCTGAATACAAGCACTTGGAGATTATACATCTACGTGTAAATATTTTTTTTTACCACAATCAGATGAAACAGTATTTTATTATTATTGTTATTTTTAGCTCTCATATAAACTTCAGGAACTTCAGACTTCAGAGAATTGGTGTCGGGTGTGTTCTGAGCGCTCCCAGATCACAGCGCTCGCTCTGAACATTGGTAGGTTCAATTCAGGTTCAATTTAGGTTCAATTGTGACATCACACGTACAGCTGGCTCAGATTTTGAGGAAGTACAGAGAAGCTGCCCAACTCCAGTGGAAGAATGTCAAAGGGACATGGAGAGTTCTGTATCTGCACATATCACAATCTATAGTGAAATATATGCCTCCTAGAAGAGTTAAAAGTAGACATATCACAGAGTGTGTGTGTGTGTGTGTGTGTGTGTGTGTGTGTGTGTGTGTGTGTGTGTGTGTGTGTGTGTGTGTGTGTGTGTGTGTGTGTGTGTGTGGGGGGGGGGTTAGTGTAAAAAAATATGCAAACAAAATGAACTCAGATATGATTGTACCTCAATGCCAAGTTTCTGTGGTTTTTCGTGATGATCATTTTTGTAGACCATTCTGCATGGTAAGCTATTACATCTTCCAGTTTATCTATAGATTTCCCATGGGGATGTCACATGTATATATTTCCCATGTTTTGTCTGTGTATATAGATCTTCTGGTAGGCCTATACATGTGGATAGAAACATCATTTGATTTGAGTTGATTCATTTTAGTCTTTCGACAAAATCTTTGCGTCTACCCATTTTGCATTCCCTTCACTGCATGGGTTCCGTTTGCTTCCTGCATCCAGTACAAAACTCTGGTGATGACCTGCAAGGCAAACAAGGGCATGGCACCCCATACTGTACCTTCAGGTCATGATCCAGTCACTCTGGATAAGAGCATCTGAAAAATGCCTATATTGTAATTGTAAATTACTAGGGTTCGACACGTGCCACTGCCGATGTGACAGATATAGCCATATATGGAGATCTGTGTGTCTGTCAGTCCTTGTCCCTTTTATGGCCATACTGTATGGAGATCTTTTTATTCGTCAGTACTTGTCCCTTTTATTCCCATGTATGGAGATCCCATGAGTATATAGTCAAAGTATTAACAGACTTTGGGTTATGTACTGTACAGCAACAGTCCTTTTTGGCCCCAAGGACCCCTTCCTGTTTGAACCACAAACAGAGCCAATAGATATCAGCATTATTTTTGTTATTATTATAGTCCATACTATATGTGAACACTCAAAATATTGGGCAGACTTTTAGTTATGTGGGTTCCTTTGAGTCGATATCGCAGCACACTTTGGAATTATACGGCAGCCTAACAGAAGGAGAAGAGAACTAACCATCTCACTGACCATCAGTTTATATCGAGAGAGGGACCGTCAAAGGGGGAGGGGCATGCATGAGGAAAAACAACAGATCTTCAAGCTGACTCAGGTCGCTATAATGGAGTAGCCTATATACAGACATTACCGTGAGTAACTGCAAGGGTGGAAAGTAAGTGCAACATTATTAGCTGGTTAGTGGTTTGGCATGATAGATTTTTTGGGGCGAAATGTGGTGGAAAGGTACGGAGAGGTGCTCTGGAATAACATAGCAACAAACTGATCCCGCCCCCTCCCCCCTCTGTAGTGTGTGTGTGTGTGTGTGTGTGTGTGTGTGTGTGTGTGTGTGTGTGTGTGTGTGTGTGTGTGTGTGTGTGTGTGTGTGTGTGTGTGTGTGTGTGTGTGTGTGTGTGTGTTCGTGTGTGTGTGTGTGTTCGTGTTCGTGTTCGTGTGTGTGTGTGTGTGTGTGTGTGTGTGTGTGTGTGTGTGTGTGTGTGTGTGTGTGTGTGTGTGTGTGTCCGGCCTCGATAGGTCACCAATGTTGGTGTACCTGTCGAGCCACACGTTAGCCAATCACAGATCGGAACAGGCGTCGATAGGTCACCAAAGTTGGTGTAACTGTCGAGCTGCCCACCCAGACAAACAGCCGCGCATGCGTGCACCTTCCCAAATGTAGTAATAGATAAGGCTAGATGTTGATAGTAAGTACGGTTACATTTATGCATGGGCTTAGTTAATTAGCTTTACTTAAGGTTTAGCACAGTTAGAAGGGTTACGTTTTGATTGATTGATTGATTGATTGATTGATTGATTGAGTGATTGATTGATTGATTGATTGATTGATTGATTGATTGATTGATTGATTGATTGATTGATTGATTGATTGATTGATTGGTTGATTGATTGGTTGGTTGATTGATTGATTGGTTGATTGGCTGGCTGGCTGGCTGGCTGGTGGCTGGTGGCTGGCTGGCTGATTGGTTGGTTGGTTGGTTGGTTGGTTGGTTGATTGATTGATTGATTGATTGATCCTCAGAAGGGAAATTCATTAAAACATTTGAAGTTTAGTCTGGCTTTGGTGTGGTTAAGGCTAGGGCAAGTGGGGGTCATTAGAGACCTGGGTTGCCTTTATGGAGCCATTGTACATGTCCTGAAATTGCTTCAGGACTGCCAAGCAGATTGGGATCTGCTTGGCAGCAAGCTACACTCCAAAACTACAAGCAGACAGGAGCTGACCTTGAAGACTTTACTGCAGGAACAATTCAATAAACTAATTGCATTTGTCTGACTGAATGGCACAATTTAGGCCCCTCCTGATTAAATAGTATACTATACTAACGCAGATAACGCCACTCTTGAGGGTGAATGTGTGGATATGAATGCAGGCACAGTGCTAGGGGTGGGCCTAACGTACATTTGTACTATATTTTCTTAACTTGTATTTATAATGATTCAAATTAACATTTAATAGTAATGCCTCAACAAAAAAATATATGATTTCCCTTTCTAAATAAGTAAATACATTTTGATAATGCATGTAGCTGTTTGCCAACTGCCATTAAGAGAGAGAGAGAGACTTCAAAATTAAATCTGCCTTGATTAATCATGATACTATCATTCTTAGTCTTGTGCAAGTCTTATTTTGAAGTGCCACTACTAGCTTCTGGAAGTCTGGTATTTACTGAAGGTGTCTTTATGCTGGTGGGGAAGAGAACAGAAGAAAGACTGGATTAAAAGCTAGATTTTAGCTCAATTTAATTTCTACCACGTAAAAAGTGCCATGGTGTTATTTTTTACGTCAAGGCCAAAATAGTGCAGCAAGGGGGGGTTTGTTTGGGACCTGTATTGGCCCGCTCATCAAATTGATGTGCCTATCCAAAATGGCAATCCTGCTGCTGATACTGTGTGAATGTATCGTCAGTTGCCTGAAGATGTATTTTTAGAAAGAAATAGCATTGCATCATTCTTGGTCCAAGTCTAGTCTGGCACAAATGGCTGGGGCGGCGGGGCCTATATGGGGAGTTGTGTCTAGATCAGGGGTGGGCAACATTATTTTTCCAGGGGGCCATACTGACTTTGATAAAGTGAGTGAAGGGCCACACATTGGACTATTCAATTGAAACTTGAAACACATACTGTACTGCTGAATTATATTAAAACTGCATGAATTTGGTAGACACGATAGACTACTTTACAATAGGCCCGACTATTTTGCATATCATTATTTTTTTTACAGCTGAACTGTATCACTCACAATATCAAATATATTGCATTATACGCGTTATAATTATGGACTCAAGGCAGTCTGTTTCACGGTTACATTATAAACATTTTACATTTGAGTATATACAGATGGAATATGGAAACACACACACACGGACGGACGGACGGACGGACGGACGGACGGACAGACGGACGTACAGATTGACAGAAAACAAAAACATAGTCTCCGGCCTTCGGCCAACAAGTATGCATAAAATGTATGGGAATGTATCTTCAGTATACATGAAGTGAGGGACAGGTCAGTGTACTAAACGTTGCATGTAACACTGACATGACAATCAAGTGGCTGCATTGAATAACGGAATAGGTTAATGTGCAGCAGGGAGGCCAGATATACAAAATATGTAAATAGTAGAAACGTAAGGACAAATGTACATCTCCGATGCACAATTCAACCTTCCTGGGCTAGTTAAAAACACCAGTCAGCACAGCCTGTAAGATTATCAAAGGCCCTAGCCACCACAGCCACAAACTGTTTCAGTGATAACCTAACTTGATATGTATGCATTAAGTCTCACACTGATTTCAGTTCTGACTTTTAAGTGAAGGATAGAAAAGTATTTGAACATTCAGAATCTTTGACCTACATCAAATGACAGGCCATTTGCTCTCCTGTAAAGTGGGTGGCTGTGATGCGGCAGTTGTCACGCTGGGTCACCAGCGGAATGCAGACCATTTGCCAATGGAATGTCGACCATGTGGACTCGACGTGGATCTCTGTATGTCTTATCTCTGTATGTCTTCTACCTGAGACACACATACAGCAGACCACACACACACACACACACACACACACACACACACACACACACACACACACACACACACACACACACACACACACACACACACACACACACACACACACACACACACACACACACACACACACACACACACACACTGACAACATGAAAAGCTTTATCTCATTAGAAACCCTCCTCTGTCTTTTTGTCTCCGCCAGGCCGAAAGGCATGGCAGAGACTATGTTCTGCACCCTGTCCATCTATCCGTCTGTCCGTCCGTTCGTCCACCCGTGTGTCCGTGTGTCCGTCTGTGAACAGCTAATCTCCGGCACCATTGGCTGGATCGCAGCGAAACTGTGCACACACACTCCCTGGATGCCAGAGCAGAACCTCTGGCCCAAATTGTTCACATGGGCCTGTTATCGCTCGCTTTTTGCAAAACTAATTTTTTGACAGTACTCCTACACATACAGTATAGTCATTAACAGGTTTTTCATATTCCATCCTGATTGGCCAAGATTGGCTTCCAAAATTTGCAAGAGTGCTCCGTTTTTAACAAAATGCCTCAAATCAGCCTCACGATGGCGCTATAACAGGCAGATTCATGTTTTTACCTATAACTGCACAGATCTGTGTAAAACTTTGTATGCTCACTTCCTACAGGCCAAGGAAAAACCTTTGCCCTGCATTTTTCACATCTGCCTTTTATAGCGCCACCAGGATTTCACGCAAATCGGTACACATGATCTCTATTGTCATGTGATCAAGACGGATCTGTTTGATTTTTCATATTCCATCCTGATTGGCGAATTCCGAACACAATAACCTGGCTGACCTGGCGGAGACCTGTGCTCCGAGGAGCACTTTTTCTAGTTCCTCCTCTCTTTCTTTTCCTCATCTCCTCCGCTCTCTCGTCCAATCTCTTGTCCATGAGAAGCTTACTTCAATAAGTATTGCTAAATTCTCAAATAAAATGTATCACTCAATCCTCTCGTCACTTTCCCTCTCCCCTCTGCTCCTGCATCTCCTCTCTTCCTCTCCTCCCTCCTTTCAGCTTAACTATTGCCCCTGTAGGAGATACTGCTGTTGCTAGGCAACCACTTACCCTTCATGTTCCATTTTTAGAATACAGCTGTGACAGACATAGAGGGGGGGGGGGGCA
Organism: Gymnoscopelus braueri; assembly: GCF_963280865.1. Taxonomy (NCBI): domain Eukaryota; kingdom Metazoa; phylum Chordata; class Actinopteri; order Myctophiformes; family Myctophidae; genus Gymnoscopelus; species Gymnoscopelus braueri. The sequence goes on from NC_137606.1 coordinate 36,427,772, forward strand.
GACAGACAGAGAGAGTGGTCCAGAGAGATACGGAGAGACAGATATAGAAAGACAGACAGACATCGCAGAATCAAGCGATATAAAGAGAGATATACTGAGAGAGATAGAAATCGAGAGAGCCAGGAAGATAGAGTGGGGGAGGGGAGAGAGAGAGAGAGAGAGAGAGAGAGAGAGAGAGAGAGAGAGAGAGAGAGAGAGAGAGAGAGAGAGAGAGCCAGAGCCAGAGAGTAGTGGAGACCGTTAAGGTGGACTGTATTTCAGGTTACTGATGCAGGATTAAGCCGGGCTCGCCTTGGGGTGTCAGTAAAAACACAATGAAGACAATAATGTCTTTCCTCTCTTATGCTGGTCATACAGGCTGTAGGCTTGTTGGGAGGTAACTGTGTAGCTAAATGTGTCTTGCATGTGAGTGTGTGGTTCTGTGTGTAGTGTGTAGTGTGTGGTTCTGTGAAATAGAAATGAAATAGAATGCATTTGCTTCCAATAACAAGTAATAATGTAGTAATAATGTTAAAGCTAAAGTTAAAAATAAAGTTAAATCAGAATATTGACCAGACACTAAATAACAGATGGAGCCCTCCTGACCTTTTAGCCCATATTCACACATGTTAGCTGCTAAAATCAATTCACAGCATTTGAAATGTTGCCAATTCATATGAACTAGCTTTTGAAATATAACGCTAAACAACATTAATGTAACATGTCGTATATTGGCCATGATCAGGCGGTAACAACACTATTCCCGAGTGCAAGAATACACAATAATCCAGTTTGAAAGAGGGTTTGTCCATAGAAATGTATTTATTTCCACAGACGTTGACATCTGCATTGCCAATCCACAGAGTGTAACTTAAATCACCAAACATCATACTTTATACAGACAGACATTTGACTTAGGACCTACCTCTCCCAGTCCTCCTTCTTGACCACTCACAAACAGGTTTTTTTTAGAAACAAAAGGCTTCTTGGGGTGGTCCTTCTCAGTCAGCACAATGGATCACACAATCTGTCTTGGTTTTAACACATAACATTTATCTATCAAACTGCACTTTTACACAAGCTCATATTATGAAATCTTTGTTTAACATCTTATTACCTTCGAAATAAGACCACACATATATGTATTCAACCTTGTATGAATGATTTAGACAAAAAGAGATGATTTAAATAGCATGACATTATTCCTTAGATTCAAGAAGAAAGGTTTACATGAAACTAACTGGTTTCACCAATGATTATACTTGCTACAAAATAAGCTTTTACTGTAAAATAAGAATAATTACAAGAATTCAATTTGAGTCTGCATGACTTTACCAGAGGTTTTTTGGAGAGATGATAGAACAGATGCCTTCACCTTAGCCATCACCTTGCATAAGGACAATAGTATTGTAAATAGCCGCTTGGTAACAAAAGGCTTGGCCCAGAGACTTGTTTTGGTTCACACTTAAAGCTAGGAGCTTCTGCTCCAGGACAAAGACCAGGATCTTAAAGGGTTGACTGATCAACACATCAATAGCAGATTCAAATTAAGGGGGTTTGTTGCCTGACTGTTAGTGACTGCCCTCTCACCCTCTTGAATCCAAAAGGTCACAATTTTCAGGCGAGGGCCTGAAAATTCCCACAATGTTATTAACCCTTAATAAATGATATAGTCCTGGATATACCATAAACACCATGTGTTGCATGAACACACACGTACATTCCAAAGGAGACAAAAAGGAGCTGCACAAGCTGCCACCTGACTCTGTTTTCAATCATCACATGTGATCTTCCACAAGGGTTGCCCACAATGTGCTGCGATATCAACAAATACTGACCAAAGGCTATTGCCCAAAATAATACTTACTGAAATCATAGTCTTTCTTATAGAGTGTGCCAAAAATCCTGAAGGGGGCGTCAACACGTGTCTTTTGGTAGCGGCGGACATCTTTGAGGGGTAAAAACCAGGTTGACTTAACATTGCCCAATGCCACGCCCAATGCCACGCCCCCCGTGGTGACGACACGTTGGCACGCTCTATAGCTGCCCCAAAATATATAGTGCATTTATTATCAAGGAAAGGCTAAAAGCCCCATTGTGGGGAAACTGTCACTATCTGCATCTTAATCAGCTGGAAGGACAGGGAGTACAATCAGTCTAGTGACAGATCTTTTTTTAAAATATATTTTTGGCCTTAATTGACAGTACATAGTAGAGCGAGACAGGAAACAGGGATGGAGAGACGGGGAATGACACGCAGCAAAAATTGTCGAAACAGGAATTTGAACCTGCGACACGCTGTCAGGCTGCATAAGAGCCTATACATGGACTGGACTGCTAGGCCAATGCAAATAAGACAACACTAATTGTGTGTGTGTGTGTGTGTGTGTGTGTGTGTGTGTGTGTGTGTGTGTGTGTGTGTGTGTGTGTGTGTGTGTGTGTGTGTGTGTGTGTGTGTGTAACAACACATTTTAACAACACAAATCTTGTATGGGGGTCCCTGGCATAAAATATTTTCAGATTTACATTCACTCCCCTCACACCTGTATGCAAATCACATCGTGCACATGATTCTAATCTACATTCACTCAAACTGTAAACTCTGACTGGGGAGGCAGTCTGGTAGATACAGTAGGTGTGGGGTATTGCTCAGAGTCTAATGATCATTACAATGTCCTGATAATTAAAACATGAATAAAGGTTGTTATGTACATGGACAATCACAATCTGTTGGAAATGTTGTATTTTGATGTGGTGTCATAATAAAACATAATTGTTGATATGGCACACTGACTATTAAGAAAATAAAAAGCATGGCACTTCATGTCAAAAAGGTTGCTGGCCCCTGCTATACGGTGTCACCACCAAGGTTCTCAAGAAACTACAGTATGTACAAAACTCTGCCGCCCGCCAACTCACCAGAACCCGATCCAGGGACCACATCACACCAGTCCTCCGTGAACCTCCACTGGCTCCCAGTCAAGCACAGAATAGATTATAAAATACTAATCACCACCTACAAGGCCCTCAACAACCAGGCTCCCTGCTACCTCTCTGAACTCCTCCAACACCACGCCCCCCCCCCCCTGCTCCCTCAGGTAGGGTGACGCCAACCTCCTGGACACCCCCAGAACAAAGAAACCAACCTGGGGGGACGGGGCCTTCTCTGTGGGCCCCATGGAACTCACTCCCACCTCACATTAAAGCTGCCCCCACCCTCCCCACGTTTAAAACCCACACTCAACACCCACCTTTTCAGACTAGCATTCCCTACCTAATCCCTCTTTTTTTACCTTTACTTCTATAGTTTTTAATCTAGTTTTTTTCTAATAAGTTTTAATTTAATTTTCCGTTTTGTAAAGCGACTTTGAGTACTAAGAAAAGCAATACATTGTAGTATTATCATTATAATGCTAGTCTTCCTTTATGCTTTCATCATTATGATGCAGTACATAACACAAACACTCTAAATGTTGAAAATGATTGTAATTAAATTAATTATGTATGAAATTATTTCTTCAAATACAAAATAACTACACAGCAGTTTTAGTCACAGACGTCATGCCAACACACCCTGCAGTAAGACTAGACTAGAATCACACATGCATCCACTACCTCACTATAAAAACAACCATGACTCCAGATCATGTTTCTATAGTCAGACTTTAATTAGGAATGCAGTCCCATTACACATCAGAAACAGATAGTCTTGTCATTTAAGAGACTGAATGAAAAGAAAAACAGCTAACAGGACAGTTCAGCGAGTATGAAGACGCAAAAATTAAAAGACAAAACAAAAATAACAACTTGACTCACTGTATTCAAACTTTCAGTTGATTATATTGTTTTCCATCCATGTCCTTCCTTCTCCTTATCTATCCCTTTGAGTGTATTCATCCTTTTCACTACATTTATTTATTCTCCAATTCTTTGTTACCACAGGACAAAGTAAAGTAAATCAGTCATTTTGATAAGTAGAGTCAGAGTTTTTAAACATATGTTGGTGTTAGTGTTTTCCTTGTATAATAGATCAAATGAAAATAAAAAGTATAGTATTATTATATATGTCTGTTGTGAAATGTTTGTATTTATACCTTGAACCCCAAATAGTTTAATATTAACCATCACTAGAAACAATAGGTGTGATCCATAAAAACATGACATCATCACAATATGGACATTTTGATGACAGATCAGAGAAAAAACAGAGTTTTCATTGTTATCCTGTTAAATAGGGATTTAAATGTATCGGGATAACAATGAAAACTCATTTTTACAGGTTTTAAAGAAAAAGCTGGATAAGGAAAAGGAAAAGGATAAGAATCACTGCTTTAGGACAGTGCTTCTCAAAGTGGGGTCCGGGGACCCCCAGGGGTCCTTGGGGGGGTTCCAGGGGGTATAGTTAATATAGCATTTTAACCACTTTATCCATTTATATGTTGGCTATTCAAAATGAGCAGATCTGCAAGCTCACAGCTTGAACATCTGCTATTTTTGGGAAACTATCTTCCAAAAACTGTTTTGAATAATTTTGTGTTGTTTTAACATAAATCTTCTCTTCTATGGGATGGGGGTCCCAGGCACCAAATATTTTAAAATGGGGGTCCACGGCCAAATACATTTGGGGGTCCTTGACATGAAAAGGTTTGAGGACCACAGCGTTATAAAACACTTGTCAATGTGACTGTCATTGACCACAACACAATCATATAGATTATATGAATAATATCCTCCTTTAAAGACTCTCAATGTCTCATCATCATCATCATCATCATCATCATCATCATAATCATGTCTAACTGCGTTGTTCCACAGTTACACTGATCTTCCCTGGTAATATCGTCAGAGGAACAGTAGCATCATAAGTGCTAATGAATGGAAAGAGTGTGTCAGTGAAGGTGTGTGTGAAGGTGTGTATATGTGTGTTAGTATCAGGATCAGAGAATGACAGCTTTCCTTCATTCCAGTCCAGCTGGACTCTGATCCTCTGAGGATTCTGCTTCAATGATAGATCAGTGACTGACCCTGATGAGGAGCATGCTGCGTATTCACCTTTATCTAACCATATTGACCAGAGTTGACCCCCTCTGTCTCCCTTCCTCAGGTAAGACTCTGCTAACAAACCCAGCATCCAGTCTGTATTGTCTCCAACCTCAACATCCCAGCTGTGAGTCCCTGAGTTAAAGCCCTCAGAACCCAGGACAAGGCCAACTTGGTCAAACCTCTCTGGGTTGTCAGGAAGCTGCTGTTCCCCTCTGCCTCTCACACTGGTCAGATCATCAGAGAGGGCGAACACTGGATGGGCAGTGTTGGGGTCCAGAATGACAGGAGTGTAGGAGACAATGTCTTTCATCTTCTTCCAGACTCTGAAGGTCAGGTTGCTCAGATGTTTGGCCACGTCTATCAGTGATCCTGAGACCAGCTGTGGGTCCTGCAGTGTGAACTGGACTCTTTCCATTGTGGTCTTGTAGTTCTGCAGGAATGAGATGTGTTCAGCTCTCAGCTCCTCCTCTATGGCTCTGATGTTGTTTGAAAGGGTTAATATGTGTCTGTTCAGACCCTCAATCTTCTCCTTTATCATCCGACTCTTCTGCTGTTTTTCCTCCCTCAGTGTAGTGATGCTGGCCTCCTCTTCCTCTTGTAGAAACTGATGAAGCTTCTTAAACCGTTCCTTAATCTGCCTCTCTGTGTGCCGGACCTGGACCTTAAGGTGTTTTGCTGTTCGGTCACTTTTATTTTTAACTTCATGAAAGACCTTCAGTTTCTCCTGTAAAGTCTTCAGTGATTTCTGGACTCCCTCCTTGTGATCCAGAGCAGCTTCATCGATGGGTCTGAAACTGTGGTTGGTGTGTTTTTTAGAATCTCGACACACAACACACACTGGCTGTTGACATTCCAGACAGAACAGTTTCTCAGCATGCAGACTGCAGAGATCCTCACACCCTGATGAAGCTCTCTGTCTCTCCCGTATGAAGGCCTCACACAGGTTCTTCAGAGCCAGGTTACGGGGTAGATTATCTGTTGAATGTATTTCCTTACAAACTGGACATTCCTGTATTTCCTTCTGTCTCCACCATTCCTGCAGACAGGCTTTACAGAAGCTGTGGCTACATGACAGGAGAACAGGATCTTTAAAGATGTCACGACACACAGGACAGGAATAATCCTCTTCTGGAAGAGACGACGTGGAAGCCATTTTGACTCTGAGTGAAGCTACAAATACTCTGCTCAATACAGAAAGTCAGTCAGTCGTAGTAACACTTCCTCCTCTAGAATGTTGCCTTTTTTATTTTCACTGTGAATCGTGGTTGTTGTTAAAGTCCATTCAGCTGACAGAGTCAGCAGCAGGTTCCAGTGGTCTGGGTCAGTATTCCCTCCTGTAGCTGTGGAAAGACAGCCTGACCTCCTCACTGGAAGTTGTGAGCTTCGACACGCCACCACAGACCTGTTGCAAAGCGATACATAATGTAAAACTTCCTGTTGATTTTACTCCTTGACGAACCGTGTCTTAAAAAGATCAGATTCTGGCTATGACAGTTTTACATAAAGTGTTTTTCAGGTTCAGGCACAATGAGGAACGTACAAAAAGTCTCTAGTGGTTCAATATGACTTGTGTCAAAACTTGGTAGGCCTACATCAGAAACATATACAATTATAGTCTCATCATCTTTTTATTCCAATTGAATATATGACTTTAATTACTTGTAGCAGAGTATTTTTGTACAATTGCAACTTTTACTTCTTCGACCACTGAACAAACTGCAGGGTAGGTAGAATGAGTGAAATATATGCCACTTCAATAACACAGTTAGTGACATTTGAATGAGCTTGTTACTAATTCAATTACTGTGAAAATTGCCAACAAATTCAGAAGATTATAAGGTTTATTGTCATCCCATGATATTCTCTTACCTGTAGCTTAGGATCCTACTCCAATGTTTTCTCAGAAGGTCCTGTGAAGAAGAGTGCAGCCTGAAAGTTTAACTGAAATAATAACAGTTGCTTGTCTCTGTGTGTCTCTGTTCTGTGGTCTGTCTGACTCTGAGCACTGACTGAGCAGGACACAGTGTGTGTTGTGTTGTGTTGATGTAGGAGTATAAGTAGTAGCACCTCCCTTTTGTCTTGGAGTGGAGAAACACCTCCTCCCACCTCCTCTCAGCTCTCCTCCAATGAACTGCAGTCAGGGCAATTTCAATGTGAAAGACATTCCACATTTTGGTGGCATAACAGTAGAATGAATTCATCCGCATGTTTGTGCCGAATCTGGGGGGAATGAGATCCGTGGAGCTCCCTCTGGTGTACCCTTTCCTCTACCCTGAGCCATCCCACCCTAGCATATAATGAGCAGGGGTTAGGTGAGTCTATAGGGTTTAGAAGTAACCTGATCAGTTAGTTTTGATAGGTCTGAAGTTTGTCACGATCCGCTCCTCGGACCGTGGACTGACTTTATTATTTAGCCATTGTCTGACCTTTTATGGTAATGGACCCTTTTGGACCTTATTGACCACTCTTTCTGTTGTATTGTTCCCTGTTCTCCTTGTACCTTTATTCTGTAGTGTTGTCTTGGTGTTTCCTGTCTGCCCTAGTTGTTGCTTCCTGTCTTGTCTCTCTAGTATGTCTTTGCAATTGTAGTTCACCTGTGTCTTGTTCTGTTACAGCCAATCATGTGTTAATTGTCCTTTGTTCTCACCTGTGCCTAGTTAGTCCCTGTCTATGTATATGCCCCTCTGTTTCCAGTCTGTGTTGGTTCATTAATGTTGTTACAGTGTTCTGTCTGTTACCTAGTCTTGTCTTTATTCCCTGTTTAATTAATAAACCCCCCTGCATCTGAATCATTCTGCCTCCACTTCACTGTCTGCGCTTGGGTCCTACACCTCTCTGCCTCGCACCGTGACAGAATGAACCAACCAAATGGACCCAGCGGACAGCCCAGCAGATGGCTTTGAAGTACTTCTCTTCATTCCTGCCTAGCCGTTTGCCTGTTCACCTACCTGCTCTCCAGCCTGTCGATGGCCAGCCTACTCATTAGCCTGCACCCCTTGGTTGTAGGCCTCCAGCCTCTCTGCTCCGAGCCTGCCTCTGTTGACCCCGTGTTCCCTGAGCCAGCCTTTGCTGAGACAACTGCTTCCCTATGCTGGGTCTCGCTAGGCTATCGTCAGGGGGAACCGGGCGAGGGGGCGTCATCGTCCTGGCCTTCGACACCGCCAACGCTCCCAGCTGCCCAGCATCCAGGAGCCTCCACTGCCCAGCATCCAGAAGCCTCCACGGTCCAGCTCCTGCTTCGCCCCGGGTCAGCGCCGACGAACGGCGGGCGGCCGCCGAGACGTCCGAACCTGGACGGGCTCCGCCAGTATCCAGGTGCGGCGTCCGGTCCTTCTGTGCCGGTTCGCGGTCTCGGCAGGGCCGTTCCGTGACCCGTTTTCCGGTCGCCGCTGTCCGGGGCCTCTTCTCATCTGCCTTGGTTCCCTGCCCCCCCCCGGCTCTTCGCCTGCCGTCCGGGCCTCCCCGGCCGCTTTCCGGCTGGTTCCCGGCGGTCGTCCTGCCTCGAGCTCCTCTTCTCTGCCCCGGTTCCTCGCCTGCCATTCCGGACCTCTCCTGCCGTTGTCCGGCCGGACCCGGGTGGCCATCCCGGCCTCGACCCGCGCCTCTCTTTTGGTCCTGCTTGCGCCCTCTGTGCCGACGTCCTCCGCGCAGAGCCCTGGCAGCACACCCCCCCCCCCCCCGGTCCTGCTTGCGCCCTCTGTGCCGACATCCTCCGCGCAGAGCCCTGGCAGCGCCCCCCCCCCCCCCCCCCCTTGGTCCTGCTTGCGCCCTCTGTGCCGACATCCTCCGCGCAGAGCCCTGGCAGCGCCCGCCTTTATTATTTAGCCATTGTCTGACCTTTTATGGTATTGGACCCTTTTGGACCTTATTGACCACTCTTTCTGTTGTATTGTTCCCTGTTCTCCTTGTACCTTTATTCTGTAGTGTTGTCTTGGTGTTTCCTGTCTGCCCTAGTTGTTGCTTCCTGTCTTGTCTCTCTAGTATGTCTTTGCAATTGTAGTTCACCTGTGTCTTGTTCTGTTACAGCCAATCATGTGTTAATTGTCCTTTGTTCTCACCTGTGCCTAGTTAGTCCCTGTCTATGTATATGCCCCTCTGTTTCCAGTCTGTGTTGGTTCATTAATGTTGTTACAGTGTTCTGTCTGTTACCTAGTCTTGTCTTTATTCCCTGTTTAATTAATAAACCCCCCTGCATCTGAATCATTCTGCCTCCACTTCACTGTCTGCGCTTGGGTCCTACACCTCTCTGCCTCGCACCGTGACAAAGTTGTGTTTTAATGCCTTTGATGTGCTAGACTAGAGCACCATGAGGTGCATGCAGAGTCAAAATGACATTGGATGAGTGCTCCAGCTAGTGTCCTCAGAGCATTAACTGACCAACGAGGAGACCATGCCCAAACATTTAGTTCTTTGGTTGACTTTCTTGATCTGCTGCCTTTTTTTCACTGGAAAGACTGTTCTCTAAAATGCAACCCAGGTTAAAAGGGTTTTTTCAACCTGCACTTTGTCCTCGTCCGAGACCAGGAGTGCAGAGTCATCCACGAACGAATACAATTTGCCATATTAGACTGTTTGCCTACTTGTCCATCCACATGTCATGTAAACAGTGTGTCTATAAGCTATACGTCTGAACTGGGTGTCTTGAGAATGAGTCTCAATGAGATCACCTGTATAAATTAATTCAAAATACAAATAGTGTATCAGTGGTTCTCATTGTGAGGTAAATCAAACAGAAGGTCCTTGGACAGGGCCGCAGGAAGGGTAGTGCGAGCGGTGCGGCCGCACAGGGCCCGCACTTTTTTTTAAGTGAACAGAATCACATTTATTAAGAGTTATAAAAAGAAATAACCGCAAATAACCACCAAAAACTCGGAAATATCCGCCCAAAACCACAAAAAAACGCGACTTCGCACAGGGCCCCGCATTTCTCCCAGACGGCTCTGTGCGCTAGGTGGGGGAGGATTTTCACTTCTGATGGGCCTGGAAGTAGTACAGGTGGTATTTTTCATTTCATCTCGTCGGTACTGCAGCTTAAAACGGCCTGGGGCCACTGTCACACGAACGAGCGAAAACGGTTTCGACCAATGGGCTCGACTCGCTATCTTGCACAGGAGCTTGCGCACAGGGTTGCGCATAGAGGTGCATGGATGGGAGGGGATTTCCGGTGCCCTCTCTATTATTTTTAACTCTATGGTACGTACCCACATACCCAGTGCATGGGTAGACTGGAATCAACTCCTTTTTCTGATCCGGTCTAGAGCGGATGCAATTTCGTAATCAGGAGGCCGGAACTCATGGCGGAACAAACGGTGGAACCAGGAGCGCCTGATGCTCCTCCAAAATAATTCCCCTCTGTCAGGGGTGTTTTAATTTGTTTAGTTTGGTGTAATAGTTTTGTCTACATCCATCTTTTATCATCTTGTAGTGCGACTAGCTAGACTAAACTAATTTATTCCTATTATGTGGGGGAACAAAACGATGTGGGGCCAACTGGAACCCAACCTGAACCCACTACCAGAACCCAGATTTAAAATATATATATTTAATTCTTGAGTAGGCGTGGCCTAGACCGGCTCACATGGGTCAGTATGGAATGAAAATGAAAAGGCATTACAAATCGAAATCCAAGAAAACATGATTGAGGCTGAACTTGCCGGCAGCAATTGATGGACTGACAGTTAAGGGTATGTGACTTGCTCAGGGATACCTCAACACATTGCCAGGGCTCAAAGCTGGGACCATCTGCTTCCCAGGCGGGCTCTCTACCCATTCAGCTATGCCCATTTAACCAAATGGGTTACTTCCCAAATTGAGAACTGTATGGCAGTCTAAAAAGTCCACACACTTGATAAAGCTCCAAAGGTATTTTAATTTTTTACCACCGAGCATCTAGGTGGTTAAAAAACAAACAAAGAAAAATAAACCTTTGGAGCGTTATCAGGTATTGTTGTCACTATCCGTGTCATGTTCTGTATACCTGTTGTTTTCTTGTGTTCCTTGTTTCTTAGTTATAGAAAATAAAAGGAGCACAACTGTATTGTAAAGCACTAACTTAGTGCTTTACAATACAGTTGTTTCTCCTTTTATTTTGTAGTAGTGTCTTCCTTGTTTCTTAGTTTTAACTAGGGTTTAACTTTTACTTTACGCTTTACTTTGATGTAGAGTCCTAGTTTCCTGTCTTCCCTAGTAGCTGTTTGCATCCTACCTGACGGGTCGCTCCTACCAGGTGATGCTGAGAGGGTCTGTGTCAGAACCACACAGGCTCACAACTGGGGTTCCCCAAGGCTCGGTTCTGGGTCCTCTTCTTTTCTCTCTCTACACTACATCTCTGGGTGCTGTCATCCACTCCCATGGCTTTTCCTACCACTGCTATGCCGATGACACCCAGCTAATCCTCTCATTCCCCCCCTCTGATACCCAGGTGGAGGCACGCATTGCTGCTTGTCTGGCTGACATCTCGGAGTGGATGTCGACAAACCACCTGAAGCTCAACCTGGACAAGACCGAGCTGATGTTCCTCCCGGGGAAGGGCTGTCCGCACCGAGACATGGCCATCACCATTGATAATGCTGTGGTGACCTCAACTCGGACTGCGAAGAATCTGGGTGTGACCCTGGACGATCAACTGACGTTCTCGGCAAACATCGCATCAGTGACAAGGTCCTGCAGATTCCTCCTCTACAACATCAGGAGGATTCGCCCCTTCCTCACGGAGAAGGCAGCCCAGGTGCTCATCCAGGCTCTCGTCATCTCCCGCCTGGACTACTGCAACTCCCTCCTTGCTGGTGCTCCGGCATCTGCAATCAGACCTCTGGAGCTTGTTCAGAAAGCTGCGGCTCGTCTGGTGTTCAACCGCCCCAAGTTCTCCCACACAACCATCCTTCTCCGTTCTCTACACTGGCTCCCCGTAGCGGCTCGCATCCAGTTCAAAACCCTGGTGCTAGCCTATAGGGCAGTGAAAGGAACAGCTCCTTCTTACCTCCGGGCTATGGTCGATGCCTACACCCCTGCCCGACCACTTCGGTCTGCCACCTCGGGGCGACTGATTGCCTCGTCACTCAAGGGTCCTTCTGGCCGATCCACACGGTCACGACTCTTTTCTGTTCTGGCCCCACAGTGGTGGAATGAACTTCCCACTGATGTTAGGACAGCAGAGTCACTGCCCATATTTCGCCGCAGGCTGAAAACCCACCTCTTCAGGAAACACTACCCTTCCTTTCTGCCTGACCTACTTGTTGTTAACTAGTTGTACGAACGCTTGTTTTTCTATTGCTGTATTGTTTATTGGATCTTGTTTAGTCGATACACTTATTTGTTTTAGCTCATGCTCATTTGATTTAGCAATTTTTGTCTCATTTGTTTAAGGAAATAGGTGGCTGATATATTGTACTTTTACCTTAGCGCTAGGTATACTCTTGGTTGCTTGTTTTTGCAGAAAATGCACTAAATACTTCTGGTGATTAGTAGTTTTCGTTCCCTACCTATGTTGAATACACTTATTGTAAGTCGCTTTGGATAAAAGCGTCTGCTAAATGACTGTAATGTAATGTAATGTAATGTAGCTGTTGCCTGTCTTGTCTCACACCAGTCCTGTCATTAGCAAATGTTGTTCACCTGTGTTCTGATTCCCAATGTTGATTACCTATTGGGCTCACCTGTGACCAGTTACCTTATAAACACTTATGAACCTGCTCTTCACTTCGTCCTGCATTTGGGTCCTACCCAGTAGCGGCTGGTGGTGATTTTGGGTGGGTGGGCTACAAGACATCCATTATACTATATGATACTCATAGTTCACCCTGCAGCAACAGCATCACATTCCAGATAGCAAGTTACAGCAATGACACTACTGTAGGCTATCTATACTTTGTTATAGGAAATGCTCCACAACAACACAAGTACCCACAACAAAACAGAGCTTCCACTGCTCCAGTGGACGTTGTTTGTAAGTGCAGATAGCTGCTCTTATATCATGATTATTGGTGGTGGTGGCAATACTAATAATTTGAGCCTGGAATGATCCAATCCTGTGTTGAGGGTCACACAAGAATAGCATGCACTTTATAAACAAAATAAGACCAGAACCAGACAATTAAACACAGCCTCTCCCTGTCTGTCTGTCTCTCTCACACACTCACGCTCGTGCACACACACACACACACACACACACACACACACACACACACACACACACACACACACACACACACACACACACACACACACACACACACACACACACACACACACACACACACACACACACACACACACACACACACACACACACACACACACACAGTCTGTCTGTCCAACAGGCCTGAAAATTAAGGCCCAACCGTAACTGGGCCCTACAGGGCCGGCCCGAACAATTACCATATATTTAGGCCCAAAAACCCCAAAACCCCATAAAGGTGTCGTTATGTACTTAATGTCCTCAAAGTGCCTTCACATGTCCTCAAAGTGCCTTCACATGTCCTCACAGTGCCTTCACATGTCCTCAAAGTGCCTTCACATGTCCTCAAAGTGCCTTCACATGTCCTCAAAGTGCCTTCACATGTCCTCAAAGTGCCTTCACATGTCCTCACAGTGCCTTCACATGTCCTCAAAGTGCCTTCACATGTCCTCAAAGTGCCTTCACATGTCCTCAAAGTGCCTTCACATGTCCTCACAGTGCCTTCACATGTCCTCAAAGTGCCTTCACATGTCCTCAAAGTGCCTTCACATGTCCTCAAAGTGCCTTCACATGTCCTCACAGTGCCTTCACATGTCCTCAAAGTGCCTTCACATGTCCTCAAAGTGCCTTCACATGTCCTCACAGTGCCTTCACATGTCCTCAAAGTGCCTTCACATGTCCTCACAGTGCCTTCACATCAAACTATTGTGACACTGACTGCAATCAATTAAAATCCTGGCATGCCCTTCATTAATCACTCATCATGTACATATCTTTTTTGTCTCTCAAGTGTCCTTGTTCCAGTGTTCCATTGGCATTTTATCCATGACGTTTCCGTGAGAAGCATTTAACATTGCATTATTATGTCTAATAAATCAAAAACAAATCAAGTGTAGCTTGTAGGGTGTGTCTTTTTCCGTTGTTACATGTGCATGCCTTGGACTTTCTCATCAACAGAGAATACCTGATCACCTTAATGGAATCCACTAGCTACCATACTACAGTACATGCCAAACCAAACCAAGTGGTTTAGCTGGTAGAACTTGATCTCCTTCTGTCCTCAAGTAACACTGTCTTTTGAAAAGCCAGCAATCTCTATATTAGCCATATGATGTATAATATTAGGCACCCACTCACCTTTGCAGCTAAAGTTGCCCTTTTGAGGTTGAAGCACTGTCTGTACTGATGAGACTCAATTATTATTATCCAAAATAATTAGGGTTTAATTTGTTGGTCGTTAAGTGGCTCAGTAGTTAATGGCCGCGTTTCCCAACGAGATTCGTAGAGATGCTGCGTTGAGCATCTGCGCAGGTTCTACGACGGGTCTTACGTGTGTCCTCACAGTCTGCGCAGTACCCTAGCAGGCACGTAGATTTCAGCTCATGCGTTGCCTCCGCAGCTTGCGTAAGAGCCTCCTACACAGCTGAGACTCGGTGAACCCTCATTAGTAGCAGTGTTGCCAGATTGGGCTATTTTAAAACTCATTGGGCTGGAATAAATAGCCTTGGACGGGCACATCAAATTTGGGCTTGTTAAGTTAAAAACAAGCCCAAATGTAATTATTAAATTAAATAAAATTAACATATTTGGCGGGTTATTATTAGCCTCGATCATGTCACCAGACTACGCATAATTAAAGAAATAACCGAATTAAGGAGGGCTGTTTATTGAATTGGGCTGGTTTTAAGTTGTGCTTGAGCTGGAAACTGTCCATCAGATCTGGCAACCCTGATTAGTAGCAGCTGGTTGTGCCCAACGTGCAATCGCTTCCCACGTCCACGGCGTTCCGTGTCTGCTAAAACTACATTTGGGAGACAGAATGGCGTATCCTACTCTCCTCCTACTTCTGCGAGAGGCGTAGCCCTGCAGTGCTCTCCTATGAAGCAGTTTGTTACTAGCGCCCTGGGGCGGTAGTAACACCCCATCGTAGCAAAATAGATCTATGAAAAGACCGACCGACCGACCGACCACACACACACACACACACACACACACACACACACACACACACACACACACACACACACACACACACACACACACACACACACACACACACACACACACACACACACACACACATTTAATTTATATGTATATGTATATGTGTGTATATATATATATATGTAACCGCTGTATACCCGTCCCGCCAAGAACACACACAGAGGCACTGGGTTGGATGATGTGGTACTTTAGTGAAGCTGCAATGGGTTGTTTCAAGACACAAAACATGTGGTTAGCACCTCCACTGGTTCTGACTTCACAGCAGAGTGCAGGTACAACTGCTATCATACATATCATCTTATACATTCTCATAGTTTTTACATTCTCATGAAATGCATTACAAGATGTGACTTTAAACAATGTGTTTACAGTGGTTTTAACAGTATATCTTTTTAACATGTGATCGTATAGTGGTTTTAACTGGGTTTTAACAATAATGCTTTTACATTGAATTCAATACAATCTGTTTTTAACTTGTTTTTAGCCTGCATCATCCTTTTTATCGTTTTTATAATGATTGAAATAAGAAAATACCAAAAACACATACGTCAACCAAAATAGATAATAAAATGGCCAAACGGCGCCCTCTGGCGGTAACCACAAAATACAGCAGGCAACAACGTGGCTGCTCTGTAATGGCGGTTGATACAAACAAACATTTAGTCTTGTGAACGTCTGACTTAATACATACAAAACATTTAGTGCAACAACAAGTACCTGCAATGGGTTGTTTCAAGACACAAAACATGTGGTTAGCACCTCCACTGGTTCTGACTTCTACAGGAAGAAATAACATTGATTTCAGTATCAAATACATAGTGCATCTAACGTGAGTTACAGCAACAAAACGAAAACACACAGAAACAACACCTCAACTGCTGTTACAGGACAGTGTATCTTACAGTAAATCTCACGTTAGCTTTAGTGCAATTTATAATACTTTTTCAGAGCAGCATCAGACGTGACTTACCACAGCAGAGTGCAGGTACAACTGCTATGATAGTCACATGACCCGGTCACCTTTATAGACTTTCCAGCTACCAGTAGATGGCGCTAGCTAACCACTCATTGCAGGACAAACTATACATACATACTTTAGCAGGCATTTCACAATAAAAGACTAAGTCTTTCTTCTACCTGTTACATACACCCCCCTGAAATCCTGCTAAACATGGGAAGTGCAACTCTTGAGACAAAAACAAACAAAACCAGAAAAAAAACTGTGCATTACAAGGAACAAAACTTAAGTACATGTCAGTTCAAAAAACTCTCCCAACAAGGAGTGCGAAAAGAAAGGAGACGATCAAACTCCTGACTAAACACAGACTCAGAGATGCCGGTTACACCTCTGAAATCTAAAATATTGTTCCTGTAGCATCAAATACTACTTAGACACACTTCTGGTCAAATACTCTCATAACCCTGACACTCAAACCGAAAGTGCGTCTCTAAAGAACTGAAACAAGGAACTAACTGACACTGTGGACATAGAATCGTCTTCTACTACTTGGTCATTCATCTCACAAACAAGACGTCTGGGAGGCTTAATGGACCTACGATCCCTGAGACTATGACGGCTAGGCTGTGTGCAAATCACCTGAGGTAGAGGGCCTGGAACGTCAAAGTCAGGGCAGTCACTGTCTGGAATGGCTGTCTCAGGTGCGTTAGCGTCTGGGGAGTCAATGTCCGGGGAGGCAATGTCTGGAGGCGGGCTACTGTCAGGAGGGGCTATGTCCATGGGGATATTGTCAGGAGGGGACATGTCCGGATGGACAGGTTCGGGGGAAGAGACTGCATTGGTAGAGACATGCTCGGGGGAAGGGACTGCATTGGTAGGAACAGGTTCGGGGGAAGAGACTGCATTGGTAGTGACAGGTTCAGTACCATCAGGTGTATCTGCTAAGCCATCAGGCAGGGAATCACTTCCTGAAGCTATGGATAGAACTTCATCCACATCACTCCCATCAACAGGGTCCTCAATCTCAGGAGTATTCATAAGCCAGTCCATTGTCTGGACATTGCGATCCACACCGCCAACTGCCACTGACTCCGGGCCACCTCCATCAGCCACAACACTGAGATCTGATCCCACAAGAGAGACTGGAGCCTCATCTTCATCCAAGTTTAGGAAGTCGACTGGGAGAAGAAGGTTCCTGTGCACAACTTTCTCCTTGCCAGTCTGGATGTCTTTTATCCTGTACACGTGAATGTCGGCCCTCACTGACACAACGTCATAAGGAGCCGAGTCCCATCTGTCAGAGAGCTTCCTCTTGCCTTTCTCACCACGAGTGGCCAGCAACACTCGATCGCCCACAGCCAACGAAGAGCCTTTGACTCGACGGTTGTAGAGTCTGGCGTGACGTGCTTGCTCTTGGAGGCTGTGTCTTCGAGCAATCTCTGCAGCCGCACACAAGTCTTGCCTCAAGCGAGTAACAAACTCATTCCGGCTGACCACCTTGTCATTCTGGCGGACATGTTGGAACATGATGTCAATGGGGAGACGCGGGACTCGCCCAAACATCAAAAAGAAGGGGGCAAAGCCAGTGGTCTCGTGCACTGTACAGTTGTAGCAGAAGGTCAATGTCTGTAGCATCTGTGGCCATCTGGCTTTTGCAGTAGGGGCCAGAACTCTCAACATGTTCCCCAGTGTCCTGTTGAAACGTTCTACAACACCATTACCCATTGGGTGGTATGGGGTGGTGCGTGACTTGTGAACTCCCGCCATCTCCAGAAGTTCTTTCATGAGCCTGCTCCCGAAGTTGGCACCTTGGTCTGAGTGTAATCTTTGGGGAAATCCATAAATACAAAAGAAGTCATCCCACAACCGCCGGGCAACTTGTTTCGCAGACTGATTTCGACAGGGAAAGGCATGCGCCATTTTGGAGAAGTGGTCTGTTACTACCAAGACATCGACTGTCTTCTTGTCAGTCAGTTCGGCCGACCAGAAATCGATACACACCAATTCCATTGGGGCAGATGTCTGAATGTTCTCCAGGGGTGCACGGGCCTCAGGTTCAGGTGTTTTGCCAACAACACATCTCTCACATCGGCGTACATGGTTGGCCATGTCATTTTCCATTCCGATCCAGAAGAACCGTTCCCTGGCAAGGGAGAGGGTTCGTGCACGGCCCTGATGACCAGCATTATCATGGACGCCAAGGAGAACTTGATGTTTAAGGCTATCCGGTACAATGAACTGGAAGAGTTTCTTGTCGAGTCTAAGGTCTTTTTTCACCCTGTACAGGATTCCATCTTGTACCCGTAGCTTCTTCCAGTGTCTGAGGAGCTTGTTGACACAGCCAGGTTCAGACGCTGTTTCCCGCCTGGTAGCTCTCTTATGCCGCTGTACATAGAACATGACTCGGCTTATTGTGGCATCCTGCTCCTGAAGACTCAAGATCTGGCTCTGGGGAATAACAGTGGAAGGGTCTTCTCCAGGTAACTGGGGCAACGGTGGACTAGCACTGGGCAGACTAGTCATTCCACTGTCACTATGGGCAATCAGCACCGCTGACACCTCTTCAGGGCTGATGGAGCCCTCCACAGATTGAGAGACAGCTCCAGCATCGGAATCAGATGATCCTGGTTCCACTTCTCGAACAGCTTGACAGTTGTTTGTCACCCGGAAGGTATCCTGTACTGTACCCCTGACAACACCATTGACTTCATCCAACAGTGCAATGTAAGGCTCTTTCATCAGACGGTGACTGACACATGACTTAACGAATGGCTCACGGCTGAGCGCATCGGGGACAATGTTCTTAACACCTGGCACATACTTCAGATCAAAGTCGAACGCTGCAAGCTTAGCCACCCATCTTTGTTCACATGCATCCAAGCGAGGCTTCGTTAGGATGTAAGACAGTGGGTTGTTATCCGTCCAGGCAGTAAAGTGTCTGCCCTTCAGCCAGTGGCTAAACTTGTCACAAATGGCCCACTTCAATGCCAGGAATTCCAGCCTGTGCGCTGGGTAGTTCATCTGTGACCGGGACAGTGTCTTGCTAGCGAAGGCGACAGGTCGAGCGATCTTTTCACCTGGTGGCACTTGAGACAGGACGGCGCCAATGCCATCGAACGACGCATCAACACCAAGAATGAAGGGGGCATTGAAATCTGGGTGGGCTAGAGTGACACTTATCATGAGGTCGTTTTTCAGAGTCTCAAACGCGTTCCGGCACGCATCGGTCCAATCAGCAGGCGACAACTTGACTTGACCTCCTTTCTTGACAGGTTTGCGACCTCTCTTGTGCTTGTTCTGAGCACGAGGTTCAGCTGTGAGCCTGAACAACGGTTTTGCCTTCGCAGAACATGACTCGATGAAACCTTGATAGTACATCACCATTCCTAGATACGATCTGATTTTGCTAGGGCAAGGTGTTCTCCCATCAGACTCCATGAGGTCGGTGACTTGGACGTCACTTATGGCTCTCACTTTCTCGTGGTCTGTCCGAACTCCATCTTCACTGATGACATGCCCAAGAAACTTCACAGTCCTTCTGAGGAAGAAGCACTTCTTGGGTGCGAGCTTAAGGTTGTGTTCCTTGAGGCGGGCGAACACCATCTGCAGGCGTCGGAGTGCAACTTCCTCTGTAGGTGCAAATACCATCAGGTCGTCTAGGTAACACAACAGGCTTGTGAAATTCTCGTCACCGAATATGGACATCATCATCCTCATGAACGTAGCAGGACTGTTGCATAGGCCTTGAGGGAGACGGTTGTATTCATGAAGTCCAAAGGGCGACGAGAACGCTGTATACTTCTTGTCATCAGGGTGCAAGGGGACGTTATAAAAGCCTGATGTCAGGTCCATTGTGGAGAAGAAAGCATTCCCACCGAGTGCGGCTAGAGCATCAGCTTGATGTGGCAGTGGGTAGGCATCCTTCACGGTTCTTGCGTTAAGCCATCTGAAGTCAGTGCAGACTCTGAGTTCTCCATTCCGCTTCCAAATGAGAACGAGTGCAGATGCATATTCGCTGTGCGACTTCCGAATAATGCCTTTCTCTTCCATCTCATTCAGAGTCGTCCTCAGTTTTTCATACTGGCTTGGTGGTATGCGTCTGTAAGGTAGACGGAACGGCTTGTCGTCGACAAGGTGGATGCGATGCACAAACTCTTTAGCTTCTCCACAGTCCATCTTGTGTCGGGAGAAGATTGACTCATACTGTTCGATGATGTGAAGGAGCTTGTCTTTCCACTGCAGCGACACTTCACATGACTTCAGATCAAGGTCTTGCAGTCCCAGAGTTTCCAGTGCACGCACCATGTCCTCTTCTGACCTTGGCCGTACATCTTCACTCTGTACACACTGCACATTGCACTTGACTTCGTCTGCTTTGGGCAAGTCCTCTACTGCGATACAGGGGGACACATCTGCAATTTTGGTGTTCCTTCTCAGCACCACAGTTTTGTCGGTAGGATTAATGACTTTAACAGGCACCCATCGGTCTCCCCAAAGAGGAGTAACAACTCTTCCAACGAGGATGTGTCTGGGTCTGGCCTTTGACTGTGTTGGCTCAACGACCACTGTACTGCCTGCTGACATCACGGCTGACTCAGGTAACTTGCCCCAGACAAGGTGCTCGCTCTGCGGTTTCAGTGTCACACAACTCTTGACCTTCACCGTGCCCACCTTATCCGGAATGCAGTCACCTCTCCATCTCTCTGTGTTAGAAAGCAGTGACAGGAATTGGCAGTGGTCATCGGTCTGACCATTGTTGGGTGAGGAAACTAGTCTCCAGTAGCTGTCAGTGCTCTTCAGTCGAGTTAGAATGTGCTTGATGGCATTGCTGCCAAGGATCATTTGTTCTGTCTGGCCTGGAACAACCATCGCTGGGACGATCATTCTGCATCCGTAAACGGTGACATCAAGGTCATACATATCTTTGGGGGAAACGCGGTGTCCACCACAGCCTATTATGACATAATCATCAGCTGTGTTTCTTATCATGTCAGGGCATTGCTGCAGCAGGGACTCAACAGCAGACTCACTTATTGTACAGGCCATCGACCCGCTGTCCAACAGTGCTTTGAGAGTGGGACCATTCTTCACAGGCACAGGCGTGTAGAACAGGCTGTTAGTCTCTGCTATTCTCTGGGATCCCTGAAAGATCAATTTCTTGGATGAGGGTATCGTACTGCTATACAGCTCATAGAGGGACTCATTATCTTGCATGTCGGGTTTCTCATTACTGTTGGGAGGCTTATTGGGTTGATCCGCACTGTCCTCCGTTGTGTGCAGACCAGTCAGTTTCCCTGCCGCTCCGGGACAGTCCTTTTTTCTGGACAGTCACGGCGTGAATGGCCTGGGGCGTGGCACTGGAAACAAAGCCTCTTCTCCCGGCAATGAGAGAATGCACTGTGATCATCATCTTTGCAAATAATACATGGCTTGTCAGTGAAGCCGTCAATTCGGTCTGCAGGTCGCCTGGGTGGAGCTCGCCTCCTCATTTGTGACTGGTCAGAGGCTCCACGCAGCAGGACCTTCTCCAACATACTCATGACCTCTGCTAGGGGGACATACTGTGGGCCTTGTGTCTGAGGCGACTCGTGACTGCTGTGGGTAAGGACTGGGCTGTGGGTAGTGGCTGGGCTGTGGGTAGGGGCTGGGCTGTGGTATGGGACAGGGCTGTGGGTAGGGGCTGGGCTGTGGTATGGGGCTGGGCTGTGGGTAGGGGCTAGGCTGTGGTATGGGGCTGGGCTGTGGTATGGGGCTGGGTTGTGGGTAGGGGCTGGGCTGTGGTATGGGACCGGGCCGTGGCTCACCTCAGCTTTGTGTACGGCAATGTCCATCCTCTTCACAGGGTGCAATGGGGAAGTTGTTTTGCAGCTCATCTCGGCGTGGTATTCATTCAGCACTTCCAGTACTTCACATGCCGACCACCTGTCAATTATTTTGGATCTGAAGGTGAGGGCTAGGTCTTTGCTGGGACAGTTCCTAATAAACATGCGAGTCACCTCCATTTCAGGGTTGTCAAGAGTTTTGCCCTGTTCTCTCAGGCAGTCAGTAGCGAGGTCAGCTGCTCTGTTTAGTCTCAGCCAGTAGTCATAGGGGTTTTCCTGGTCTCTGGGCAAAGTCGAGTAAAAGTCAGCTAAGGGGACAGCAGAGTACCTAGTACAGCTAAAGTGCTTTCTGAGGAGACCATAAATCATGTCAGGGTGAGCATAAACATCAATGTTGCTGTTTCTAATGCCAAACTTAACTACATCCTTAGCCTTTCCTCTCAAATGCATAAGGATTTCCTCAGCCTGTTCCTCAACCCTCACATTAGTCTTCTTAATGAACGTTCTCATCAGATCTTCCCATTCATACACTGTGATTGAGTCTGAGCCACCCCCTACAAAAGATGGTGGTTCCTTAACCTTTCTCTGTGTAACCAAATGGACTTGGGATGCATCCATCTGACTGGGCTGACTCAAAGTGCTCGCTACATTTTGTGTGACAGTGGAACTGGGAGCTACTGTGTTGTGTGGCTGTATGCGTGACATGATGCTGTCAGCTAACTGATGTCCTATCTCCTGAATGACAGTCCTCATCTGGTCAGTTACACACTCAGAATTGTCACTAGAAGGATTTGGTGTAGATGTGACCTGAGGCATAGGTGGGCTGGTGTGATGGTCAGCTACATTACGGACCCTAGCACTAGGAACCTCCTCCAATGAGGGAATACTAACACCTGGAGTGGGACTATCAACTGAGAAAAGGATTGGAGCATGCATAGCTCTGCCCCTGCCAACACTAATGGGTGTGCTAAACCGTGACATCTTTCCCAAAACAGTATAGTCCACCCCAATAATGTGGATATCAACAGTAGAAAAATAGCAAATAAATAAAAATGACAAAAACAATCTTTAGGTTGTGTGACACGTCACTGGTATGGCACACACAATTATCTGTGTCACTGTGACACCCTGTACTGTGTACAGTAATGAGCTTCACTGCTATGCTACCATGTAAACTGTACCCACAAATACTGTGTACTGATGGCCTCATGAAGTGATGTGGTAGGCAGGGCGGTCACCGGTCCGACGAGAAGTCACGGGTCATGGCACCAATGTAACCGCTGTATACCCGTCCCGCCAAGAACACACACAGAGGCACTGGGTTGGATGATGTGGTACTTTAGTGAAGCTGCAATGGGTTGTTTCAAGACACAAAACATGTGGTTAGCACCTCCACTGGTTCTGACTTCACAGCAGAGTGCAGGTACAACTGCTATCATACATATCATCTTATACATTCTCATAGTTTTTACATTCTCATGAAATGCATTACAAGATGTGACTTTAAACAATGTGTTTACAGTGGTTTTAACAGTATATCTTTTTAACATGTGATCGTATAGTGGTTTTAACTGGGTTTTAACAATAATGCTTTTACATTGAATTCAATACAATCTGTTTTTAACTTGTTTTTAGCCTGCATCATCCTTTTTATCGTTTTTATAATGATTGAAATAAGAAAATACCAAAAACACATACGTCAACCAAAATAGATAATAAAATGGCCAAACGGCGCCCTCTGGCGGTAACCACAAAATACAGCAGGCAACAACGTGGCTGCTCTGTAATGGCGGTTGATACAAACAAACATTTAGTCTTGTGAACGTCTGACTTAATACATACAAAACATTTAGTGCAACAACAAGTACCTGCAATGGGTTGTTTCAAGACACAAAACATGTGGTTAGCACCTCCACTGGTTCTGACTTCTACAGGAAGAAATAACATTGATTTCAGTATCAAATACATAGTGCATCTAACGTGAGTTACAGCAACAAAACGAAAACACACAGAAACAACACCTCAACTGCTGTTACAGGACAGTGTATCTTACAGTAAATCTCACGTTAGCTTTAGTGCAATTTATAATACTTTTTCAGAGCAGCATCAGACGTGACTTACCACAGCAGAGTGCAGGTACAACTGCTATGATAGTCACATGACCCGGTCACCTTTATAGACTTTCCAGCTACCAGTAGATGGCGCTAGCTAACCACTCATTGCAGGACAAACTATACATACATACTTTAGCAGGCATTTCACAATAAAAGACTAAGTCTTTCTTCTACCTGTTACATATATATATATATATATATTGCGGCCGGGCCGGTGCGTAACGACAGCTTGCAGATCTTTTTTTTTTTGGGTAGGGTGAGCGTCCTCTATGCATGAACCCGAAGTTTACAAATTGTACTGTACTCTCACGAATGATCTCTGATCTGATCATCTGATAAAAATATTAAGCAAGCCAAGTTAACTAAAGGACGTAAGACCCCAGTTCCCCTCACAAAGTGACAGCTGACGTCTGCAAGATATAAATGTATATGGAAAAAAAAAAATTACCAAAAGTAACAGCGTTCAGTATGGGTCGTCCACTAGCCTAGCGGTCTAGGCGCATGTCACACAATTTGGGAATCCATCAAGATAGCTGTCGCGCGTTCGACTCTAGTACCGACGACCTTTACTGTGTCTCTCTCCCCTTTTCCTGTCAGTCTATTGTCCTGTCCAAATAAAGGCAAAAAAGCCCCTAAATATATATTTTTAAAAAAGGACGCAGAATGTCCCATTTCCCAAGTTTAATATGTATAAATATATTTTTTTAAATAGCAGATTGCAAGCTCACAACGCCTCTTAAGCTTGTAGATGTAATTTAATGCATAAATATATTCAAACGTTGTATGTAGAGTGGACTGCTTCAGGACATCTGACAGTTGGCTCTGTCACCTCTTATGAGATGATCGGAATTTGCTAGAATTTATAAACACCGGATCCATGCATATATAGGCATATATAGTGAGCTGGGATTGAACCCGAAACTCCCACTCGCCAGCACGACACGTTACCAGTCATGCTAATAAGCCTGAGCTCGATAGCCAGGTCTTTTGCACGCCCTTTCTCGTTTTGTGTTGTTGAAAGTCTATTCTCGGAGGTGGGAAGCCTCTCAGCACCCCACCTACTCTGTAAAATACACTTTTTGGGCAGAAAATTAAATATGTCAGCGAGACGTAAATTATTTTTATTTACTCCACAGTGCCCTCTACATATTTTGGTTAATGGTAAGTTAAATCCTACAGATCTGTAGAGGGCACTGTGGAGTAAATAAAAATAATTTCCGTCTCGCTGACATATTTTATTTGCTGCCCAAGAAGTGTATTTTACAGAGTAGTTGGGGTGCTGAGAGGCTTCCCACCTCCGAGAATAGACTTTCAACAACACAAAACAGCCTTTGCTTTGGTAAGTAGCGAAATGGTTTTGTTTATTTTTACTACTCTTGAGCACTCGCAGGGCAGCGGAATTCCTTGTACAAGCGCAGAGCGAGGGGTCTTCCAGGGCGTTAGAGGGAACACACTAACGCACTGAACCAGGGCTACGCTGCTTAGTCCTTTATGCATGAACCCGAAGTTTACAAATTGTACTCTCACGGATGATCCGATCGTCTGATAAAAATATTAAGCATATGGCAAGTTAACTAAAGGTCTATAAATGATGCTGAGCTAAACATGTTTCCTAAATTTCGAAGTTTTATAGTTAAACGTTATGATGAAAGTCCCCAGTTCCTCTCACAAAGTGACAGCTGTTGCGCTCGCCATTTTTATGAATGGTTAAAAAATCTTTTGAAACTAGCAGATTTACAAGCTCACAACGCTTCACAAGCTTGTAGATCTGCTATTTTCAAAAGATTTTAATACATATTAAATTTGGGAAATGGGACATTCTGCATACCTTTACTTTTGGTATTTTAAGTATATTTAATTTACTTGCATAATGGGGACACTTTAGTGTTTTATTTACCTTGCAGATGTCAACTCACCACTGTAATTTCATTCATAAATATATTATTCAAAAGTTGTATTTGGAGTGGACTGCTTCAGGACATCTGACAGTTGGCTCTGGTATTTTTATGATCCATTTCACTTTCGCAAAGGGTGTTTAAACTGCTGTGTAGCGGCAGACAGCACTACGTAGTTTACGTCGGCTTTACGTAGACTTCGTCCAGGAGGTCTTTACGTCTATGCTGTCTCGCGAATGTAGTTTTAGCACACACGTAATGAGCACCTACGACGATGGTGCCTCCTGAAGCCAGTTTAGATGCCTCGTAGAGCACACACAGCTGCCACTAATGAAGATAGATCGTGGCGGGGTTGCTACTGCGCATGTGCGTGGAGGCTCTTACGCACCTTCTAGGCTGCGCATGAGCTCATTTTCGTTTGGGAAACCTGGCCATTGCAGACATACTATTGTTTTAAAATGTGCAGCACATTGGAATAGACCCTATGACACATTAGAAGCCCATTAGTGTACATTTAGGGCTAGGCCACTGTGTTTTTGATAAGATGATTACTTTGCATGTCCGTGGCAAAAATGAAATATTAATGAAAATGTCCATCACAAGCTGCCATGGTGATGACCCCTGACTGTGACACGCACACGCACACGCACACGCACACACACACACACACACACACACACACACACACACACACACACACACACATACACACACCACACACCACACACCACACACCACACACACACACACACACACACACACAAACACACACAGCTAGCGATGTTAACTTTCCCCAAACAGCTTGAGCCACTTCCACTGTGATTAAAGCAGCAATCATGTTTCTTAACTTTGTCAGATAAATGAAGCAAATCCACAATACCTTTCTGAAGACGGATTAGAAAGTAAATAATCTACAATCCATTTGAATACTGGCGCCTGCCTGTTAATCCTCCTTCACTTTCCCAGAACAAAGCACAGAAAGGTACACCTTTCTGTCATTGGTCAAAAGCCAGTGAGGGCGGAGCTTGGGGGCTAAAATATATTAGCCCCAATGATGAGTAAATCAAGCAGGCGTGTCATGTCAGCTGTCAATCACTCAACTCAATGAAAGCCAATGGAAGCTGATTTGGGCTAAAAGAAATCAGCCCATTTTGACATGTTTTGTGTTTTTCTTGTAACTGTTTGATGCTGTTGCTTCCACCAGCATATAAAACAATCTCTTCTAAAACATTTTAATAATAATTTCTCATCTTTATTCCATAAGATAGGGAGGGCTTAGCCCCACTAGCCCATTGATACCAGCCGGCCCTGGTCCTACCCTCTCCTGACTATATCGTAGGGAATGAAACAGACAGGGTCTCAGAGACTGCCAGGGGGTCAGGTTTAATGGCTATAACTCAAACACAGACCATGGAGATGAGTTAAATTCTATTGGTTTAAGATCTGACAATGATTTTACATACTGTTAACAATATAACACAAACTAGAAGGTACTGTTCCTGAAGAAACAGTGTGGGATCGCTAAGAATGTTGATGGTATTGAGTATTGATAGTGTTAGTAGAGTTAAAGTTTTGAAAGGTTTAAAGGTTTTAAAGGTTTTAAAGGTTTTAAAGGTTCTAAAGTTTTGAAAGGTTCTAAAGGTTTGAAAGGTTTGAAAGGTTTAAGAGGTTTGAAAGGTTTGAAAGGTTTAAGAGGTTCTAAAGGTTTGAAAGGTTCTAAAGGTTCTAAAGCTTTGAATGGTTCTAAAGGTTTGAAAGGTTTGAAAGGTTTGAAAGGTTTAAGAGGTTCTAAAGGTTTGAAAGGTTTAAGAGGTTCTAAAGGTTTGAAAGGTTTGAAAGGTTTAAGAGGTTCTAAAGGTTTGAAAGGTTCTAAAGGTTTGAAAGGTTCTAAAGGTTTGAAAGGTTTGAAAGGTTTGAAAGGTTTGAAAGGTTTGAAAGGTTTAAGAGGTTCTAAAGGTTTAAGAGGTTCTAAAGGTTTGAAAGGTTCTAAAGGGTATTTACTTTAAATTATTTTTAGTCACTTTATTTACTTTAAAGTATTTTTTACTAATTTTTACAACTTTTAAGTATTTTTACTATTTTTTTCAACTTTTAAGTATTTTTACTCATGTTGAGTACTTTTAAGTATTTTTACTCAGTATAAGTACTCTTAAGTATTTTTAATCAAGGTACTTACTTTAAAGTATTTTTTGTCACTTTATTTACTTTAAAGTAGCTTTTACTAATTTTTACAACTTTTAAGGATTTTTACTCTTTTTATCAACTTTTAAGGATTTTTACTATTTTTTTCAACTTTTAAGTATTTTTACTCATTTTGAGTACTTTTAAGTATTTTTACTCAATATAAGTACTCTTAAGTATTTTTACTCAAGGTATTTACTTTAAAGTATTTTTAGTCACTTTATTTACTTTAAAGTAGCTTTTACTAATTTTTACAACTTTTAAGTATTTTTACTCTTTTTATCAACTTTTAAGTATTTTTACTATTTAAAAAGTGAAATATCTCTAAAAGTACAAATTATTTCAAAAAATTCTAATGGTAGCCAATATGTCCTAAGTAGGCTGAACGTTATAGAGTTGGAACGGAGTTTCTATCTAAAAGTATGAATTTCTCCATTGAAATGAATGGGAGTTTTTTAGAAATAAAAAGTGAAATATCTCTAAAAGTACAAATTATTTCAAAAATTCAAATGGTAGCCGACATGTCCTGAGTAGGCCGAACGTTGAAGAGTTGGAACGGAGTTTGTAGCTAAAAGTATGAAGGACTAGTTAGGGGCCAAAAAACGGTGTTGACAATAACAGTAGTGTGATCGCTTTAGCGATCCCACAATAACCAATTGACAGTTTGCAGATATTGATCTTCAGAGTGTTAAGAGGCCCTTCCACCATATAAATGTAAGCGAGAGTCCAGGCCCAGATAACATTAGTGGCTAGGTGCTTGAAGTTGTGCGCAGGGCATCTGAGTACATTATTCCACTTTATTTTTTCACAGTCGGTTCCTATGATCTGGAAACACTCCATAATAGTCCCAGGAGCTAAGATCAATACTCCAAAGGTATTTAACAACTTCCGGCCAGTCGCACTCACTTCCTTATGAAAATCTAAGCTAATTAAGAGTGAGGTTTTATGGCAGACAGAGAACAGCCTAGAGTCTAGACCCTCTGTAGTTTGAGAGGTGTACACAGCATGCCACCTTATCCTTGTTTTTAAACCTTTTGTTTAACCCATTCAATCCGGGAAAGAAGCTGTGACATTTTAGATTTGACCTACTGTATATAGCGCAGGGGTCCTTGGGGGGTTCCAGGGGGTCCCCAGTGAAAGTAGTTAATATAGCATCACAATCATTTAAACCACTTAAAGGGATACTTCACTTTCACATAAAATAAACATTAAAAAAATATATTTAAAAAAAATGAAAGAAGTTATGGCAAAATAAAGGCCCCCTCACACATTAGTAGGACACTCTAATGCGTGAGGGGGCCGTGATTTTTCCATAACTTTTTTCATTTATTTTTAATATATTTTTTAAATGTTTATTTTATGTGAAAGTGAAGTATCCCTTTAAACCATCAAAAATAGCAGATATACAAGCATGAGCTTGTAGATCTGCTATTTTAGAAAAATCTTGAACATTTGAGAAGGGTGTTTACAGCCAAATACATAGGTGACCAAATTTGACATCATCTAGCATTTTTTAATTTTCATTTTTTTCATGTCATATAGCAAAATAATGATACATTGGTTAATAAGATTGAGTGAATAGTTTTGAAACTACAGCTTATAGAACTGAGTCTTCAGTAGAGAAAACACCACTTGAATTAGAGGTTGCTAGCAGTGGTGTAAAGTAACTAAGTACATTTACTCAAGTACTGTACTTAAGTACAATTTTCAGGTACTTTTACTTTACTGGAGTATTTCCAATTGTCTATACTTTTACTTCTACTCCACTACATCTCAGATGCAAATATTGTACTTTTACTCTACTACAATTATTTGAAAACTTTAGTTACTAGTCACTTTGCAGATATAAATTATTACATTATAAAACATACATTAACCACTTTAGCTCCGTTTTATACCTAGGCTATTTGAAAATAGCCGATCTACAAGCTCACTGTAGAATAATACATTATTATGACGTAACGGTGGCGTTTGTATTGGCATGTTACCTGCACATGTGGCCTTCCTGTATCTTATTTTCAGAATGTTTCAGGATATTCAGCCATAGTACAAATATATGCAATTCTAAGAAGCTACAACTGTGACTACACTATTGGGACCAAAACCAGGGGACTTTGTACATTTGTCACATGAGAGTGTTGAGAGAGTTGATTGATTATCAGATAAGGACAGTAGCCACTGTTAAATAACAGTGCTGGAGCCTGAGTTGCGTTATCTAAGACAGTACCAAGTCAACAGATTCTGTTGATTAACAGATATAAATTATTACATTATAAAACATACATTAACCACTTTAGCCCTGTTTTATACCTAGGCTATTTTCAAACATTTTAGTACTTTTACTTTTGGTACTTTAAGTACATTTTGATACCAATACTTTTGTACTTTTACTCAAGTACATTTTGGCATTCTGGACTTTTACTTGTAACAGAGTACTTCTACATATACGCAGTATTGATACTTTTACTTAAGTAAAACAATGTAGTACTTTTTCCACCACTGGTTGCTAGACATAACCTATATCTTAGCTACATGTTTATGCATTTATTTCAGATTTAAATGTTGATTTAAGCTCTGACATTTATGTCAGACATACTCTGGTATGTGAAGAGTCTAACTGGGCAATTAACTCATTTTTGAAGAAAAAAAAAGAATTGCAAAAAAACGTTTTTTCCCTGCTTTCCTGAAGAATGGGCACCAGCGAGATGACTTTCCCCTAGACAAAAACAGTCACTTTAGTATCATTTTGCGGGTCCTTGACTTGAAAAAAGTTTGAGCAGCTGCACCACTGATCTAGCAACATACGTTTTTCAGAAAACTGTTAGGATTTAGAAGATTTTTTTTTATTCGGCCTCAGGTATTAATGGGTTAAATATCTTGAGACCCCTAAGGCCCACAGCAGACATTTATTCATTGATTTATTTCCCTCTACATTTAGCACTATCCAGCAACACTTGTAGAGAAACGTATTTCCCTCTTTAAATTTAATTTTAACGTTTGCTGGATAGTGGATTTTTTAACTGACAGATCACAGTGTGTGAGGGTCAATTCTTACTTGAAACAGCTGTATTCTCCCACTGGTTCTCCTCACGGCTGTTGTCTGTCACCCTTCTTTATATTATGTGTAACGACTGACACACTCATGAAAATAGGCATGATGAACTTTGCTGATAATTCTGTGATTGTGATTCTGTGATCAGTATGTGACGCTGTCATATGAATGAGCATAAATGTGTGTTCAACCATGATGACACTTTTTTTTAAGTCAAAGCATTGAGTCTGTCTTAACGTTCTGTATGGTAGAGTGGTATGGTAACCTGAATTCGTACAATAAAAACGGACTTAATAGGGTAGTCAGAGTGGCAAGTAAAATGTGTCAAACTGAGCAGGGACGTGCACAGATAGACTCTAGGTGGTGCTAGAGCACCTGCCCTTTGCCCTCTTGACCAGAGGTGCCCTTTTGAAAAAAAAAAAAAAAGTTTTATTTTTTTATTTTTTTTAGTTTACAGTATGTAGCCCATGGTGACATCGATCAATTCTGGATTAAAAGCTTCTAATATATTAACAATTCCCCAAAATGTGCATTGCAATTTTCTTCTATAAATCTCACGGTTCCGCGCGCCGCGCAAGGTGCCCTTTTTTTTTACTTGAGCACCTGCCCCTCAAAATGTCTGTGCACGCCACTGAAACTGAGCTTATAAGGACATCTACCATCAGCAGGTTCTGAGGAAGGCCAATGCTATTTTAGATCTTTCTCATCACCTGATCACCTGCAGAGGGAGTTTGAGTCATTGCCACCATTGGGCTGACTGGCTGCCTGCCTGCCAGAAGCAGGGATCCATTGTCCCAGTAGCCACTGGTCTGCTGAACTCCACAAAATAAGCTCTGAATCCCATGTTGAATTACTTTTGCATGGACTATGAGCTGTTGTGTCTGCAATCTGCATTTATTAATAGTGTTTTGCATTTTGCAGTAGAACTTGTGGGAGTTCTTTTTAACCGTATAGCCTACTTGTATTATATCACATTTATATTATGTTTTGTTTTCTACATTGATGCAAACTGCAAACGTGATTTCCTCCTACCGTGACAATAAAGCTGAAACTTGAGGCAGGTATGACTCCCTTCTTTCATCCACACTTTCTTACTTTTTCCTCTCCTCTCCTCTCCTCCACAGTGGGAAGTCATGACTACGAGTAAGGAGCAGGATTTTTTCCAGTATGTTGAAGATCGAGGGTTGAGAACCTATGACAGTCTGGTGATCCAGAATGCCTCAGACATATCCAGAGAGAGTGACCGTATCAGAACCCAGAACAACTGGAGCAAAAAGAAACGGCAACAGGAAGCCATTAAGAGGTAACTTAACTGTTAGCTTTAGCCTGACTCTTTTTGTCACTGCTAGTGTGAAAGCAGCGTGAGTTATAGTATTGTCCTGATTGGAGAAAAAAGAACCACGCAGGTCTCTAAATTATTGCATAGCTGCCCTGGTCCAAACAGATAAATGTAACTAAACCTGACCCCATTTGTGAGGTGTGAACAACTAGCTTTATAACAGGGTAGTTAAAGTCATCAAATTCATGCAGGCCGGAAAATTGTAAGGAGGGAAACAAAAACAATACTGTTTTGGCTAAGATTGATTTGGGAGCCCCACCCTTTCCATTAATAAATTATTTGAAATGGAAAATGATCAGACACTTAAACCTAATTGAACAAATTGCTAATGTAGGCTACACAACCAAATGTGTGGCCAGGCCTGCTTCCATTAATCAAACTCAGACAATAAGCTAAACTTTCTCTCTTTCTAACATTTCTATTACTATGCTGTTGTGTTTTCCCCACCAGGATGGGTGAAGATGTTGCCCGGGCAACAGAGGGGGGTTATTCTGGGCGACATTTCAGGTTGGGTTGCATGACGATGCCAGCCCCCCAGGACAGACTGCCCCCCTCTCCCTCCCATGGTTTCACAGTCCGTTCCCAGTCGCTCCACTCAGTAGGAGGGGGGAGCGACGACAGTGGCCCCAACTCCCGCAAGCTGCCACCCCCAAAACCCAAGAGAGACCCCAACACCAAACTGAGCAGTAGTGCTGAAGCTGTGGATGGGGTCCCAGAAGCCTTGAAGGGGCCCCAAGAACTAAAAGACTTACAGGACAAAATGGAGGGTGAGCGCACGCACGTGCGCACGCACGCACGCGCACACACACACACACACACACACACACACACACACACACACACACACACACACACACACACACACACACACACACACTCCTTACCTGTGTTTGGAAATGCCATGCTAATAATTTGCAAACAACCAGATGCTAGCGCAGGGATGGTCCCTGCCTCAATATGTACAGTCAAACAACAGTGAGTATAGTGAACATTACATTACGATCTAACATTTACAGCAGTAACCTAAGCAGGCAATGATATTGTACATCCCAGAGCGTGGTATGACCCCCCCCCACCCCCCCAAAAAAGAAAAGCTCTGTGGTTGCTCTACACAGAACACTGTATTGTTTTCCATGCTTATTGTTGTGGTCATTGATACCAGGATCCAGCATAGTCTGTTGAAGATTATAGACTGTAGGAAATTCTCCAGAACATTTCAACCATGCCCTACTGTAAGTGGTCATGATGAGACATTTGGAAAACTCAGGTGTGTTCAGTGGCATTGCGTTCATCATTGGACTGTGTAACGCAAGAGCATCTACAGGAGGCAGACGTTTTCAAAGGTACATCCACAGCCATCCAAAACAAGCTACGGATGTAATGCAAGGACATCCAGTATTATACAGGGTTTGCAAAATGCAGCATTTACGCAGGCTGATCAGACAACACGTGTTTCTAAGCACTGTCAGCTCTGTATTGTATTACGTTACATAGACACAGTATTTGTTGTTTGTTTTTGTCACATAGACAGTAGGCACAACTGCAGATTTTATTTCCGACGAGCAGTTGAACGTTGTTTGTTCACTTGAGAAAGAAACAGACAGGGACAGGCTAATATCACAGACATTTGATGGGGCTAGTGTGGTGCAGTAAGAAAGTGCAGGAGATGTACCCTCATGCACATTTCATACACTGTTATGCACATCCAATTTGGATGAATGCAATTTGGTGATGCAGCAGGCTGTCTCTTCAGTAACACCCATGGGTGATTCTTCCCCCCCCTCTCTGACCTCAGTGGCTTTTCTGTATTTTTCTCTCGACCCCTAAGAGAGCTGCAGCCTTGGATCAGTAGACCCCGTGCGTCACAGACACAGTGGAACTTTCAGAGTCGCTCTGTCAGCACAGTTTATGAGAACAGGGAACTTTCACTCATATACGAGAACCCTTACTTCAGCAAAGAAAGAAAAATCCAAGGCACTCTTTTGGCAAGATTGTAAAAAAGCCTTTAATTTGATGACTATTTCATTGTAGAAATATTAGAAACAATACATACTATAAAAGGGGATACAACCCATGCCTAGTGGCACGCTGACTTCAGATTGATTTTCCTTTTAATCAAAAAATCTTTCCAGGATGCGTTTTTATTTACATTGAAACTACATTCTGATAACATAACTGACCTCATGAAATATGTAATCGATACATTTGCAAGTCTGAATAATAGCTGTTCATTTAATTTATAAATGAGGTGGCAGGACTGTGTGGCAGATGACTGGAGCTTGACCCGGTATGTGCCCCGCCAGAACTTATGACCACCGCCTGTGGTCCACAGGAAACTGTGTGACAACCACCGTCACCACCACCATGCACCACCACCACTACTAATATTACTTCTCTTGGCTCCTGTTTGCTCAACATTATCAACTGCTCACTGGTCTCATGCCGTCTCCTCATCTATTTAAAAAAGACCATGCAACCGCTTTAGAAAAGCCTGGATTAGACCCCTCACTACCCAATCATTGCATAATATCTGTCTGTGTGTCTATAGGCTTCAAGGGGAGAATGCCACCTCCCAAACCGAAGAGGAACCCAGACACTCAGCTCAGTGCTTCGTTTGATGAGTCCTACATCTTCCGTAACCATGGAAGCCAGAACTCGTCGCTGCGACGGCGGCGGGACAAGTCGTGGTCTCAGGGCAGGAGTCCAGATGAGGTTGAGCCAGTTTATATAGAGATGGTCGGGAACGCCCTCGAAGAATCAAGAGGGCGACAGGACACCACTTCCGAGGACGAGCCGAGTGAGGAGAGCGTATATGAGGAGATGAAGTTCCCTGCGACTGCCTACGATGACTTCCTGCCCACTGACCCCGTACCACTTCCTCCTCCCCCCTTCCCTAATCTCCACACCCCCCGACCACCCCTGCTCACCTTCCCCCCTGCCCCCGCTCAGTGCTCCCCGAACTCTGACGAATCACCGTTGACCCCAATAGAGGCCTACAAACTCCCTACAATGGAAAATGCCAGAGAGAAAGACAGGGAGGCCCCCCCCACTAATACTATCACATCCTCTGGCCGTTCCTCTGCCCCGCCCCTCTCCTCCACTCAGACCATCACCTCCTCTGGTCGTTCCTCTGCTCCCCCCCTCCCCTCCAACCTCTACAAGTCCTCTTCTGGGTCCGCCCACAGCGGCCGTGCACGTAGCCAATCAGCATGTCCCTCCCCTGTGAGCATGGGTGGTGCGCTGACACCTCTCAGCCTCAAGCGACCGCCTCCATATGACGTGCTGATGGCTGGCTGCGCCCAAAAAGCCCACGTTGGCGTGACTAAGAACAGTAATTCGTCCTCCTCTTCTGGACGCTCCAGGACCCCAACTGCCCCACTAGATAGCTACAGCACTGCTCCCACTATCACGACTGCCACTTCTGGTACTAGTACTGTAGTACCACTGGATGAGATCGGCAGCCTGCTGAAGAAGAGAGGCTTCAGGGGTAAGCAGTGCTAAGCAGTAAGCACTATATCATTATGAACAATTCACACTAATACAATTCAGACATTTAGCAGATATTATGCTCCTATCCAGAACAACTGCAAGGATAAATGGACAGGGTACATGGTCACATACTGTAATTGGTTGTTACAAAGTAACTAGGTAAACATCAAACGTAGCATCTGTTTAACCCATTAAGACCTGAGGCCGATTCTAAAAATGTTTTCTAAAACCTAATAGTTTTTTTTTCAAACATGAAAAATATAAATATAAAAGATATAAAATATATAAAAGATATAAAAGATATAACAAATATAAAAAATATGAAAAAAACTAAAATAGAAACAAATATGTTGTTCCAGGGACCCCCAGAAGCAAAGATTTGAGTTCGCAAAGATTTGCACAAATTTTCACGATTTAAAAATAAAATGGTAAAAAAAATTCTTAAAATGGCGCACATAGCTGTGTTCCCAGTCTAAATGGATTAAACAACATGCTATCTACATAGTATGTGTGTAAGGGTTAAAGGGATACTTCACTTTAGGGCCGGGGACACATTTAAAAAAAATATAAAAAATAAATGAAAAAAGTTATGGAAAATTCATGGCCCCCTCACGCATTAGAGTGTCCTACTAATGTGTGAGGGGGCCATGAATTTTCCATAACTTTTTTCATTTATTTTTAATATGTTTTTTAAATGTGTCCCCGGCCCGAAAGTGAAGTATCCCTTTAAGCAAGAAACTGCGCAAGTCAAAATAAGGAGTGCACCTTCAATTAAACAGTCCTTCTCTCTTCAATCCTACTGAATCTGTCTCTCTTCAATCTAACTAAAGATGTGTCTCTGTCTCTAATCTAAATATAGGTCTCTCTCTCTAATCTATCTAAATCTGTATCTCTCCAACCTAACTACATTTGTCTCTCTCCAATCTAGCTACTTTAAAGCTGCCTCTTTCTCTCTCAAATCTAACTAAATGTGTCTCTATCTACAGTCTAACTAAAACTGCTTCTCTAGTCGAATCTAATTAAATGAGTCTCTATTTCCAATCTAACTAAAGATGTATGTGTCTCTCTCTCTAATGTGTCTTTCCAATCTTCCTTCACTTCAAGGTTATTGTCACATCCCGATTTTGCAGTTACAAAAGAGTGGGTGAAAAAATAAATTGTCCAAGCTTCCCGCAACTTGCAGTTATATAATAATTCTTCTATAAATTCACAAAATCTCTGTGTGTGTACTTGTCCTTCACACATCTTGAGAATCACCTGACCGATCGACTTCAAACTCGGCATACGTATCACCCAGAGGGGGACCAGATGGAGTGCGGTGCCGGGCGTGAAGTCGCACGGATTGACAATTGTCCAGAACTAGCCTGGAAACCAGACGAAACTACCTGTGCAAAAAAAAAAAAGTACGCCCATGGGCATATTATGGAGATCTGCCGATCCGACCGATATGCCCATATATGGGTATATACATAAAAGGGACAAGGACAGGCAGATACAGAGATGTCCATATATGGGCATAAAAGAGACACAGCAGACAAATAGACAGATACAGAGATCTCAATATATGGGTATAAAAGGGAGACAGACAGAGAGACAGACAGGTACAACGGGTTCTGACAATGGGTTCTGACAACAGGTAAAACGTGTATTGTTATAACCGGATGGGGCATGCATTCCCAACTTGCATTGTTCCACTGTAGGTCGGTGCCCAAAGAGCACCAGTCAAAAATAAAATTAAAATTAAAAATAAAAATAAAAACTAAATATTTCTCGCTCTCTATGTCTCTCTCTCTATATATCTCTCTCTCTATGTCTCTCTAACTAAATGTCACTTCAATCTAATTAAAGCTTTATCTTTATCTAATTTAAACTAAATGTGTCTCTCCAATCCAATAAAAGCTGTGTCTCTCTCTCTCTAATATAACTAAATGTGTGTGTCTCTCTCTCCAGCAGAAACTGGCATGATCAGTGGGTGTGAGGAGTGGGAGGGGCAGTCACCAAGCCCCGCCACCAACATCTCTTATAGTTCTGGCCCCTGTAGGAATGGCAGATCATCTGTCAGCCCCACCCGAATGGGAGGAGGTATGTCTGTCTGTCTGATTGTCTATCTATCTGACTGTCTATCTATCTGATTGTCTGTCTGCTTTACTGGTTCGTCTGATTGTTTCTTTCTCTCAATCTCTCTTTCCAGAAAGCAAGACAGGTTATAAACTTGGCCGATCTGCCTCCACATCTGGGGTTCCTTCCCCCCATCGGCAGCACCTCCACCACACACACCCTGCTCTCACCCAGGTACTGACAGACAGACAGACTGCTGCTGACGACAGACAGACAGGCTCAGACAGACACACAGACAGAGAGGCCGTTGCTGACAGACAAATTGATGCTGAAAGGCAGACAGACTGGTGCTGACGGACAAACAGTTATACTGGGAGACAGACAGACAGACAGACAGACAGACAGACAGACAGACAGACAGACAGACAGACAGACAGACAGACAGACAGACAGACAGACAGACAGACAGACAGACAGACAGACAGACAGACAGACAGACAGACAGACAGACAGAGACTGGTGTTGACAGACAGACAGGCATTGAAAGACAGGCAGGTATTGATTGACTAATAGGTACCAGCGTGAGAATGTGTCTGTTGTCCTGCAGTTCTTTGGTGTCTGTCCTCATCTCTGTCAGTGTCTGTTTTCATTTGACATTTTGGATCAAACTGAATTATCCATCTAAACATAATCACAACAGTTGAAATGTTGAGGAGGTTTAGATCAGTTCAGAATGCTGGTCTTTTGCTGTTTGTTGTGTCATTGTCTATGTTTCCATGTGCATCATCTGCATTAATATTTGTGATTCTTAATGATCCTGTTGGTGTGCTGGTACAGCATAACCCACAACCCAACACAGAGAAACACTCATCCCAGCTACGAGGTACATGGACAAGTTTGGTTTGATCCAGAGGCCTTCTGTATGTAACTTTGTGGGATTAGTGTTTTTGGGTATTAACCTTTTTCACTACCACAACAGCAGTTTGCTTAATTGGGCTATATTGCCATGGTAACCGATGCTGCAATCCTTATCTTCTCCCGCGTTGGTCAAATTCAGAATAAATGGCAACTAATGCTTTGAGTGACAATTGTCGACTGACGCGTCGCAATTACGTGTCTCACGACGTTCAGAGATTGGAGCATGCATACTGTCTGAAATTTCGCCTACAGTGTCGCCACAAAATTTAAACAAGGAAGTTGTCGTGTATGAATGGTCGCAGACGCTTCAACTCTAATTGGTTGGGAAGACGAAGTACGAAGTAAGCTCTTTTACCACGGAGATGCGCGAGACCACATTCACCAACTTGTTTACATATTGTGGCTACGTTGCTGGCAAGTCGCAGACAGTATGAATGCTCAAAACTCGTTTGACACTTGACACTCAAAGCATAAATTGGCCTGTACGGGACGCTCTCTGGGAAGGTTGGAGGTCCTCTGCATATACATTTTTGTTGTTTTAATGTCACTTTCGTTGTGCGATGCACTGCTGAACACTTTGACCTATACAGATCAAAAATATAAAATGTCCACACATTGACTAATCCGTTTTTGGAACGAAGGTGCAATCCCTTGACAATCTATCCATAAAATGAGTACAAATTAGTTTTAGACATCAGCTAAATTCTTCAGCCTTCCCTGGTAAATTTAGGCACGAACATGTGGTGTGGCTTGTATTAAGAAACACAATGATTCAAATTATGATAACGTGCCAAATAGGATAACATTTGAACGTGAAAAGCTGGGCTAGTCAGAATCACAATCAGACGTGTTAGTTATGTAGCCTATGTATGTATGTATGTATTTATTGCTAAATATGTTTGCACATACTGTAATGAGGGATTTGACATGGTGAAGTTGGTGCATTGTAGTGAACAGCAACAAACATTAGAAATATTTACATGTGGCTGTATTAAAAGAATAGCACTACCGTTCTTTAATGGCAGCTCTATGAATGTAACATTTAATGGCAAAGTGTCATAAATAATATATTGAGCTTGCATGTATTTAAAAAAAAGTTTCTCATGAAATGTAGGCTATGTACATTCTGTATATAAATCTGTTATATTACAAAACTAATGTTGAAGCTCTGCCACCTTGCAGACAGAGTGGCCGGGAGAGGGAGAAAAGATAGAGAGAGGCAGCGAGAAGGAGGAGACAAAAGAGAGGATAGGCGCAGGTGTAGTGCCATAGTGGATAGTGTTACGTCCTTTGTGTCATCATGCCAAAGCATCTGGTTAGGGCCAGATTGTTACAATGTAGCTTTATTCACCTTCAATTTGGATGGTTAGCTATCGCATCAGCATTCATTTAAAAAATAAATTGTATAATCCGTCGCACTGTGCAATGGCGACATTGGTTTCGTAATGTAGGCTACCTCCGCTATTCAATGTGATGTTCTGAATATATAAACAAAGCCAATATCCAATAGTCTGATCACAGGATGGCCTTATTAGTGTACTCATTAGGATAGATGAAGTCCCAGACATGCACTATTTTTTAACATTTTATAGAATGTTAACTTATTTTGTGTGGGAAAATTTGCCAAAATGTGTTAACTTTTCTTTTTCTTTATCGCCTTTTCTGACATGCCCAAATGGGAATGCCAGGTTGAAATTGCTTACAATAAATGAGAGGCAAGTGGGCAGGTTGGGAGACGCGGACATTCTAACAAGTGTAGCGATAAGTTGGTGGGACCTTGCTCGTTTCACACACATTCCCGTCTATGGCCTAGAGTTGTATTGTGTTGAAAGTTTTTCTACGTGTGAGTATTCTGGCATAGTGTCATTCTCCGTGTGAAAAGACCTTGAGGCTTTGTGAAGCTAGCAAATATACAATGTTGAACTTCCTTTGTGACATCGGCCCCTGGAATACTAAAGTATGGAAACCGTTATTGGACAGTTCTGTCTCCATGACAGCAGTAGATGTAACATCAATGCATACCAACTCTCACCACACTTTGTCAAAGAATGTACAAAATGTATAATTTAACAATTGTCAAAAGGATGAAGGCAAACATCAGTTACCATGGGAACCATCTTTCTGTTGTTGTAACTACCTTATATAAAAGATATACTGTACACAAAATATGTTTCTTGGTGTCACAGAAACGTTGGTATTAGAAAGCAGGCTATTAAAGTAGGACATTCATCTTTGTGGATACTGTGTGTATGTAAACGAATGAAAGACCTCTTATACATGCATCAAACTAACCCTAACCCTAAATATTTACACCCCATCCTAACACATCGAATTAACTCTAACCCTTAATACATCCAAATAACTTAAGTTCTGAAGTTAAACTAACCCTAACTCATCAAACTAATGTTAACCATAGACCTTATTAACATTTAATAGACAACATTTTGTAGGAAACCATTGAGCTTCCACTAACTTTGTGATGTTTTAATTAAATTTATATATCTAATAAGTCAGTAAGTTTTACTCATTCAACAGTACAATGCAGGTCTAATACTACACTATATGAATTCACACAACCAGCAGCAACAGTGTTGTATTAACCACTTTACGCCTCTAGTCTTAGAGAACCGGACTTGAGTTACAACTGTACTTTGATAGTTTGTTTCCATCTACGCCAAACTTCTTCGCCAAAAAGCTCACGTGAGCTTGTAGATCTGCTATTTATGGCGAATGTTCCCCCCAGAATAGGCATGCTGGGGTACAGTTAGATTGAACTGTACCAGTGACAAATTGATTATAATTTAACAAGGTTTCAACAGGAAAAGCCTTTTTACACAAGATAGCAAAACCCTATGTCTAAAACAGTACAACATAAAATCAATACAAAACAGACTTTTGTCCGTGTACCAGTCTTCAACCTTGAGAACTAGAACTTATTGAACAGATGCAGATATTGTATGAGGAGCTCCATTTATACTGCTTCACAAATCCGCAATCCTCTGAGTTAAGGGTTTAAAATGCCTGGATAGGAGTCACAGCAGTATGCTTTTTATCGTTACATAACATAATGTACACTAACTCTCTACTAACATACTTCATGCTAACACTCTAACCTTATATCTCAGACAGCTAGAGTGGTGGCTAAAAGTAATTTAACAGTGTTGATGGAACACAACTAATGGATAAAAATATGAAATAAATATAATAGATACATGATAAATTGTATATTTAAAGATGGTAAATAAATTCCTTTAATGTGGATGTCTTTGTTCTGTAAATCTCAAAAACTCCTTTCTCATGTAAAATGTAAAATAAAAACAATGGGTTCTGTTTGATGTGTATATGATGTGTGTAAATCATTATGTGTGATGGAGGTATGTATATATAATATATTTGTATATATATATATAATATATATTGATATATTGTTTGATATTTATCATTTCATGTGTATGTTTGTATCTACTTAGTACTTCATCACTTATATGGATTGTTTATTGCGAGGCACGGAGTGTCTTAGTCTTCCTGCTTCAATTCTAAGCTTTAAGCCCTATTGTGTTCCTGTACAGTTTACACGCAAACCAATGTACACTTTATGGGTTGTAGTCTCAAAAAGACACAATTCAGTTAGACAGTGTCTGTCTTGAATTCACCCTCCCCCCACAGCAGTGGTTTAGACCTCTCAATTCTCTGCTAACAATTGTGTCAATTCAGGATATGGAGCAGGTGTGCTTCCTCTGTTCGCCTCCTTGGCCAATGGCCATGGTGCTCAGCTGCAGTTATATTTACTTAACAATGAAAACCACCAAGATGGAAATAGTGGCACTCCAAAATAACCAATACAAGACGGTTGGCTCAGAATTTTTGGCTGTAGCCTTCATCAAAGCAATTAAATGTGACCATAGGTAGTGCATGTTTCTCTTATGTTACACACACTATCATCTTCACCTCTGTGTGGGGGGAGATCCTTTCTTTGATACAGTAGGAGTGGAATTTACATCAATACAATACAGTATTA
This sequence comes from Gymnoscopelus braueri, assembly GCF_963280865.1. Taxonomy (NCBI): domain Eukaryota; kingdom Metazoa; phylum Chordata; class Actinopteri; order Myctophiformes; family Myctophidae; genus Gymnoscopelus; species Gymnoscopelus braueri. The sequence continues at coordinate 36,470,818 of NC_137606.1, forward strand.
CAGATCGACGATAAACAATTGGTACAATATCCTGCAGTTACTAAAAGTACAAAGGTACAAGATTTTTTTAAAGAAAGAAAAGAAAACAAATATAAACAAATTAAAGAGATACTGTGTACTATAGCAGCATAGGACAACATTATTAAGAATTCCAAAACAACAAGGACCAATAGACCATATTCACACGGCGGCCGGCGGCCATTTTGCTATTACGTTAATGAAATGCCACCCCATTTTTTCAATGCAAAATGCCAACATGGCCGCCAACATGTGAATATGGTCTATTATTATACATATTCAGTAGAGGTATTTTGAAAAGGTCTGAGTGTCTGTGGAAAACAACTTAAAATAAAGCATGAAAAGTAGATGTACACAAAAAGGAAGGGTCTGTACAAGAAGTCATAATTTAGTCTCCATGGTTGCATTGTATTGAACCCGTATCCAGTACAATTCAAGAAGGTGAGTTTATATGATACAAGCAGTGGTGAGTAACTAAGAAGCAGTGGTGAGTAACTAAGAAGTACTGTGATTGAATCCAATTTTGAGGTTATTTTTTGATACATTATTTTACTTTACTTGAGTATTTCTAATGTTCAGTACTTTTACTTCTACTCCATTACATCTCAGAGGCATATATTGTATCTTTATTTTTTTACTACATTATTTAAAAAAAATAGTTACTAGTTACTTTGCAGATTTTAATTATTACAAAACTTATATTAACGACTTAGGCCCTATTTGGTTGTAACTTAGATATCCACTGAAAGAAATATGATTTTCCCTGTGCTGTGTCACCGACTTACCAGTACAGCTGATGGAGGATGCCAGAGTGGGAGGTGCTTCTTGTACAGTACATAGTATCCTGAGAACAGCACTCGTGTGGAAAGTACGTGCCCACCACCACGGAGTCTAGGGGTTTGAATCTACCGTGGTGCATATATGTTTTGGCCGAGCATCTATATGAATACAATTGGCCGTGTTAGGGGAAGGGAAGCCGGGCGGGAGGAGGACCTTTGTCGCTGTAAGTACTCCTATCGGCCTGGGCGGTGTCTGTCAGTGGGGAATGTTGAACGGGAGGAGTAGGCCTGAGGCGCAACGTCCTCCCTGTGGCGGCTCCTTACTGGCAGGTGAACCAGTAGGTTAAAACAGCAGTAGGCCTACCAATACAGAAATGTGTGGGGAGGAATTAATTGACATAATGACTAAATTGGGGAGACAAAATAGGTATAAAAAAATTGGGTACTCTAAATAAATAAAAAAAAGTCAAATTAATCCAAAAGCTCAGTAGTCATTCCAACCATAAAGGAACAAAATCATTTCCAAAAGTCACAGTAATCCAAAAGTTCAGAAGATAATAATTGTGAACAAAAGGGACAATCATTCAAACCAACGTAAAACAGATGGTTCCAAAAACAGATGGCAAGGTGCATTGGCCAGGAAAAGATAGCACAAAATAAATCCAACACAAGTAATCCAACAAGCAGAGTCACGGAAAACTTGTGTACCAAAACACAAACGATAGGAAACGAGGCCTAGATCTTGGCTAGAGTGAAACAAGTGAACATCAAAGACTAAGCAGAGGAGGACATGACTGGAAATTGGGTTGAAATACACACAGACACATCCAATCAAGACAATGACACTGAAAATGAGACACACAGCAGGCGAGGTAGTTAACAAGATGGCAGGATAAGCACAACACACAGAACTCCTGCTGTACCCTGGAAGGTATCTGACTGAGCAGGGCTAAAGCTATTGCATGGTTTCCTCTGCCGTGTGTGTGTGTGTGTGTGTGTGTGTGTGTGTGTGTGTGTGTGTGTCTGTGTGTGTGTGTGTGTGTGTGTGTGTGTGTGTGTGTGTGTGTGTGTGTGTGAATGGTTGAATTTAATACACACTGTCGATAAAGGTGCTACAATGCACAATTTACAATTGACAATACCATTATCTCACACCGTTTGCACATATTGTTGTATGAGTGAGTGACAAATACAATCTCTTGAATCACAAAGCATGCCAATACAAGATTGATAATGATGACCAGAAATGGCCACCAGAGAGCAACAAACTCCAAGAAAACACGACACACTGGGTTTCTCTGTGGTTAGCTCTAAAACAATCATCCATAATGAAGTGATAGCTACATAGGGTAACTATTGACTGTAGACAAACTTTTCAAGTGTTTTGCTGGGGAAAGGAATGTTGGAGATTGGTCTATATATGTTATTGGTCCTGTAAATTAGACTGTAGTTGCCATAGGCGGCTGAACTTAATATCACCAAAACAAGTAGTGGGCTGCAGCTGGAGATGATGTAGGCCTACTGCTTGCCAGTATGGAGTAGGGCTACTCAAGCCACACAGCAAAATACAGCTGTGTCCAAGGACCTTAGCGAAGAAATTCTGCCAATCTACATGCCAATCAAAAATAAGGAAGGTTACACAATGAGTTATTCACAAAATGTGAACAGTACAGAATGTAAGCTGATTGCTTTTGCAATAAATCAGAGAATGGTAAATATATTAAAATAAACTAAAATAGAATTTGTCGTCATTGAAAGGAGAATAATTATATATTTTTGGTAGTTGCTATTACAATGAAGGGCCGCAAAAATATGAAGCATGGGCCGCATGCGACCCCTTGGCCTCATGTTGAGCAGCACTGGAGGAGTGTCTATGAGACTCCTATTGTTGGACTTTGATGTCGTTGATAAACAACAGACGAGAGCGTGTGATTGACTTGGGCAACTTTGGTAGCATAATGTCTGACCTCTGGTCACTGCTACACAGCGGACCATGGATGATCCAGCCACAGACACCTGGGCACCCACCAATGAGTGGTAGAGGCCGTCCAGTGCATGTGGACCGACCCTGGCCGTTATCAGTGAGACGAGTCTCCAGTGGCTGCTCGACAGCAGTTGGCATAGGTCTTTATGCCTTTGACCATGCATCCAGGGCGTGTGGGGCTTTGTTCCAAGGCTGGGCCAAAGGTTGTCCTTCAGAGCTGGCAGGGAGCGGGATGGGGCCGACTTGCCCATAGCTACAAATTTAAGGACCCAGGCCTTGTAGGGTGGTATCAGTGTCCGGGGACCGAGCACAAAGTGTGTTTCGCCTGGGTGTGGGTGACAGCAGAGAGGCCCAGGAGGAAACGCTTGTCCTTCTTCTCAAATCCTCCATCCAGTAAGTAAGCACTGCAGGCTGGATGAAATGCACTTAAAAATCCTTGAATGACTTGAAAGGGATTGAAAAGAAGAGCATATTATAGCCGTTTCACACTCGGGTCCCGGGTGCGCACTCCAGACCACATGGCAGATGTTGTGGTAGTGTGAACGTAGCGAACCATTCCCCGTAACGCATCACCGTACCGTACTCGAAACCACCTGGGGAGGTAGTCTCGGGTCCGATTGCTGCGGAGTCGGGAACGGAACGCGGCAGTGTGAATCCATCCGTACCAAGAGAAGGAAGTGGACAGACTGGACTGCTAATCATATATCATTTTTATATTTGTTATAATGACGCATTATTTTAGCTGGGTTATACCTTCTCATTGTTCTACTTGAATGTTGACAAGAAATAATAATCCCGCTAGTGTTTGAGTAGCACGAGCCGTGAAAAATAATAAACAAAAAACACATGTGTGGCGAACGTATTTATAAGGATAAATACACCAAGGGTTAGTCCGTGACGTCATACCAAGGATGCGTCCGTGACGCCAATATCATATTAACAGACGACGTTACATTTCGAGGTTTCAAAGACCAGTGCACACACTGCTTTGGTTGTGTATTGTTGATCTGTTGTTATTATAACTCAAGACATCGTCAGGAACACAGTCAAACTTTATTATTCACTCTAGAGTGACTTTTCTTCTGAGAATGACATTCTCTCTTCCAAAGCCCCATAGTCAACAGCGCCCCCATGAGGCACATATTTACCATTACTGCTAAATTAAATGGTCGAGTACGAAAGGATTTTGGCCAGTGTGAATGCTGACCAGCTGGGAGAAGCCAAGCGTACTCGGGAACGCTTCGATTCAAACGGATCCAGTCTGAAACCGCCCTTAGTGTCTCAAATTCAGCAATTTTCTCAAGGTTCCGGTAGTTTGGTAGATAGCTGTCCCGACAACAAACTTCTAACTTCTAACTTAAGACAGACAGACAGACAGACAGACAGACAGACAGACAGACAGACAGATAGACAGACAGACAGACAGACAGACAGACAGACAGACAGACAGACAGACAGACAGACAGACAGACAGACAGACAGACAGACAGACAGACAGACAGACAGACAGACAGACAGACAGACAGACAGACAGACAGACAGACAGACAGACAGACAGGATAGGTGCATGTAGTTAGGGAAAGTTAGCCAAATGTTTGACCAATCTGCAAAATAATTGCTTACCAATAGCTTTCTACACAAAAATGTGTTCATAAAGGTGTCTACTAACACCTCTCAATTTGTTCCAACCCAACTCCCATGGGAAACTTCATGTGAGCCAATCAAAGTTGGTGTACCTGGAGGGCCTGAGCAAAAACATTTAAAGTTTATAATTGGCCAATATGAACTTGTGGGATGTCTAATTATGGGTTTTTGGGGGTCCTGAATCCATTCCAACCATTCGTTTTTAGTAAAAAATTACTCTTGGCCATAAAATCGACCACGGCTACTTTACAGGGGGCCTATCCATCAAATTGTGGTGGCCGTAATCTTTGTTGAGTGGTATATTTTAATTATTGGGGTTCTTAGAAAGTCAAATATAGATATCTCCATTTTCTACTGTTGTGTTTAGTTTGCAAAATTTGCATAATAAGCTAATTATTGGATGCTATAATTTAGCTTCTAAAACATTTTGAAAGGTAATCCAAGAGTCTATAAGTCCATGTTTGTGATGTCCAGAAATTACCATGTGCAGTCATGCAACCTTCCATCGTTAACGTTAGTATTTTTGCTAATAATTGATATAGGTGATCTGAGAGTCTGTCTGTTTGGATGTTCATAAATTAATCATTTCCAATAACTAAGTTATGCAACTTTTCCTCCAAATACCTCCCTGCTTGGCACTCAGCATCAAGGGTTGTATTGGAGGTCCCTGTGACACACTTGCGTTATGTCCAGGCGGTGTACTTGTACATCATGGCTGCATGGGGGATGTACTTGTACACCAAACTGACTCAAGCTACTGCCCTATGGGCCACATGGTTCGGCACGGCATACTACTACTTGTGCGAGCTATGAATATTTTGTACATCCATATAGTTTGAGTGGATATCCTGCCTTGAAGTGACTATGAAAACTTTGTCTTTCCCTTGAAAAAGTAGGAGGGCTTTCTTGGCGAGATAGACATCTTTGATGCTGTTTGACAGGAACTGTTTTTCTGATACTTTCCCCTAATGGTGAGTGGTCTTCCACACGATAAGTAGTTGGAGGCTTGCCACCCTGGAATCTCTTCCGTGTGGCCTTCTTCAGTAAAGATGGGAGATTGCAGTGGTCATACACTACATTGATCTCCCTATACTCTTTGGACTTGCTGTCCAGTGTGGCTGTGGAGTGGTCAGCCTACTGGGCACATGAGATCCATGATGGCTCTCCAATTCCCTGTACCACTGCCATTCCATCCATTAGAGTTATCTTCTTAGTTTACAGGGGATAACCAATGATCTTGTCTGTGCATAGCAGGTCACCACTCACTGTGAAGAGGGTGCTGAACTTGTGCTGGCCAATGGCTTCTTTCAGATTTATCTCTGACCATCCCTCTATTCACACCTGGTCGCGAACAGGCTTTTTGCATCTAGTTTAAGCGCAAGGAGGCGGGGCCGCGGGTGGCCGGTGGGGAGAGAGCCTGGCGACGCGAGCTATGTTAGTGCACTGAGTGGCAGTTGGGGCAAACGCAGTCCCCACAACATCATTTACGATTTTTCAAACAACCGCAGACTACTTTTTTCGCCGATAAAGTATAGTTTTGGACCATGACGGAGGCGCGCCGACTCAGCAGACCTTGAGGCCGAGGAGTCACGCCCGAGCGCCTCCAGGCGCGAGTGCCCGCGACGACCGGCCGTTTGCGTTTGCCCCAACTGCCACTCAGTGCACTAACATAGCTCGCGTCGCCAGGCTCTCTCCCCACCCACCACCCGCGGCCCCGCCCCCTTGCGCTTAAACTACATGCAAAAAGCCTGTTCGCCACCTGGTCAGCCAGTTTGTGCTGGCAATATACAGTAGCTATTTCCTGGTTTCAGCTTATTTATTACATCATTTATGCCAATTATGCTAATGACAAAGGCTTGGTTATGGCAATTATGTCTGGACATGTAAACATAGACTTAGAGTCTATGAGAGTCTGAGTTCATCTCTCTAAGTTGGAAAAGGTGAAAAATGGAGACTCATAGATTACGCAAACTAAACACATCAGTAGAAAATGGAGGTATCTTTATTTGACTTACTAAGAACCCCAAGAATCAAAATACCACTCAACAAAGTGACAATAAGTGACAATTATGGCCACTACAATTTGATGGATAGGCCCCCTGAAAAGTAGGCGTGGACGTTTTTTTGGCCAGGAGTAATTTTTTTCTAACAAACGAATGATTGGAATGGATTCAGGACCCCCAAAAACCCAGAATTAGAGATCCCACAGGTTCATATTGGCCAATTAAATTATTTTGATAATGATGATAATGGCCGCGTTTCCCAACGAGATTCGTAGAGATGCTGCGTTGAGCATCTGCGCAGGTTCTACGACGGGTCTTACGTGTGTCCACACAATCTGCGCAGTACCATAGCAGCCACGTAGATTTCAGCTCATGCGCTGCCTACGCAGCCTGCGTAAGAGCCTGGGACCCGGCGAAACCAACGCTCTACCCTCATTAGTAGCAGCTGGTTCTGCCCAACGTGCAATCGCTTCCCACGTCCATGGCGTTACGTTTCTGCTAAAACTACATTTGGGAGACAGAATGGCGTATCCTACTCTCCTCCTACTTCTGCGAGAGGCGTAGCCCTGAATGATCTCTGATCTGATCATCTGATAAAAATATTAAGCAAGCCAAGTTAACTAAAGGACGTAAGACCCCAGTTCCCCTCACAAAGTCACAGCTGACGTCTGCAAGATATAAATGTATATGAAAAAAAATTTAACTACCAAAAGTAACGGCTTTCTATATGGTTCGTCCACTAGCCTAGCGGTCTAGGCGTATATCACACAATTTGGGAATCCAGCATGATAGCTGTCGCGGGTTCGACTCCTAGTACCGACGACCTTTACTGTGTCTCTCTCCCCTTTTACTGTCCGTCTATTGTCCTGTCCAAATAGAGGCAAAAAAGCCCCTAAATATATATATTTTAAAAAGGACGCAGAATGTCCCATTTCCCAAGTTTAATATGTATAAATATATTTTTAAAATAGCAGATTGCAAGCTTTTAGATCTGCTATTTTCAAAATATTTGTATACATAGTAGACTCGAGAAATGGGACATTCTGCACAATGAGTACTTTTACTTTTGGTAGTTTAAGTATATTTATGTACTTGCATAAGGGATACACTTTCATATTTACCTTGCAGACATCACCTCACCACCTCAATCTAATTCATGAATCTAAACGTTGTATTTGGAGTGGACTGCTTCAGGACATCTGACAGTTGGCTCTGTCACCTCTTATGAGATGATCGGAATTTACTAGAATTTATAAACACCGGATCCATGCATATTTAGGGAAGCAGTGAGCTGGGATTGAACCCGAAACTCCCACTCGCCAGCACGACACGTTACCAGTCATGCTAATAAGCCTGAGCTCGATAGCTAGGTCTTTTGCACGCCCTTTCTCGTTTTGTGTTGTTGAAAGTCTATTCTCGGAGGTGGGAAGCCTCTCAGCACCCCACCTACTCTGTAAAATACACTTTTTGGGCAGAAAATAAAATATGTCAGCGAGACGGAAATTATTTTTATTTACTCCACAGTGCCCTCTACAGATTTTGGTTAATGGTAAGTTCAATCCTACAGATCTGTAGAGGGCACTGTGGAGTAAATAAAAATAATTTCCGTCTCGCTGACATATTTTATTTGCTGCCCAAAAAGTGTATTTTACAGAGTAGTTGGGGTGCTGAGAGGCTTCCCACCTCCGAGAATAGACTTTCAACAACACAAAACAGCCTTTGCTTTGGTGAGTAGCGAAATGGTTTTGTTTATTTTTACTACTCTTGAGCACTCGCAGGGCACCGGAATTCCTTGTACAATCGCAGAGCGAGGGGTCTTCCAGGGCGTTAGAGGGAACACACTAACGCTCTGAACCAGGGCTGCGCTGCTTAGTCCTTTATGCATGAACCCGAAGTTTACAAATTGTACTCTCACGGATGATCCGATCGTCTGATAAAAATATTAAGCATATGGCAAGTTAACTAAAGGTATATAAATGATGCTGAGCTAAACATGTTTCCTAAATTTCGAAGTTTTATAGTTAAACGTTATGATGAAAGTCCCCAGTTCCTCTCACAAAGTGACAGCTGTTGCGCTCAACATTTTTATGAATGGTTAAAAAATCTTTTGAAACTAGCAGATCTACAAGCTCACAACGCTTCACAAGCTTGTAGATCTGCTATTTTCAAAAGATTTTAATACATATTAAATTTGGGAAATGGGACATTCTGCATACCTTTACTTTTGGTATTTTAAGTATATTTAATTTACTTGCATAATGGGGACA